>NW_023494791.1:17352500-17952500 GCF_904425465.1 Colossoma macropomum | reverse complement strand
TCACACCCTAAGCGAGAAATTGATTTTGGAATCAGTTTTCGCCTATAATAATACTCAATGAATATGCACTGTTTTTTTTTATTTCTAAAAAGAAAATTATTGGGCTATTTTCTAATAATCCTAAAACATATTGCTTTCATCAGCTGTTTTCCTTTCCTTGTAGTCCTTGTAGTTACTTATCAATTTGTATCAACATAACCAAATCAAACTGAATCAGGGTTACATCTGATATTTCATGGTGTATTGAATCATTTCCAAAAAACTGAAATCAAATCATATTTTTGAGGTCAGAGGCTTTTAGTCTTTGCAGATATAGTTTTTCATGCGCTGTTCCGAGTTACTCTGACATGTGAGTGCTAAAGCCACTTTGCGTCAGCCTGTCTGCCCCGCTTACTGGTCGCATTAGCTCAGAGTTAGGGCTCCTTACTTGCAGTGTGAGACGCTGATGATCATATTAAACGCTGCTGCATGTGTAAACAAAGGATGAGTTGCGATGATGAGGCCAGGAAGCAGAGGCAGTGTTGATGCTAAAGTTGCTGGGATTTTCTCCTTCTCCCTAAGCTGGATTTGGCTCCGCTTGGATATGGAAAGTCTAATTACATGTTTTATAAGGTTAAGCTCTTTGGTAACACTTTATAAGAGATATCTAGAGAGTGAGAATTGCAGGCGTATGTGTGTGGAGTGAAATTTGTGGTGCTTATCACAGTCCAGTCCTACAGTGCTCTATAGTGGGTCTGTTGCTATAGCAACATCATCATTCTTGTGTTTTCTTTAATCTGCGTGACACCATAGTGATAAAATAAGACTTATAGATTCACTCAGTGCCACTGTACTATGAACATCATAATACATGCATAATAGTCTGAAGGAAAATGCAAATATTCCTCATTCAGGAAAGATTATTATGTTTGCTGATGCCAGTGTAGCCCCAGGTGCTGAGCAAATGACATGACAAGCATGTGACTTAAGCACAGGTTTAATTAGCGCTGAAAGAGGGAGCATACTAATGCTGGCGACGACATCTCAGTAAAGTAATTACTGCCTCCATCTTGCTCATTTGTCACTAACAATTAGCAGAATCACAGCATCCAGCTATTATGAGTAGCAGCAATTTCTTCAATTTTGAAACATTTAAAAATAATTAACTTGTGAATCTTTGTTTAGAGGTGACAGATAGTAGCCTAAACTGTGACTGTGTTTGCATCTGATCTGTAGATTTGAACTATGCTAAGAAAGGACAGTCTGGTGAGTTGGTGAGGAATTAAGAAAATCTCTGCTTTTTATTAGACATTAGATGTCCAGCAGATTGGGTTTATCACTGTTCTTCATGCTGAGAGGTGAGAGGGTGTTATACAGCTTACTGATGGTCCTCTGTCCCTCTACAGATGTGGACACCACTAAGGACCCCTGCCAGAAGGTGAAGTGCAGCCGGCACAAGACATGTGTTGCCCAGGGCTACCAGCGTGCTGTGTGTGTCAACCGCAAGAAGTTGGAATACAGGTGGGCCGAACCCAGAGGGAAATAACTCCTTCTGTTCCTTCTTGCTCTTTCTGCCTTTTTATCTGCTCTTTCTCTTTGTCTTTCTCTCTTTTCTCTCTCTTCTCCTTTCTCTCCTCCTTTCTCTCTCTTTTCTCTTGTTCTTCTGTTCTTCCTCCTTCTTGCTTTGTCTCTCTTTTCTCTAGTGGTCTTTCCATTTAGACATTTCATAAATTTTGAGTAAATTTTCAAAAAGTTGGTAAAAGAAAAAGCAAAATACTCATCTACTTTTCATCATCTACTTTTTTTGCACAAATTTCAAAAAATGACGTAACTCGCTTGTGCTGTATGGTACGAGACAAGAGTCTTGCTCACAGTGCGTGGCTTATACGGCTTGGGAATGTGATATTATGAAGTAGTGTCTTATGGGTGATCCGCCGTCTTGGCCAAGTTAGTTAGTCTAGGCTGGTTTTAAATACTTCAACAAGTCTTAATTTCCTACCTGCTTTCCATGATTTTGCCTAATCTGTAGCCCATGGCTGACAAACTATGTTGGCAGAACTCTTCTACGTGGCTAGCAGGTTGGACAAAATCACTGAAAGCAGATAAGGATGGAGTTTCATTCAACTATGCAGACGCAGCTCTAGTCAAATAATACAGGAAGGCCCAATCACGTTTCTTATTTTTACCCCTACCCCTTGTTTTCGAGGGTCATCTCGCTCCTTGGAACTGAGTTACCTAGGGTAGTGGTTGAAATCATCCCCTATGAAATGGAATAACCATCAAATAAAAAAGAGCATTACTTCATTAACAGGCTACTAGCAATGCTCTATAGGCGACCCTGCTAATCTGTGTGATAGCAGAAGAGAAGTTCAACAACCTCACTGCTGGTCTTCAGTTAAATTTAGGGCATCATATGTCTTCAAAGAGGGCGGATGTGAGAATTATTTATTATTTATTATTTATTATTTATCGCCCACCCCTAATTCTTCAGTGCTACTCGCCAGGTTCTTGTTCGAATTTTCCCATTCCACCTTAAATGGTGTAGCAGTCACATTCTAGTGTTTCAGGTGTCAGAACTGCTGCATCATTTTAGGTGGAATGGGAAATTTAGCTAGCTAGCTATGGAGACAGCATACTATTAGTGATTTTCTATGCTTGTAATGAAAAAAGGACCATAATACATTAAAAAGACATTAAACTAAGATGATACAATGGTTATCATATTTTTTTATCAGAGAAAATACTCACATTTGTGGGTTTCTATGGTCGCTTGCACAGCCATCTTGCCGGTTTTTCTTTTTTTCTTATAAGACTCCGTTTGGAGTGAGCCTCTGAAAAACCTCCATTTGGAGGGCCATGTAGCTCTAACACTTCGTCCTACTCCTCTATCTCAACAAAAATAGGGACACCCTACCGCTAGGCATGAACGCACAAAACAGAGGGGTAAGGGCTGAGTGGTAGGGGCAAGGGGTGAAATGGAATTGGGCTGTAGAAATGAGAGTACTCATATTAAGGTCAAGCTCTATTTATACTCTAATCATATAGATTCAATGGTATAAAACTTTCAACATAATTTAAAGTGAATTTATCATGTTTTGAATTGGTAACTAGCTCTTCGTAGACTCACTTGGTGTCTTGTCTAAAAAAATACAAGGAGAACCAAGTTATGATGGGACTAGGCTACTAACATCAGCTGAGGTGAAAAGAAATAATATTTGTCTGTTTATCTGAAAGACTTTAGGTTGACTGCCCATTCAGTGAAGGTTCCAGTAAAATGTAACATAAAATGGGTTTATCGGATTTAATATGGTACAGAACAGTAATAATATCAGTGGTTCACCAGCAGACTAGCAGTGTTCACTAAAAGGCTACCAACAGTGGAATATATCAGTAATTGCATGAAATATATAAGTGGCTGAGTTAAATATGCCAGTGGCCGAATGATTTACGCCATTAATTGAGTGAGATATGCTAGTAGCTGAGTAAAATACGCCAGTAACTGAGTGAAATGTGCCAGAGGCTGAGTGGAAAATCTATTGGTAAACTACATGAATTTTAAACTTAATTTTAAACTTATACTTAAATTTTAAATTACTCTAAAGAATGGGCACTTAAGTTGGGAATGAAATAGGAGGTAGCATCTGTAGCATGTAAACAAAAGAACTAACCCTGAAAAAAAGGTGAAATGATC
Organism: Colossoma macropomum; assembly: GCF_904425465.1. Taxonomy (NCBI): domain Eukaryota; kingdom Metazoa; phylum Chordata; class Actinopteri; order Characiformes; family Serrasalmidae; genus Colossoma; species Colossoma macropomum. The sequence continues at coordinate 17,948,830 of NW_023494791.1, read as the reverse complement.
TTATAATTCAATGTCAATTCCCAAACCCTGTACAATGGACAGACTTGAACCTTTATTAGCTCTCAGTAGGGCAGTTTTAAGCATTTGTAGCCATAACAGTTCAGAGTCAACAGTCAGACACATTGCGGCCCATTTAATGAGGACTGAAGTGGCTGTCCCACTTCGCCGTCGCCCACTGAATCTCTGCGAACACCACCAGGCCAAACATTTCTGAGAGGACATAGTGCCAAACATGTGACTTTCATTCATTCGTGTTTCTCCTTTATCGTTAACCCAACTTTTCCGCCTAATCTGAGCATAAACACTTGTCTCTGGAATATTTAGCCATTTTTGAATTTCTGGCATTTCCACTGAGGCTCTTTTGTGAACATTTTTAAAATTTACAGAAAGGTGGTGGATAGAAACCCCTTTACAGTGCTCGCTGTTTCTCTGTCTCTCTTTTGCTCTCTCTTTCTCTCTCTCTCTCTGTTCACCTCAGAGTCCATGCATAAAAAAAGATCTTGTTCTGTCTTGAGGGAGCAAGCACAGATTTGTCATATATATATTGTATGGGCTAGATATTATCCTTTAAAATGTCAAAAAACAGTTACTGATTCAAGCAGGAGAAGATCCAGCACCAGTCATTTCCATAAACATAACGTTCAAAGAAAATCGCACTGACAGGGATGAGTTGAGGGCTGTTATTATCTACAAAATGATCCTGTTTTATGCAAGTGGAATGTTCTATTGTAAACACATTTACTCCCCGAGGCTTCTCTCTGCTTTAGAAGTTGCATTTTTCAGCTCCCTCAGGCAAGGTTACACATTGTTAGACAACTCATTACAGAACATATACCCATACAACACCCAGCGCAATTAGACCACTAACTGTAGGATGCCCTGATTGCTCATGCACATCAAAAATGTCTTCTACATTTAATGCGTGCACACACATTTTGCAAAATGAAACCCTGGCTTTAGTAGCTATGTCCATGCTTCTCAAAGTTAGGTAATCACATTGAAATGTCAGGTATATTCAACATATGAATTGTTCTAGCACGCATGATTCTTACACTACACTGATGCCGGAAAATAACAGTGAGAATGGGATTCTGAGTTGCATTCTGTGTGGTTCAGTTGGCCTGCTACTTTGATTCCCTTTTGGACGCCAGGGATGCAGGCCCTGTACTGAAGGGCTCTAGATTCATATATCTTTCCTATGATGACTACGGTGTCCTTGAGCACAGCACGTATCCTCAAGGCATGTTGCTCCCATTCCCCCCAGCTCAGTGCAGACTGGCCTTACTGTGTATAAATAAAGGTTAAAGTAAACCCTGATGTGTGAACTGAAATTACAGTGTGGACAAAAAGAGACATTGTGTTTAAAAACATGTTTACATCATAAATTGCAAAGATGTTCAAAAGCCACAACAGTGCAACTAAAACAAAAAATACAATTGCACTAAATTTTCAGTCAATACCATGTTTATGTGTCTAAGCAGAAGAGGAGATATTTTATTATGATTTAAATGTGATGAAAATAGAAGTTGTGTACAGTCTTTGTGAAAAAAAGCCATCCTTTACATTTAAGACTGTCACAATTATTTCATAATTGCCTGATCAGTCATTTAAGCTGACCATATTTTTTTTCATTTAACTTTCAAAATCGTAAGTTTACATTGCAATAGAGATAATGTGAATTGGGTGTTCTTTCATCTGTTTGGTTGAGGCAAGTATATGTAAGTAAAAGAGAGCAGAAAATGCATTTGTTGGGACACGTCAGACATACAAAAACAACAATAGTTCTAACTTCTGACTGGTGCTGTCACACACTTAGAGAGCAGCGGTGAGTAATGTTTGTCCATTTGAGCTCATCAGTCAGGAGATACTATTCAGTTCAATTCACTACAAATAACGTTTTTTCACAACAGCCCTTGAAACAAAGCAGCTTTACAGAAATTGAGTCGAAGCCCCACGTGAGCAAGTCAAGGGTGACAGTGGCAAGGAAAAATGCCCCAAGAGCAAAAAAAAGAGCCCTTGAGAAATACCAAGACTCAAAACCCATTCTTCTGGCCAACACTGGATAGCAAAACAATAACACAACCAGGCGATATGAATAAAAAATGAAGAATTGACTAACGAATATATAGTGAGAAGTCCATGAAATCAGTGTCTACTGTTAGACCACATGTTAGTATGAATATAGCTAATATGAAGATTTGGCCACTTTAGGCTTGTATGTTAATAGTTGCATAAAATGAACAAAAAAGACAAATAAATTGTTAATCACAATCAATTAATTATATATGCAGTGATTAACTGTCAGCTAAATTTTCATTATTGTTACAGGCTTATTTACACTTTTTGCAATATTTTTGCCATTTCTTGACATAAAAATGACTGGACAAAAGTCAGAAGTGCAGAGCTGAACCTGTGATACAGAGTGTAGATCAAATATAAATATCATTCAGTGTGTTTTGTACCAAGTATTAAATATGGAATTGCATAATTACATTTGAATTGTATAGCAAACTGAAAGTAATAACTCTGGGCTTGTAAGGGTTAGTGTTGTACAATGAAAACAGGCATTGTCAGGAATATATACAGTACAGTAATACAGTAATATACACAGTAGATAACCTGCTCTTATGGGAAAGGTATATCTCCTGCTTGTCAGACAACAGACAGAACAGACTGGTTGAAAACAGGATTAATCACTTGGTTGTTGGGAGTGCTGCAGTAATGAGCATGTTTTTCACAGGCTGAAGCATCCAGTGTCAGGACAGCAGGAGAACAGCTGCAAGCCCTGCCCTGTGTCTTCTTCTGGACCTGTGTGTGGTTCTGATGGACATAATTATGCTTCCCAGGTACAGCATAGCTACCGAGTGCATTTCATTAGATGCACATTTTGTCTGACTCTTTTCTTATTATTTCATCAAATAATCATCTTATTATTTCAAAACTTGTCACAGTGTATAGTATACAAGTGTAGTTGTCACAAGCTGCAGAGTTAGGAAACTCTAAAATGAGTTTTGTAAATGTGTTGGTTTTCTGCTTTTCTCTTTGTGTGTGCTTTTCTGTGCCCTTTACTGGAGGAAATAATGATGGCCAAATGTTTTCTAGTTTCATATGTTTTCCTATTGCGGCTCACCTATGAATCAGCATGTACAGTGACACTGAGCCTCTTTGTTATTGGCCTGCTGCTAGAGGTTATCCATTTATAGTGGCCCCTGAGGTCCACAAAAGCGAAAGATAAATAGCCCAGAGGGATTCCCATCAAGGCATGGGCGAATGATCATCCTGTTCAGGCAGAGAGAGAGAGATAGAAGGCAGAAAGAAAGGAGATTTATGTATTGTCTGTTAGATCTTTTTCTGACCTTGTTAAGATGCTGAGATCTGGAAGTGAAATAAGACTTCAGAGTAGCTTCTTTTGAATGGTGATGTGTCACTGGAATGAGTCATCATCTTGCTTACGGTCACCTTTATAAATATTTGATCTGTATCTAGACTATAACTCACACCCCGCCACTCATAGGAATTGCGCATTATGCAGTGCCTCATGACAGTGGTCAGCTGTTGCTGCAGCACAGCCTACTCTATCTGTGTGTGCATGCTTGTTTTCATACATTTTTAGGACAAAAATGTCCTGAAAATATTGGAAAACCAGAGAAAACAGGGCTAACCTACAGTGATAGGATGAACAATATGGTCATGACTTTGCAAAGTTCTTTTTTACAAAAGCTACTTGTTTAATTTTTTAAACTAACAGGGTTAGACTTAAACATTCTGAAATTTGCAGAACTATGCCATATTTCAGTTTGTCCTTTGTAGAGGATGTGTTATTTTCACTTAGAAAATCAGTAAAACATGTCATTTGACCACGGGTATTCAAACTTTTGCATATGACTGTAACAAAGTAGGATGTGTGTATGTATGCATGTTCTGACTTTGTATATTAACAAGTGTGTGTACGTGTGTTTGCCTCAGTGTAAGCTCCAGCAGCAGGCGTGTCTCTTGGGGAAGGAGCTGAGTGTGAAGTGCACTGGTCCCTGCCCATGTTCCCCAACAGCTGCGCCGAGCACAGAGACAGACAGCAAACACGGTATGCAGCAGCCTCAGTCAACAACGACCTACAGCTACTACTACTACTACTATATCACTGCATTACTGTAACACATAAACACTTATAATTCATTCATTATTGTACCTGCAGGGATAGCTTTTTATTGCTGAGACTGCCAGCTGACTCTGCTGCAGGTCAGATGTTTGCAGGAGCGGCCCAACACAGTGCTGTTTCACTGAACTCACAGGACAGATTTACTTAATTGCTTCCCTAAAGCCTAATTTACATAAGTCATGGTGCGCAGGGACTCCTATCTAGTCCAAATGCATGTGGTTTACAAATGAAATTGACCTACTTTGCAAAAGAAATAAATGGAAAAATGCTGGAAATGTATAGGGATACATATTACATATACAGTGTTAGGGATGCACTGAGTCAGTATACTGACTATAGTATATGACAGTATACTATAGTGAATTGCTATTGACACTGACCTTATTAAATGGATTGAGTATTGGCCAGCTATGGCTGATCCAAATTCTATACTGTTTTTTTCCTACGTTTGTGATAAAATTGTAACGGCCAGGCACGTGCCCAGATAAGACACCAAGGGGTGCTTGAGCTCCAACCCAACAGTGCCCTCTATGTATAATAATTTTGTTTTTTATGGCCCCTGCCACTGTTCAAGATTCGTTTCAGTGAGGAATATTTGGCTTGTCCTGCAAATAGAACTAGTGGGTTCCATGAGCTTTAACTGGCCTCTTATGGAGATTTTGCCTCAGTCAGCTCTGATCTGTCACATATGTGTGCATCACCACAGTGTTGGAAATCTCATCAATAAGAAACAGCATCTTTAAGAAAACATGACATTCCACAATGGGGCAAAGAATCAGACTGCTTAAAGAAAGTTATAACTAACTTACCCATTTCTAACTGATAGATATCACAGTAGTTAACACCATTGCCCTATATGCTGAAGCTCCCCTTTCTGGCAGAAACATAGATATTTTAAGCTGTATTGGAAAGGACTCCGAACACTATATCTGCCATGCCCTGAAACATGATTAGATTGTCTCCACCATGCACCCAATTTGCATCAGGCCTGAAAAGTGCATTATCCTACTTTATCATACACTTGTTTCTTATCATGTGTCATTTATTTGTTTTTTATTCTTTTCTAGATAAGAAGTAATGTGTAGTTACAGCCTTTGTTTCCTTACACATAGAAGAATAATCCCCACTTACATACAGTGATATATTTTAAAATACTGGTATTGAGCGAGAAAAAGTATTATTAGTGCATTCCTAATTTATTGTTGTATAGTGTGACTACAATATCATTGTTTCAGACAAGAAAGAAACAGGGTTATATGCAATGCGAGATGTGAGATTGTAAGCAGTTCATTATCGTAAAAAACATACATGACATATTGATGATAAAGAATACTTCTGCTTAGAGATAGCCTCAGGGCATTTTTCTCCTCTGACATTCCCCTGGGAGCTTACAGTTCTCATGGGTTTTATTGATTTATCAGCAGTACACTGTTTATCCCCCCATCTCTCTCTCTCTCTCTCTCTCTCTCCCTCTCTCTCTCTCTCTCTCTCCCTCCCTCTCCCTCTCTTTTTTCTGGGACATTATTCTGCCCTTGATACACTGTGTGTGGTGTGCCCATAGGCACTGCTGCTTATTTCAGGGGGACGTTTTTTCACATTTTGACTCTGACTCTGCCCCTACCCAATCTGCTTTCCTCTCTACACCTGACTTCTTTCTTGTTTTTTTCTCCTTTTTCTTCCTCTTTCCTCTTTACATTCTGACCTCTCTCTCTGTGTGTTTCCTTCTTTCTCCGTGTGCCCCACAGAGAGCTGCACAGGCCAGGACCTGGCAGATTTGGGGGATCGCCTGCGGGACTGGTTCCAGCTGCTCCAGGGCAACGCCAAGCAGAACAGCACGAGCAAGCCTGCAGCCAGCTCTGCATCAAGTGAGGCCCCAGAGCTCTGGGCTGTCTGCTCAGCCAGTGCTTTCATGCTGAACAATGTCACACCAATGGGCTTTTGCACAGACTGCCTAAGCTGACAATTCACTGATGAAAAGCATACAACACAATTAGCATCTTATGTTAGGAACATGCTTACAAATTCACACTGTTTTCAAAGCATATAAATCATTCTGTTTGCGCCAAACCTAGTTGCTTAGGTGCTATGAGTATTACCTTTTAATCAACATCATCTTGTTTCAGCTGTGTTACTTTGAATATACCAATATCACAGATAAGGCTGTCAGTCAAAACAGCTTAAGTCTAATTGTTATTTTCTCCATTCAGTTTTGGACCGCACTCTTGTGGCAACCTGTAAGGACTCCATCGGATGGATGTTCTCAAAGCTGGACACTAACAGTGACCTTTATCTGGACCAGGCTGAGCTAGCCGCTATTAACTTGGACAAGTATGAAGTGTGCATCCGGCCTTTCTTCAACTCCTGTGATTCCTATCGTGATGGCAAGGTGTCCACAGCTGAGTGGTGCCTCTGCTTCTGGAGAGAAAGTAAGTCTCTCTGCAACCCTTTGCTTCTGTTTATAACTCTTGCTCACTCTCTTCTTATTTTTTTCTTTTTTTTACTTCCAGTTTACAGCACATAAACTGCAGTTTAAGGGGGTTATATTCAGTATTGTTTAACTGGACTTATACAGCATACTGTTTAGTAAGTTATGAGCTACACTTACAAAATGAACTGAGTTACTGTGGAACTTTTTGGAGCTAATTTTAACTGAGCCAATAAGTGCCAGGTTGCCTGTGCGGCTCTTGGCCCAGCAAGTGAGGGGCATGGCCCACACTGTGTTCAGCTCAACTCTGTGAGGGCGACAGAAGGGGGACACATGGCAGGGAAGCAGCGCCAGTACTGCTTACTGCTCTCATGGAGATACAACCCACTGGCTTTTAAGGTTGAGCAACTAATTATATTTGAGGAACATGTCTGAATTCCAGCAAATGTTTTGAGAACTCAAACACATTAGTGTACTTTAAAGCCTTATAACGAATTTTTGAATATAGTATGTTCAAAGCAACCACAGGATATGTTCTTGAGACTTCCCTTTTACATATCAGCATTACACAGAAAAATACCTCATTGAGCTTCAGTAAATTCATTCATTTTTACATGACCTCAAAGCTCAAATTCCTTTTTCTAATACACGTAATGATTTAGGAGCCAGTAAAGGTAGTTTTAAAACCATGTAATATAAACACAGCTCAGTGGACTATGACTAACTAACAGCTTGATCTTTAATTCTCCAAAAAAGTTTTTATTTTTTGTGATGACATACAACTCTCAACACCAAAAAAGTTGGGACAGTATATGAAGATTTAAAAAAGAAACTTTGACCTATTCTTTTGAACAAAAAGAAAACAAATACAAGATATCTATATCTATATTTTAATCTTATCAACTGCATTGGTTTTTGCAAATACACCTTCTAAAATTGATGCCTGCAACTAAAAAAGTTTGGTCAGATGCAAGTTAAGGCTATAAAGGCTGTAAAATGTTCAAAAGACACCTTGGGTACAACATGCTTGGGTATAAAAGAAGCAGTCCTAGTCCTTTATGGGTGAGGATGGGTGAGGCTCGCAACTTTTCCAAAAATGCATCAGAGAATAATCCAGTGGTTTAAGAACAATGTTCTGCAACACGCAATTGCAAAGATTTTAGGTATGTGTTCCTCTACTGTACATAATATCATCAGAAGATTCAGGAAATCTTAAGAAATCACTGTGTGGAAAGGGCAAGGCTGAAAACCACAACTGGATGCCCTTCGACACCGCAGGCACCACTACATTAAAAAACAGCTTGCTTGATATCACCACATGGACTTAGGAATACAAATATACACCATCCATTGCTACATCCACAAATGCAAGTTAAGATTGTACTATGCACAGTGAAAGGTCAACAAGATCCAGAAATGCCGCTTCTCTGGGCTCGACCTCATGCGAAATTAACTGATGCACAATGAAAATGTCTGTTGTTGTCTGACAAGTCAATCTTTCAGATTGCTTATGCAAAAAAAGTGAACATTGTGTTTTAAGGGCCAAAAAAGAAAAGGACCATCCATAAATTATCCATGTTACCAGTATAAAGTTCAAAGCCAGGGCTTGTGGTATGGGGTTGTGTTAGTGCCCGTGGCTTGGGTAACTTGCACATCTATGAAGGCATCATTAACACTGAAAGATATATACTCAATTTGGAAGAACATGCTGCCTTCTAGATGGCGTCTTTTTCAAGGACGTCCATGTTTATTCCAACATGACAACGGCAAAGCACATTCTGCAAAGTGCCACATTATGAAGTGCAACATACAATAGGGAAAGCCCCTTATGGTTGCACAGCTGAAGACCTGGCAAACAGTTCAGCTTTTAAATCTGAATCAATCAGCGTTTTCAGTCCCCAAATGATTATTAAGTGTTGATAAAAGAAAAGGTGACGTAACACAGTGATAAACACGCTCCTGTCTCAGCTAACAATAAAGACGCAGTACTGAGAGCAACATACCATCTATCTGCAAAGAGTCGTAAAGTTTCACTGGGTTTATCTCTTACATTGACAGAACTCATTCAGTCTGCACTGGATTAGGCTTAATTGGTTTTCTAAATATAATCAATATAACACTGAGAGAGGAATTGAAGCATATGAGGGATGTTTGGATTACAGTAATCCGAAGCTTTCATCTCCTTCAAACACACTCTGGCTAGAGAGCGAGGGATGAGGGGAGAGAGAGACACGCTCAGCGTTGACCTTGCCTGGTTTGTGGTGCGCAGGGAGAGCGATTTAATTTGTTTAAGCAGAGGAAAAAGAGCCATCCGTCCATTTCTACTGCCCATGTGTTGTGTTTCTGAGGGAATCTGTACTCACTGAAGATTACAGAGGCGTGTGTGACAGAGGATTTGTAAGTGTAAAGCGTGTGGGTGGTGGTTTGTTCAGTGATTTATTTTGTATGTATTAAAGTTTGTGAGCAATGCATTATATATATATATATTTTTTTTTTAGCACTACATGGGTCATATGCCTTTGGTGTATGAGTGTGTATAGTCTGCAGTAAATGAGTAGCACTTTTAATAGGTTTCTTTTCCTCTGTGTGTCTGTGTGGGCACGCCTGTGCCATGGAGCAGGCATATGTTCCGCCCTGCAACGCAAGAACGGCACAGAGCAAAATCTCAGCACCACACTCACACATTTATACCACACACACACACACACTAGACCAGCTTTGCTCTTGTTTTATGTGATTCTGGCCAAGCATTCTCATCTCTCCCGGGGAGGACGCAGTTGCTTTTGGCCTGTCACACTTTGTCTTTCCCTAGTATTCTCTCCGGCGGAGGAGAAGTGGCCATCACAGGGCAAAAACAACATCACTGTTGGTTGTTGACAGCCTGCTCAGCCTGGAACATTTTGGGACTCGAACCTGTCTGCAAGCCAGGCAGAAACTTGCCGCATGTTAAAGACCTGTCCCGCGTAGTCCTTGCATGTGCTCTGAATATTTGGCTTTTAATGCTGGGTGGGCTATCTAAGAATTTTACCGTTTTGTAAATAACTAATTTATTTAAAAGGTGATCTTAAAGAAAGTTTTCAATGGAACAGCATTAATACTAAAAATTAGATTTTAGGCATAAGTTTTTTACAAAATATTACTTTTTTCTATTTTATGACTTTTAATGCATTTGTTCTAATGCAGAATTTTTGCTACACATGCATACAATTAAGCGTAAGATACAGTATGTGACTATCACCATGTATTTTGTGTTTTACCATTTTATACGTTTCCATGAATAGAATATTATGACCTATCAATTCCTTTGTGAAACAGAATGTGTTGGAGCATGACCTGATAGAGCGGCTGCCGTGGGAGTTGCATGGCATAATGCTGGTTTGATCAGGGGCTGCTGGAGGAGCTGAGCGTTTGGCTGGAGGAGATTAACGCTGCTTCCTTCTAATGCTCTGATTGTTTTGTTCCTCAGAGCCTCCCTGCCTGGCTGAGCTAGAGAGGATCCAAATGCAGGAGGGAGCCAAGAAGAAGCTGGGTATGTATGAATGCTTGAGCTGTGTGTGGAGGGGGTGCAAACCCTCGAGAGCAGGAACCAGGTGGAGGGAGGGCAGTGAGCTCAAGTTAAAATGCACAGTAGAGAATCAAAACCAAGCAACGCTCCTTAGACAACAAATACTAAAGAGAGTAGGGGTAGAAAAAAACACTACCATGAAACATTGTGATACATTGACTTGAAGGGTGTGAATAATCTGTATTGATTTCAGAATGTTTTAATCAGTTATAATCAATAATAATCAGTAATTTGTGCAATTTTTTGCCAAAGTGTGAAACTCCAAAAAAGAGGCTTGGCATATTGTTTTATTATCTGTTTTCTATTACTGTGAAAACAGTTCCTTCGGTCACATTTGTATATTCATTGCATTTTTACAAATGTATTTTAAATTGCTTATCCACACATAATCAAAACATTGTGAGCTCAGAGAATTACACCCATACTAAAGAGTAAAATAGTACAATAAAAACAAAGAAAATAAACAAGAAAAAAAAGAAAAAAAATAAGATGAGAGTGAGCAAGAGTTATAAACAGAAGCAAAGGGTTGCAGAGAGACAAAGAGAGGTAAAAGTCAGGTGAAAGATGCACTGATCAAACATCAGAGGTGGTGCTAGAGGAGTTTCATTAAGCAGATGACAAGCACGAGGCTGGGATTAGCTGCTAATCAGGCGTGAGGATTAGAGTAGAGCGGAGCTGGCTGTTGGCCGTGGGCATCGCTGTATGTTTGGCTCTGCTGCCTGCAGGACTCTCCAAGGACATGCTGCAGATGCAGCGGCCAACCAGAGCCAGCCAAACGTGCACATGCCCCTGATGCCCTGCCACAAGCTGCCGTAATCACCATGGCGCAGAACCGTTGCTTTCTGAAACACAAATGATTCTTCGGCATGACCTTCAAAACCACCTCTGAATGCTTGGTGACACTGCATTGATGACAGTTTTTTCTTGTGTATTCATATATGCAGTGAGAATAGCACTTTATCACTGTATGCAGTCATTACATATAGTAATGAGATCCAAAGCCCTTTTCAAGGTTGTTCCTCACAGGCTGAAATGAAGGCTGTCATTCGGCTCTGCTACATGACTTATTGCGGGCAGTATGCGGACCGCTTTGCAATCTCACCCTTGGTGCAATGCTGATTGGGTACTTCTGATTCATGCAGGACATGAAATCGAATGTAAAACATGCATGTGAACTGAAAGCGTGTGCGTTTGTCATGGTAGGTACATTCATTCCCAGCTGTGATGAGGACGGCTATTACAGGAAGCTGCAGTGCGACCAAAGTAGGGGGGAGTGCTGGTGTGTAGACCAGCATGGAGGAGAGCTAATGGGCTCCAGAATCCATGGCAACCCTGACTGCGGTAAGTGCACAGACACACAAACACACATCTGCGCACACACGCAGATAGACAGACGCACACACACGCTCAGGAAGGACAAGGCCCCCTTTGTCGCGAGGGCTTAGATCCACAAAAACATCAGTCACCCCTCTGACAGAGGACCAAGTGTTACATTCATTAGGCCAGGTTCATTTCCATTCCAAAAGAGCAGTTGTCTTGCTGAAATAAAGGTCTGCAAGATTAATTACTATTGGCTGTGCCGGACCTGCAGGTGATAAGAACAAATCCCCCGACTGGACTTAAAATAGCCATTAAAAAGACCAATGTCAAAGCCAAAGCGCTTGTTTGTTGTACCCAAGCAGGCATTTGAGGTAACATTTAGCTTTAATTATGAGTAAATTGCTTGTTTTGCCTCCATGGAAGTTACATATCTATAGCGTAGTGTTTTGAGCTACTTTCTGACTCTCAACATATTTCTCTTCGAATGCCAAAGCCACAAAGCTTTATTGTCCCAGAGGAAAACTGTATTGCTCAAATGTTGATCTTTGATGGCACAGTGATTTCCTGAAATTCATAAAGAGAAATAAGATCAGACGAAAAGGAGATACTTCTGGTACAGATAAAAATATAGTTATTCACAGCATCACTGAGAAGGTTCCAAGTCTTGGATGAGAAATAGTTGAGCTCATATTGAGATTGCTGTCATAAGTCAGCTGCAGGTAGACATGAGCACTGTTATCCTGGTTACTCTGCACACAATTTGTGGTTCTATTGAGATCTAAAAATCAAGAGAAGACACATGCGAGATTAGTGGGGCCTTTTATTCAGGAGAAATATCTGAGCAGTAGGAGACTTCAGCAAAAGGCTTATTTGTCTTTCTGTCTGATCTCACTGTTGTCTAGGATGAACTACAGAGACATTAAGGAGATCTCTATTTATTTTTATTTATGGGGTTTGCCATAATCCAAGTAACCTAATTCACAGTTAGCAGTTGCTTTGCTGTAAATCACTCATTTTTAGTTCATGGGAGTTTTATATTTATACCATAGCATCAGACTTTTTTTTTTGATTGAAAGCCAAAGCAACACAGTTTATTTGTTGTTTATCATAACCCAACTAATCTGATTTTTCATTTAGCCTTTATCAAAAGGAAAATGCAAAGTTTTTAGTTGCTTTCCTGTCATTGTATATAAAAATGAACCCATGTTCATATGGGATATGGATTGCAACCAACTCTTTTCGAGAAATTCTCTGAAAGTTTTCGGTCTGGTCATTCTTGCTTTTTTTTCTGTTTCCAGATGAGCTGGCTGGCTACTCAGGTGATTTCGGCAGCGCGGTGGGCTGGGAGGACGAAGAGGAGAAAGAAACAGAAGACAATGGCGAGGAGGCTGAAGAAGAGGAGGGGGAGGTGGGGGAAGTGGATGATGGTGGATACATTTGGTAGACCAAAACAAAATGGCTGCCTGGTCAAATATAGCTTTCCTCTGACCGCTGGTTCAGAGACAGCTCCATCTCTTGCTGACACAAAATGGTGGAACCTGGAGGGTTGGACATCTTTATACTGCACTCCAAACAGCATTGACTTGGGGGGAGGGGTGGCTGGGTAATGATAGCTATAGTGACATTATGGGTTTGGGAAAGAGTTCCAATAATGGTCCTATAAATACTTGGGAAACATCTTTTTTTCTTTGTCATATGTGCAAGAGTACTCCTGGTAAAACGTCTATAGCATCAGCGATCACAAGCTCAAATCTAGAAGCTTGATAAATGGACAGATTTTTTTTCTTTTTAGATAAACTGGAGCTTTGCCCATGCTGTACAGTGTGCTTCACTTCATCTGTGACGTTGGACATGTTATGCAAGAAGCATAATAAATAAATACACACTTTTACCACTAGATATTTGGAAATGGTACATTTTAGCCTCAGAGTTTTCCAGTAGCCTACAGATTCATGTGATAAAACTGCAAGTGAAATGAGGTGGGCTATTACAAGCCTAATACATTACGTCAGATTCTTTGGATTTTCCATTTGTCATCAGTGTGTTCCATTAAGACCAACATTAGGTGGGGTCTGGTCACTTCAAACCATCTGTATGATCATTTCTTGGCCTTTGAAGTGCACATCAATTACAGGCTTAATTGTCCCCATGTAGCTACGCTGGTTAGAGCACAGCAGATATAGAGCTCACTACAATGACGGCCAAAAGCTAGTGCCAAAATTACCCTGGAAGCTACAGCCACATTTCTGCCGTCCTGGTAACCAACACATTATCTGGCCACCAACAGCCTCATCAATTCATAGGGCAGCACAAGAAATATTCTCTTATTTGTAAGTGGTCATTTTTATGTTGTTCAGCTTGCATTCATTTAGTAATCTGGGAAACTTCATAACGTGTTTTGTTTGTCACTGCAGATTTAAGGCCATTCTGTGAGTAGAGTTAAGTGGACACTGTTGCCTTATTTTCTCCCTAATACATTTCTATCATAACACAGTTATTTGATAGAAACATTTTTTTCAAGGCATTCTGGTGTACTTCATCAACTATAAATCCAACTGAAACTGGATATGCTAAAGCATTACATTTTATATCATATAAACATGTCCTTGTTCTCTTCTATGAAATGGAGTCGTCAATCTTTTAAAACACATTTTCCAGTCTCAGATTTCTGCCATAATGGAATCTGCTTAAACAAAAGTAGTTTAAGCTGAAATGATTTACCTCTGAGGCAACAGCATGTCACTATGAATACATGTATGAATAGCAGTGTGGAGAATAAGATTTGCAACCTGACAATACTCCCCCCTCAGACACCCAGAGGCATCAGTCTGTCTTCATATCTATCTGCTAATCAGATCCTCTCATCATCCATGGTGAAATATGATTCTGTGTAATGTTACTAGGTGTAAATATTTTTGCTGCAAGGGTTTATAGTCTTGGTTTACAGTGGAAAAACAATACATTCATATATCATACACTTGCAGTAAGACATTTTTAGTATAAACGCTGTTTCTGTGTTTCTGGGATAAAATGTCTTTATAGATTTTCAGGATGACTATGGTGTTAGCTCATTTAGCAAGAAATCATCATACCCGAGTGATTTCATGCATACAAAAATACCTGAGCCATTTGCAATAAACACGGTGCACTTATGCTCGCCCACTGAAACAATGATGCTATACTCAGACATGCCTTGTGAAAACACAGCTCTGAAGAATGCTTTTCTTGGTCTCTGCTCACCATGAAGGACATTAGCATTGCATGTATTACTTCATAGGCAGAGCTCAAATGAATATGAATTATAGATTTTATCTGGTATGGTAATACATTCAGATGGACCCAGACTGGAAGCTCTAAGTAGGACTGCAAGTATGCATCTCATTCGATGCCATTTTTATCTCGGAAATAAACACATTCAGCAGATAAACAGCAGATAACCTGTATTTGACAATGACATTATTTTCAGTAAGAACAAGTGATAAGGTATTAGTTTGCATTAAATGAAAGCTTAATCTTTATCCATATCACTGTAGCCTGACTGTGAGGATATAATTGTTTTTATGATGTCTTACTCAACAGTGTATAGGAGTGTGCCACCTGATGCTCTTCAATGTGGATTAGCCAGCATATGATTGCATTGACTATAAATACCATCATTGTAAATACTTGGATTATACAGATAAAGTGTATTTGCCCTGGCAGTTGCATTATATTTGCATTTAGATGCATGTTTTTTGTCCAAATGTCTTTTTTTGCCTCAGTATGATTATGATTAAAGGCACTGGGCCCAAGTACTGTATTCTCTCAGACTCGGAATCATTCACTGTGCCTAAACTTGAATCCAGGCAATGCTGAATGGCATGGAGGAAACACAAGTTAGCCATAACTCTCCCTGACTAATGGCTATTAGCTAGACAGATGTCAGAACTGGCAATGAACAATATTTATTGAGAAAATTGGTGAGGGGAAAACAATTCTGTTTTTTTGTTTTTTTTGGGTCTGTTTTTTTTATTTCTGACATTGGATACTAAGATAAAACTACTGGAAGAGAAAAAACCTTACTGGAAGAGAAAAAAATCAAGAAGAAAAAGAGAAAAATTGGGAAAAAAAACTTTTAATGAGGCATTGTTACAATGTGAGGACACATGAAACAGTGAAGATGTGCATGGAGAAATGTGACACAATGTCTCCACTTTACAGACTTTATTTTGATTTCCGGTCAAGACGATGAAAGGTCCAGTTAGCTAGACACAGACCTTGTCTGGAATAAATGGACCAGTGAGTCATCCACGACAGCAGTAATCAGTGCTTTGTCTTCAATCAGAGAGAAATGCCTATGGCAGCACAGCAGCAAGTCTTTTCAATCTAGCTTTTTTTCTACTTTAAACAGGCTTTCCCCATATTCAC
This sequence comes from Colossoma macropomum, assembly GCF_904425465.1. Taxonomy (NCBI): domain Eukaryota; kingdom Metazoa; phylum Chordata; class Actinopteri; order Characiformes; family Serrasalmidae; genus Colossoma; species Colossoma macropomum. Next base: position 17,932,957 of record NW_023494791.1, on the reverse strand, counting down.
TTACTTTCATTCAAATGGCCACACCATCTCCTAAGGCAGAAGTAATATATGAGAATGATGTGCATGAATAAGCACATCTCTTAGGCACTTTAAATTCTCCGATGTTCTGCACCTATTTCATGGCTGATTTGATATCAACCAAGTGAAGCAATATGTTACAAGGAGAAACAAATGTATTTTAGGGGGCAAAATTTTTTTAAAAGCTTTTCATATGGTTTGTCATATAGTTGCAACTTCATTCACTGCGTCACACCTGTAACTCACTTATTACTGCCTAACTGCTTGTCACATGGTTGACTTTTAAAGATTCCTGGTTACAAAGAACTTCAGAGTCAACTTTATATCCCTTTGTCCCTTTTGAACACTGAAACAGTACACTTAATTTGGGAATGTAATATGTTATAACTATTCCTTGATACAATCTACACTGATTTTTCCTTTCTTATCAGAACAGAATTATTAGGAATTAGTCTCTTTACTAATCTGTCATCATCACTTTCAGTACCTATGGACAACAATCAAAACGTCCTCAAAATATCCTTTGTTTACTTAAAGCTATACAGAATAATCAACAGACTTTTCTATTTTTACAATAGACTGAACCGTCAGCACTCAAAAGTAGAGTAGTCTGTCTGTGAATGCTGTGGTGGGAATGTACTAATAGGCAAACAGTAAGGAAGGTGAACATTTGCACTTTCTATATGAATAAAAAGGAAATATTCACAGCTTACTTTGTGGAATCTGAAGTCTCCACACTCTCCTAATCTCATCCTCTACACTGTCCAAAACCTGAAATACAGAAGCATCTCCTGTCTGGGCGAAGCGGCCCAGTAGTGGCTCCAAAACAGAAAGAGGGATGCTGAAGTTTAAGTGAGGATACGTAACCTTTGCTGCAAAGTCTCTTGTATTGCTGGACACGATACCTGGACAAAAGCAAACAAAAGAAATATGACCGTACAGGCAGACAAACAGATAAAAAAAAATAAATAATTGACCTGTTTAAATCTTATAGGCAAAGTCAAAAACTGAATGCTTTTTCTAGACTTTACCTTTTTTCCAAATTTCATACTGGTTAAATGATGCCCCCTACTGAGTAAAGTCAGACAATACTGCACATTTAAAGTCATGTTGACGGTTAAAATGCTGGCATGGATTAAAACTTAACATAATATACTCAATAATATGCTGAACATGCTAAGCTTCTGAGAGTGTTTTACAGTCATGTAATGGACCTATTTTTGCTGCATGGATTGATCAGACTATAATCTGAAACGTTGCAAGTTACCTAGCAACTCCCCAGTGCTGGCACGGATAACAGCACCACCACTGGCTCCACACTGCACTGCACATGTGGTTTGAAGCATCACTGGCTTGTTTTTCTGGGTGATGACTCTGGAAATGATCCCTGAGGTCACTGATGGGCCACAGGTTTTACCTAATGCACCATAACCCAACACAACCACATCTTCACCTATAAACAGGCAGAAATAAGCAGATATTTTATGCTTAACAGCACTGCACAAGGTAATGTTACCTTGGTAGATGCTAATTAAACAGAATATTGTTATGAATAAAATAACTTAGATGTATTAGATTTAACAATAGTCTGTCCTTTACAACTGTGGTGTTACAGTTACAAAGGTTTTACAAATTTAGGTTTCAAACACAAGCTGGTGCAGGATTGTAAACCAAAGAACTAGCCTATAAAAATTATCGTTTCAAAATCAGAGCGCACCCTTCGTATCAGTTTGCCTGCAATGGTTTACATAAATTATGCAAGCTTACCCAGGTGATAACTGGTAGCTAATTGTGGCACCACAACATCTGAGTAGGGCTCCTGAAGCTGCACCACAGCTACATCATATGGAGAAGATGCCTTTGAAGAGTAGAGTACCCGACCAGTCACTGTCAGAAACCTGAGGAAAGACAGACATATCACACTGTGAAGATATTGTGCAGCTTAAAATTGTATTTTTCATGCCACAAAGTTGTTCCAATAGAAAGGATTCATGGGATTACCTTTCTCTGGCATTGACTCTGACTTGTAGAAATGTTTTTCCATTGACCACATGTCTGCAGGTTAAAACTGTATTTGGGTTTAGGAGTATTCCAGAACCCCACAGCTGGCCACTTTCAACCACAGCCACCATGGGGTACTTTTCATTGGCTGACCTTTGGTTTGCATTGGATGAGACTTGAGGGATGTCCATGAAAGCTGAGATTTCTCTCAGTGACTGATGAGAAGTTACAGCCTGTAGTATGTTTTTCAAAATTAAGTGGAAAGAACACACTAATGCCAGGCCAATCCATTCATTCGACTTCCAACACAGCGGTGAAGTGATAAGACCTACAAGATGCGGTGTTTCTCCATTACTGACAAATAGGCCTCCTCCTTCGGTGCCAGGCAGACAGCGGGCATCAGTCAAGATCAATGCATTCTCCTCCCCTGCCAAATTACTCACGATGCCTTTGCTAAGGGTACTCATGAAGAGATCTGGACAGAAGGAACCAAATGGAGAGCCACATGCAAGGACAGAATGGCCTTTTATAAGGGTTGTGCTCTTTACCCAAGGTACAGTATCACCTTGGGTACCTGTGGCCAGGCTAGGTATTCTGAGGACTGCAAACCAACTTAAAAAAATGGAGTCGAAGAGAATTTCAGTGTCCTCGTCACCACTATAGAAGTTCCACTTTTCTGCTTCAATGAATATTGACTGAAGAGCCTTGTGAAACTCCATGCAGTTCACCATCATTAGAAGCTCAGCATTTTGGGGTTGCCTTTGGTGTCCATTCTTTAGGCTCAGCTTGCTTGTGCCTTCGTCTGCTGTCATATCTGCATGATATATGGAAACTTGCATCTTGTTACTAAAGTTATTAGCATGCAGTACTGTTAGGTCTGGGCTTATGTATTCTTTGTAGTTTAAGAAAGGAGAAAACAGCAGACCGCTGCACAGCACAATCCCAGACTGCTCGTTCAAAATGACTCCGCTACAGCTCAGCGGGTTTCGCTGCTTCGGACTGCAGCTGCTCTCTGAAACAGTGACAACACAGCAAGTCCGCTCCACGGACATTTTTTCACTTGTAAACACGGCGCTCTCCACGGGAATACCAGACAATACCGACTCTGAGGTCTAGTCTGCCTCTGTTGTAGTTTGTAAGTCTATTGTGTTGGTCTCGTTAGAGCAGTTCTGACTCAGTACTAACATGGTGAGCTCAACTTTAGCCCCAGTGACAGTGACATGCTAGTGCAGCTATTCGTCTAAAATGACTGAACACAACCCGCCATTATAAACCCCAAAAGACCCAGAACAGTAAAAAGCAGTAAAAGACCCAGCAGGCGACATTCAGCACTCGAAAGCTTCAGCAGATTCGGTCTAGAGACTTCAGAACAGATTTAGACTGATCCGCATTTCAGGACAGAGCCGAAACTCTTTAGGCGCTGTTGTCACTGGTTTAGCGCGTCATAGTGTAGCTTGTATCCCATTGGCTACCCGGTATGACATTCTAGTATCACGTTTATTCATTGGACCAGAGCAGAGCGTGACCAAGAAAAGGCAAACTGCATATATGTGCGAAATTAAAACGTTTTCAACAAGAGGACAAATTTAATTCTCTTTTTAAAATCTTTCTGCCTAAATTTGTTATATTTCTTCCTACTGAAACATGAATGTCGTGTCTTTGTTTCATGGCTATACACACACACACACACACACACACAAACACACAATGTTGTTTGATCCTGCTTGTTTCTTCATGTTCACATTGAAACCTTGTAATCCTCAAAATTTGGTGTTGAATAATAATGAATTTTCATATTGAAATTTACTGTAGAAAAAAAGACCTAGGTTTTGTTGTTCCTTCTGCAAATTTGAATACTCTTAGACTAAACAATGCAAATTGTTAATACACTGGGCAACACACACACACAGAGAGAATATGTAGGGTGGATTCAGGTGTAATGGACAGTCTGTTACTTATATAATAATATATAGCCTATTAACAGTATCCTCTTGTTGCTTGTTTAAAAAGAATACGCTGGTTATCACCAGCTGAAATTGGAATACGTTTCTTAAAGTGTCCCCCACAGCCTCATGTGGCATAATCTATATATCTGCCGTGCAACTACTTTCAATACACTGTTCTTTAATTTATTTTTATTAATAAAAATAATTTATTATTATTTTTTAATGCCAGTGAATTAGTGTAGAGGTATTGTAAATGAAAAATGTAATAAAATTACATAGGATCTCATTTTGCTGTTCCTTTTGCAAAGTTGAATCCTTTAAGCCTTGCATTTATGCAAACCCACTATGTAAATGAACACACTGACAATCAGAAAAAAGCTGGTTTTTTCCACTTTGTAACGCTCAGAAAAACATAGAGAGTTACTCATGCAGGGCCATGCATATCGGACAGTGTGTTTTATGGTTGATTAAATAAATACACTAGCCAGTTTATTGCCCCTATGACCTGACATCCCATAACATTTGAATCTGCCCTACAATTAATTTCCAATACACTTTATTTTAATTTATTTAATACAATATACTGTAATGCAAAAGACTGGCAGAACAAAGAATAAAAACCATATAAGTAGAATCTAAAAGATATTTATTTTTGTCTCCACCAAAACATGCCATTAAAGCGGTGCCATTTGCAGCATAATTTTAAGTTTCAAGTGTAAGCAGTCAAAATCTTTTCACATATGTACAAATACTGCATATGAAAAGTGACTTATTAATATGACATTCTGTGTATTGCACATGAGCTCGTTCTCTGGAAGTTTGTCTTCAATTGTTTTCATGTACTCTCGTATCATTACTGCATGTAAATAATGATAGTCAAAAAGTACTCATTACTGCACAAATCAGGTAGTTTAACACTGAAAAACAAGCTGGGGTGGGGGAGATGGGGGTGCGCTGCATAATTTAAACTGCTGTACATACAATATTTAAAATATAAAAATGTTAACTACATGTAAAGGTCAAATAACAAAGCCTAAGTTTCAGTGTTAAACCTAAACTAAATGTTTATTTAAGCATGTATACAGCCTCATATATCCACAGGTAAGAGATAGAGCTGCTTCTTGTGAAGGAGTGAAAGACCAAAGTGATGCTACCATACTAACACACCACCAGCATTAAGGCACAGAGGTGATAAAATGTTGATAAAGTTAAAAATATATATGTAAGGCTATTTATTGCACTTCTTTCCACTGAAGCTTTTCTCTCCATATGACATGGATATCGCATGGCACAATTAATAATCATCTAGTCCCAACTGATAACACTGTTGCAAATAGATGAACATTAAGGCACAGTACTGTAATTCTAAGGCAGGCTATGTAACAGGCATTAAAGCTAAAAGCAAAAAAAGTCCTTAATGAGAATTATTTTGTTGTCTTCTCAAAATGATCCTGCTCTGTGAAATGCTACCATATATGCTATATTACTTCGTTCCTTGTATACAGAAGTGGAAACTACAAAAATCTGCATGCAAATTCATCTCATCACCACTAACCTTATGTGATAATAGACATTCTTGCAGTCTTAAGAAAAGAATATATTTAAGGCTCAGATCAAAAGCATTCATCACTAACATAACATTCATTTTTCATTGTGTTAAAATGGTTTGTACTCCTGAGTCAGAACATTTAATAAATAGGGGGAAGTGGATTTGGGGTATTAAATCGTTCAGTAACACTGATTCTTCTAATTAGTCAATGTATTGAGAAAGCCACCTGAAACCTTCCCCGTATCCTTGCCTCTTTAAAACGCTGCACATGAAAACTTCCATTGGCCTCAGGTTCAGTTCTTTCAGTGACACATTCCCCTAAGGCCAAACACAAAGACCGTTTAGAATTCTCACCAGTCGCTTCAAACAATTACAATCAGCAAATATTCATTTCAAATGAAAGTAAAGGATCCGATGCAAAAGGCAAGCTGGTTTTAGACACTACAGCAACAGAAAGAAAAACAGCCAGAACTATCACAACTAAACTGTAAAAAAAAATATATGTTTACTGGGCTCATCCTGGGAAGCAATTCCCAACTACAGATTTAAATTAGTTTATCATGTTTAAGAATCTCATATGGCTTATGAAATATTTATTTTATTACCTTTCCAGTAGTGTGTCCATTCAGACCAAACATCCCCCTCAGTGCATCTTCACTAATTGCCTCCGGTCGATCAATTTTATTTCCCAGAATGAGGATTGGCACATCAGAGATGGTCTCATCAGTTAAAAGAGCCTATAATTCAAGAAAATATCAGCCGTTTGCAGTTTTCGTACAAAGTAGGCTACACGTCTTGATCTTGCCTTGGACTAAAAAGGAGGAAGAATTCAGTCACTTAACAAATATTCAGCAGTTGTGTGAAACACAATTCAACTAAAGGCAAAGAACATAAATCATTAAGAATGTAAAAAAAAAAAGTAAGTAATAAATAAGATCTTACATCTAGTTCAATTTTAGCCTCAAGTAAACGCTCATGGTCAGCACAATCCACAAGGTAGACTATTCCGTTAATGGCTGGTAAGTAATTCTTCCAAACTCTTCTTGCTGTAGTTGAAAAATGAATATACATTTGCAGAATGTCAGCGAAAAATGACCCCAGTGACCCCACACAGTGAAAAGCTGTCCAATCATGCAGATAATAAATTACCCCACACAACACTCCGGACACTGATTTTAAAGGGCGTCTTTAAAATAACATCCTTTATGAAGCTTATATTAAGCATGCAATACAGTAATTCAGTGTCCCCTTAGCAGCGTGAAGTCTTCATTGCTGGATTTCTGTGTTTACCTTGTGCATGTCCACCCAGATCAAATGTTGTGAAAGTCATTCCCGCAATTGTCAACTCTTCTGAAGCTGATAGAAATGACACGACAGACATTCACCATAGAGATTAATAAATTACGACATTTACAAAGTCTTTCACCACATATTGCCCTGTGGTTCCTATCTGTGGGGCACCCAAAACCAATAAATACTTACTTGGATGAAGCGTGGGAACATGCTGTCCAAGTCTGTCATCTTTGAGCATATGGAGTAATGTTGTTTTTCCTGCATTGTCTAACCCAAGGAAAACCAGCTTCCCAGTCTTTTTGTACAGTCCTGAAAAAGAAAATGTATGTTTGCTTTTACTAAAGTGAATGAATCAGCACTATTATATATATATATATATATATATATATATATATATATATATATATATATATATATATATATATATGCACTGTCATTAATATTATTATTATAACATTACATTTTTATTTCATTATTCATAGTGGTTATAATTATTATGTTCGAGTACGGCTTTAAGCTTCTCTACCCACCTCTGGTCATATAATAGCACAATTCCAGTGGGAGAAAAGTCTGACTGATACATCAGTGATGATACTTTACCTAATATGTGTAAAACACCACTGAATCCTCTGTAGATCCAATCCCATATGAAAGACATTCCGCTGCGATTCTATGGCGAAACAATGTCAAACAAACAGATAAGCAGTGACTCAGTAATGAAGTGTTTTACTCAGTCCCAAGCCAACTTTATCAGGTTGCAGCTCTTATCTAAGTTAGTATACCTGAAAAGCCTACAGTATGTTTTAAAATGTACAGTACATCATAAGCGCTGAAGGTCCTAATATGCGTAAACGTACTATCACGTTTATGTTACCTTGGTGACAAAGCGCTTTAACCAAGTAAATCTAACGCGTGAGCAAGCCGCTAACAGCACTTTCACAAAGCTGCTAAAACTTTCTGCATGACTGCTGGATTATGGTCCACAATGCTCACGTGGTTCCGACACACTTTTTATTTTACAGAAAAAAACGGCTCTAGTATTTTCGTGTGTCCTACACGCAACTTTCACAACTATTTTTACGGACGGATACTGACACTCGCTACTTGACACCATGCAACCATGGCATACAGACACATCTGTCACTCAAATGACAGAGACTTTCTGACCACGAAGCCATTATGAAATGTAAAAGGCCCACTGTTAAACGACCGAACTACATTTGGGCTGGGTCTGTACTGTGGTAACCTCCTTTAAACATTTTACACTGAACTATCAGATAGCTGGAGGTTCTGTTGAACGTCAAGCTGTTCGACTAAACTAACGTCACACCGAGCAGTAAAAGTCAGTATCGTTAAAGAAGAGTATTCGCCTCAACATCCCAGGTTTTTTTTTAAAAAAGAAGGGAATCTAGCAGAATGCTGTGTTCAGCGGGACTCATAGATATCTTAGTTGTTTACTTTTATAAATTCTTTGGAAGTAACAAAGAACAGAAAGTATTCCTCCATTTCTCCTCTACTGGAAATGTCGTTACACCTCACAACAATCATTCCATTATTTTATACGAGTCGTAATCTATAGAATTTGGGGTAAATTTAAATTAAATTAAAATTTTTGAACTTAAAATATCCTTTAACACAACCCACCTCTTTGTCTCTTTGGGTCGCCCGTCAGCTTCTTCGTCGAAAATTGACGCTTCGAAGGAATTGCTGAGGTACTTAGTGGCTTTACCGTGCTTGCTATAACGAACTCCAATAGGGGGTGTGATCAACAGTAGAGAATCTCTAACTTAAAGCTGCAGGTAAACAAAACGCTTGTGCCGGACAGCCACGTATAGTAGCACTAGTGAGGGAGAAGCTGTGAACAGCGCCCTCTTGTTGTGGAGAGTTAAATTGCTGTGGAAAGCAGGAGAAGACTGTGTGGTTGAGCTACTGCACCATCTGCAGTTCTACTGCTGAAAAAAACCATCACGTTCTACACACTTTCTTCAATGCCTGCAATGCAGGTTTCAAGTACTTCAATGTATTGAAATTGTAAAATGACAACAGTATATTAATTGTAAGAATACAATACAAACAGAAAGAAAGCAACAGAAAAATGTCATAACAGAAGACTTTATTAAATCAATCATACAGTACCTGAGTTTGACCAGACTGTTGAGTTCTCTGTTACACAGTATACAGTATCTAATGACACCTTGATTAAATAATTGAAAAATAAATTTAGCAAGACGTTAACTTCTCACAGCTATCATGACACTTTCTAGACCCTGTAAATTACCCATCTGTCCCTACACATACATACTCTAAATAGATGAGATCAGACTGGTCCATGGTGTATTGTTCTTCCATCACTTCTCATAATAAAACCATTTGTCAACTGAAAAAGAAGACAGAAAATTAAGGTTAAGTAACTGCATTTAAAGCTGTCCAACATTTCTTTGTACTAGGAGGCAAACAGCTTTATTGAGAAATTAAAAATCCATGTATGCAAAATGTCATAAGCGAGCATTAGGTTAACTGCTGGCTAGAAGCTGCCTTTTGCCCCATTTTCAGCCTGCGCTTTTGAGGAATGCTGGAGACTCATTGGTTCAGAGATGCAGCACTACCTTCAGGACAAAAACAGCACTAGGCAACTTTAAACTAGTTTTAATACCTGAAAAACTTGCCATGCAAGAATATACCGCAGGTTGTTTGGGAGGAAAACTATGTAAGCACAATCACCAAAAATTTAAAGACTCCTATTATAAATGAGTGTGAGTGAGATTCTTAATGGTATAAGCATCTTTCCTAGCTGACAGCTATTTCTGCCAAAGGAGACGTTAGAATGCAGTGAAAGAGCAAAACAAAGAAAGCTAGCAAGAAGTAAGCAAGCAAACAATCCAATACACACAATTAAAAAGGCCTGCATACCTGAGTCTGGAATGGATCCTGCATCTCCCAAAGGAGAAGTCTGGAAGTGTGGGAAAAAAACAGAAAAAGAATGAACCTTTTGTGCAATCAAACCTGATACGAAGACCCAAAGTCTAGTGTAGTGCAAACACCTAGACCGAAGCCTGGAAAACATTTAGCTCTCTACAATCAACATCAATATCCCAGTTCACATTCAAAGATAGTTTTATTGGCATGACTGTTTCAAGTACAGTATTGCAGAATTACAGTGGCAATAACAACAACAACTATACTGACAATAATAACAATATTAATAACTAATTATAATAATTAGTATTATTCTAATTGTTAGCAAACCATGCATACAGTCACATGCAAAAGTTTAGGCAGCCCTGGGAAAATTACGTGATTTTGTTGAGTGAATATAAGTACATATCTTCTACAGAGAACACACTTCTGCACATTTTAATGCACAATCACTGTTTATGTGCTGAATTCAACATTTTGGAAACCCTTGAAGAACCATTTTTTTAAGGGGATCAGTAGGATTGGAGTTAGGAGTGTGTTACCCACTAGATATCTCAGGCAGTCAGACATGTTACATATTTAGCAGCGAGAGGAGTTGTGTGCTCCTCTCCAAAAATACTGTCATTTTTCAACTTGTGTTAGTTTTTAAAAATTCTGGATCTTTTGTGCTTCTCTTTCTCAACCCCATCTGTCATACAGTGAACACAGTCATTCCTCTCTAAGCAGTCAGGATTTTCTATATTTACCTTTTTCTATGGTCAGACTGTGGCCACTGAACCTGTACTCGGTCAGGATCTGTCTCTGCTTTGGATCTCGGACAGTCAGGAGATTCTCTTACAATTCATAACCTGTTTTGAAGGCCTGATAGCATTTTAGTCTACTTCAAGTTTTAATTTCATTTGTCCAGTGTTTCAAATTATTATTCTTACTGTTTCGATGATTTGAGTAATGTTTAGTTTAGGCTGTAAAGCAGTGCTGGAGTGAGGCTACTGTACGTCAGCTGTTAGAGGGTTAGTAAGCCTCAGAAGCAGCTTTTTTCCACTGGCTCATCTTTGACATGAATTAAATTTACAGTCACAACATTTTTAATATTTCACTGTGGAATATTTTCTTCCCTTTTCTTCTTTTATTGCAAGCCCTGATCAAGACAACAATGACACTGTTAGACATATGTTAGATAATTCAGTCACCACTGCCTGTAAAATACAAAAAAACTCTGTTCTTCAGTGACAGTGACTTCAAATGACTGTCAGTAGGTCTAGCTGAAATGACAGGGCTTGTATGCAGAGTTATACTCCTGCACTTTGGATTTGAAATGATGCAATGACTTATGTTTACAATGCATAAAGTAAAGCCTGTCACCTTGACTTTAATTCAAAAGTAGGTTATTCGTAGAGAAATTTCTTGAACATTTGATATGTGCTGAATAAAGCTTCTGATTGTATAAGTCACAAAAGCTACTGGATACAATTTCAGTTAGGAAGTCATGTTGCATATCGTTTGTGTGCAAGACATCCTGAAGTTTGTAATACATATGCATCAGCAAACTCTTGATCTGTACTACCTCAGATTTCTTCTGCAAAATCTTTCTAGGTTTCAGGCTGGAAACTGGCAAGTCCAGAATCTCAATAGGCCTCTAAGCAGATTCCACATGCAGAAGACAAGAATGAAGAAACTATTTACATCTTACTTCTTGGTCCTAAAACATCCTCACTCACAACAGGCTCCTTTCAAATAAACTGCACTCAAGAAATGAGGTTTTTAATAAGTGCTTAAGCTTTGCATGTGTGGTGTACTCTCAGAGATATGAAGTTTTGAGAGCTTTTCTTCACTACTGAGTTCTTGGTGAGCCACTTTGTGACTAGGTTTACACATTTACTTGTTTTGGTAATTAATAGGGGTTTCTTTAATTTTCACATGCTCTACATTTTATCTGTTTTTCTGTTGGATATCAGGATGAAGTATGTCAATTACACCAGCACTTAATTTTTGTTGTCAGCCAACAACAACAACAGTCACTGTGTAATTTGAAGCGCTGGGGTGTCACAAATAAGACCATATCTAATGAAAGACATCCACATGCATACCTGAGAATTAAAAGAGTTCAACAGAACAAAAAAAAAGCAAAGAGGAAAAAAGTCCTTACACTATCAACGACTGCTTTGGCTTCCTCCGGTGAGAAGCAGAACGGAGTGCCTGCCTTCGATACACAAGTGTTTTTACTGCACAGACAGACAAATTAGGGGAAAATTAGCACATGGGGGGAAAAACAGATCTGTAGTCATCATTCATGAGTCAGTTATTTGTCACATCACTGGGGCTCAACACCATCTGTCACAATCCTAATAATAATACATCTGATGTCAAGAAAAATTAATTAAGTCATACAATGTGTCTTACTGATAGAGCTTAGAGTCTAACTAAGCACTGCACACATGCAGTACACCATTTTACAGTAGGGTTCTGCCACTTTTTTGGCTCCAAAACATCTTCCAGACCATTTTTTCCATTATATTTCTTTTATTTTTTTAATGTTACAGATGGACTAAGCTAGAAAAAAAAGAGTAAATAAACAAAGCACTCATGTGGCACGTTATCATGCAGTAGCCACCAGTGTACATAACAAATGTAACTAATAACAGCGCAGTGACAAAAGCTGGTACTACTAACATATGAACAAAAATCATTCTGATTTACAGACTGTATTCACTGTTCTAGTACCCCAGAGAATGACTACATCAGAGGGATGCTGAGACATTTGTAATCCGGTTTCCAGACAGCAGATCACCAGGTTGACTGGAAGTTAATTGAATTGTTGATGTAACTCAAGGGCACCCAAATGTAGTCCTGGTGATCTGCTGTCCTTCAGCTTCAACAAACCTGGCTCTAATATTCAGATGAAAATCCAAAAACTGCATTTAAAGTCTGGATTTTAAGGTGCCTGAACCTCTGATGTTGATCTTAAGTCACGTTAACGGTCTTTATGACACAATGTTTTGATAGATACCTAGTATATGTCATAGCTCAATGCACTATACAGCCTCAGGACTGATGTACAGATTGGACACTGTAAACGACAAGTGGACAGTGTGGAAGCAAGTCAATAACTAGGCCTGTGTTTTCAGAACATGGACAGTGGCCCACATATAAATAAATCAAGGCTAGGGACTGCTGTTTGTCTTCATATCTCTGATGAAATATCTAAATTTACAAGAAGTCTATTGCTTTGTATACTTGGAGCTTCCGAACAAGTACTCAAAAACCTGCTCTCACAGCCACCCTTAAAAACAATATTTATGTTTCATAATTAATCACAATTTTATGCATGTTCATTACTGCACTTGAGAATTTACTCAGGAGGCAGCAACGATGTATTAATATTGTATACAGTTTATAGTGCAAATGAAATCAGACATGGTGTAAGGCATGTAGAATCCCAAGTTAGTCATATCTCTAAATCTCATAAATCTCTTCTTTCAATTTTGCACTGAGCATTTTCATATTCAAATAAATTCTTACATTATATAGATTTTTCTCTTTATGAACATATTTGAAAGCAAACTTCCATATTTTCTAGCTACACAGAAAGCAAGACAAAGCAGTCTAAAGGGCTTACCAGTTCAGCCCTCCTGCATTGCTCTGTTGTGAGATAAGTGCTTTCCAGAACTCATGGGTGCTTTTGATAGTCTTAATGGCAAAGTCCTGTAAACAAGCAAATAAATAAATAACTTTGCTGATAAGTACAAATGCACAAACAGATATGAAGAGTTTAGACAGAACATCAGTTTTAGATTGCGTTGAGAAGGTACAAGTTAATTTATACCTGAATGGGAATCAGTAAACAGTATGACTGGATAATGTTCACTGGTGTCAGCCATTTAAAAAAAATTAGATCATCAGTGTACTGCATAGACTTTAACACATTTTAGGTCTCACTCTGAACATCTGGCAAACCTGTACCACAAACATACTGTTCATTTCCTGCAGAGTCAATAGGCAGTAGAGATGGCACCGATCTGATACCCAGTATCAGTATTGGGACAATGTCATCAGAAAAAGCTGGAACTGATATTGATGGAAAAAAAAATTCTGTGCACAGACAAATTTCAATGCATCCACACACATGAGACCTTTTGCACTGCTATCACTAAGTGGGAAATCTAGCTTAACCAGTGTGGAAAATAAGTTATCTGCATTCTAGTCAGAGTTCTGCAGCAAGAGACAATATAACTTAGCACTGTTCTCAACTCATACCTGCCCAATGAGGACAGTAAATAAAAGTACATGCAGAAACAGTAATCCCAACCACTACTATGTCAATGTTAATTTGATGGGAAATTACAGCTGCAGTCAACAATGAAAGGAAATGCAAATGCTGTAATTTTCAGGAGTCAGTCAAAGAGGCAACTGACATGGGCAGTAAGAGAGACAAAACTGAGATCGCTGGGGCTGAGCAGTGGGGGAGACAGTGCTGAGTAGGGGTGGGAATCTCTAGGCACCTTACGATTCATTACGATTCAGAGGGCTGCGATGTGATTATAAAACGATTATCGATGCATCTTGATACATCTTTTTTTTTCAATACAGGATTTCTATTTTCTTACTGTGTCAGGACTTGGTACTTTTAAAGCAAAGTATTTGTAATGGTCTATAATGCATTTACTTCCAATATATTTTATTAATATATCAAATGGAAGTGATGTGGCAAGTGAACTAGAAGGCTCTCACTCACTGCTATTGCTTGGAGCACATGAGACGCTGCTGCTACTCATCTGCGATAAAATACGCAGTTACGGTAAAATAAGATCCAGTGGTAACAGATGTCCATGCAGCACGTTACAGCCAACCTGCCTGTTTTCGTTAGTGATTTTATAACTTAGGTTTTGGTCTCGTTGTAGAGAGTGGGGATCACTGTGTCAGTAAAATATCTTCGGGACGTGTGCAACATAGCGCGAAAGCCCGGTTTCGCAACGACTGAGAACTGGCATGCAGACTGCAGGTCACCTAGCAATGATGCATTATTCGCATTCGTAAGCGCTGCTGTTGGTTTACTTGCAAGCTAAATCTGCAAAGAGACTAACAAACACTAAAAAGTTGCGAAGTTGAAGTCGCTTCTCTTTCAAATTTTCCTGTTCCACCGTAAATGGTGCTGCATTTACATTCAGCACCTCAATCAGAATTTAAGGTGGAACAGGAAAATTCGAACAAGAAGCTGGAGTGACTTAAAGAAGCGACTTCAGCCTCGTAAAACAGCCGAACATTTTACAAGAAACTGATCTACTTCTGAGGAAAAGTTTTCTGGTGGAGATGGAAGGAAAGCGGCTATAGCTGAAGCTTAAAGCAGAACCAAGTAAATCTGCATTTTCGTTTATATTTTAACCTAACTTACAGCAGGACATTAACACATACTGAGACATACTGGACATAAATGTTGTGGCTGCCAAGGTGGTTTGATTTTTGTTGAAAGGACAACATGTCTCTTCTTATCATTTGTGCTGTGACTCCTGACCTAACCTGGCTTTTAATGCAGAGGGTGCCGGTCGGATTTCTCGCTCATCCATGTGTGTTTTTGCTATGTGCACCTCACAGGGTGTCTGGGCGCTGCACTTCCGCACTTCCAGGTTCCGCCTTTTGCGTTCTGTCAACATTATGGTATAAACTAAATATTTAGAAAATCGATTTTTGACATTTGTGAATCGATTCAGAATCGTTCATGTTTGCATCGCGATGCATCTAAGAATCAATTTTTTCCCGCACCCCTAGTGCTGAGTGTGCTGGAGCTCAGGCAGTAGCACCCAGGTCAGGAGTGCTGAGAGTGCTGGAGGTGAACACAGTACATTTAGGGAATAAGGTCAGTGGTGACCAAAACTGTAAATATCAACATTCCACTCAAAGAGACATAGTATGACAACAGAATAAATACTCACACAATACTGTAGTCTTTTAAATAAGGTTAAACGAACTCCACTGTAGAAAATAAAGAAATAATGTCCGCTACTGGTATCAGCTGAAACTCAAGGTTTCATTGTCAGTATAGGAACAGAAAATGTGGTACTGACCACTTCTAAATACATTAAGGGTAGAAAACACTGATAAGAATAAATGGTTAATTTCTTTTAGATCTGAACACGTACCTTGTCTTTGAACTCTCCATTAAAAGCAAACTGGTTTTCGGGCTTTCCGTCTGGCACCTTGTACCGTCTAAACCAGTCCACAGTGGCTTCAAGGTAGCCTGGTTTAAGTCGCTGAACATCACTAATATCTAAAATGCAGATCATGAATCAAATGAGAATGATTACACATTAATGAAACCAGGGTGGAAGAGCAGGAAACTCAGCAACTTATTACCATTCAAGTCCTTTGCTTCTGGGTCATCAACATTGATTGCAATAACCTTCCAGTCAGTTTCGCCTTCATCAATCATCGCCAGAACACCCAGGACTTTCACTTTGATAATGTCTCCTCGGGAGCACACCTTAAAAGTCACATCCAAAACAAGATGCACATGCATGGAGAAAGAGGCATGCTATATGTGGTTTACTTAAAAACATTAACAACAACAAAACAAACAAACTAACAAACAAAATACATAGATACCTTGCTACCGATTTCACAGACATCAATTGGGTCATTGTCACCACAACATCCTGTATCACAGTCTGTGTGGCCAGGGTCTTCCCATGTCTGTCAGGGGTAAATGTTGTTTAGTGGATACAGAG
The DNA here is from genome assembly GCF_904425465.1 of Colossoma macropomum. Taxonomy (NCBI): domain Eukaryota; kingdom Metazoa; phylum Chordata; class Actinopteri; order Characiformes; family Serrasalmidae; genus Colossoma; species Colossoma macropomum. The sequence goes on along the minus strand of NW_023494791.1, from coordinate 17,916,515 downwards.
ACAGTGTTCACATAATTGTCCATAAGGTAAGTGATAACTGTCAAAAGGTACAACCTGTTGTATTTAAACCTTCTAATAATTCTAAATTATGTCACAGCAGTTCTCCCTGCATTCAAACTGGGGGAGGTGTAAGCACAGTGGTTAGGAGCATCAGGCTCCCATCTAAAATCTCCAAACACAACCAAATACACATACCCAGACACTGTGCACAGATATCTACTTCTCTGCACATCAAAAAATGTCTGTAGATTTATCTCAGCTGTACCTATTTACATACAGTTAGGGGAAACAAGTACTTTTCCAATGAAATTCAAGTCAGGAGATGGGCTAGGCCATGTAAGCACCTATATGTTTTCAAAAACAGTCTTGACTTATTTTGGTCGTACGTTTGGGATCGTTGTCTTGTTTGAAAGTCCATCTTCTTCCCTTTTTGGCTGATAAGATTAAATTCTCTTTTACTACATCCTGGTACAGGAGTCCATTCATGTTTCCCTTGGTGACGTGTTATGCCCCACTATTGTTTGCAGAGAGGCAGCCCCATATAATGATGCTTCTACCTCCAGACTTTATTGTATTGTGTCCTTGGGATCATATGTGCAGCCCTTCTTTCTTCAAACACAATGAGCTAAATTATTGCTAAAGAGTTCTATTTTTGTTTTGTCTGATCAGATTACATTGTTCCAAAAGAGTTTTGGAAAAGTGGTTTGCCTAAATTTTAGACAAAAAATAAGGTTTTTATTTGCCTTACCTGAGGGATTGCACCATAGTTCCAGATGTAGCCTCTGTGTGGGAAAACATTTGCCACATAGCGCAAATTGCCCTTCTTCACATCCTGCTTTATTGGGTTGAGAGGGTCTTTTGTGGCAATCTGAAAAGTAAGCAATTATTATTCTAATAAGAGGGAAGACACTGTTGTTAGTTAAAGTCAGTATTTAGCTAATTACTACTGCACCCATTTATTTGTGCAGCACATGCATGTGCAGTCACAAAATGAGGAGACAGCCACATGAGTTCAAATCTGCAGATTAAATTACATGTTATGGAATTCTGATTAATCATGATTGGTCATACCTCCATTTTTGCATTTGTCCATCGTGGTACTTCAACAACCATGTGGAAAATGTTCTGTGGATTGAATTACATTCCAAGTCATTCCTGTACAATATCTAATTATGGCTACAGATTATTCCGTTAATTTAAGTCACTGGGGATTTAGATAATATTTAGTCTCATACGTTAATAACTAACATAACATATGGCATTCAATGAGAAAATGACAACATCCTATCAGAAGAAAACAAAAAAAGAAGATAAGAATAAATGAAGCGTAAATGTTCAACACTGTGTTAGAAGGGTAAAGTTCCTGCACTCGTTGCACAAACAGTAATAAATGGCAGACACTGTAAGCTTGTGAAATGACTACTGATTACCCAAGAAATCTCATGGGAGATAAACTATTAATATTGTTGGAAAATAAGCTTAAAAAGAAACATCGAAAAGATATAAGATAAAAAGAAAAGAACTCCCAGTCAGTTGGACTAGCATTAATACCTGGGCTTCATCTGCAAACATAGGTATGTCATGGAATGGTGAAATGTATTTTCCATCCGAGTTTTCTGTTTAGAAAGAGAATCAACAAAAATGTCTTTCACTGACATGGAAAGGTATATAACACATCCAATCTGACACTAAATCAAACTTCACAATAACTATGTTATGGGCAGAACTGAGCGTGTATTTGTAAAGAAAGAAATGTGAACGAATAAAACACACATTGCGCTTTAATCCCTTTTATGACCAGGTCAGCATTGCTGTTGCTCAGGCCCCTTATTAGGGGTCCACAGAGAACTCAGTACGTTTCTGACCTGATATTTTTCTACTCCCACTCTCAAGTTGTTTTCAGTAGGCAACACTGTTTAAGCTTTTGACTGAGAAAAAATATTACTTAGGTGTATTGTTTTCAGCTAATCTTCCTCAGATTACGATCCTTTTTAGTGACGTAAAGAAAGGCCCAAACTGCACCACAGAGCTGCCCTTACTCCAGTTTAAATGAATCAGTCCCACTGCACTGCATTAATATTATTCAAATATTAAGAACTAATAAGCTTGTTTACATCTGTCAGTCTTTAAATAGCTACACTAACATTATATTGCTGTCCTGTTATTCGACTCCATATGAAATCCTGATGAATCATGCCCTTCCTTACTCTCTCTTTCTTCATATGATGTCCTCCATATGAAGATTCCAAGAATTGATTTATCCTGAAGGCAAGTAGTTAAACATAAAACATGTAAAATATACAATACACCTAGTAATCTCATAGCTACTCTTACAGAATAATTCATTAATTTAAGCGGCGTTTTCTTATTGGATGAGGGTACAACAACTCACCCATGCAGTGTATGAGCGCTCACTGCTGAGTCTTTCCAGTCACCTAGTCGCTCTCTATCACCTATTGGCATACAGCCGTTTAAAACACTGTCAGCATTTACAGATATAAAATATTGATTATCAGCACTAGCCTAGATGTTTCACAATGAGGGCATACATATCTGATTTCTTAGAGCTAAAAAAGAAAAAACGAATACAATGAGTTTATTAGGAGGTACTCTATACTGTATCCTGCACCCTGAGAGGTCTGCAGACGCTGAATGACAAGCAGTTGCCCCACTGCAGCTACATACGCCATCTCTCCCACCTATTGTGCCTGTCTGTCTGTCCTGCTGCCGATATCGATTTCAATGAGTTCTCTGCCCTCTTTGTACAGCCTCTATTGAATAATCCTGAAAGGCCTGCATAAGACTGAAATCTTAGAAGTTTCCGCCTTCAATGACGAAGCTCATACATAACAAAAAGTAACCCAGATAATGGAAGTTTCATCAGCCAAAATTAAAATGTAATCACAAAAAATATATTTACTCGTTCAAAACACTATTAACCACGGAATATAACATTAGAAATGCTATAATAAATCTACTGTAATGTTATGCGGCAATACATCCCACTTAAACCTGGCTAAGGCGGCAGCTAGCTAATGAATGCGACACGTGGGAGTATACGGCGCAGAGTCATGCAAACACCGCCTTCGCTACACAAAGTTCAGGACTTAAAACAAAAAAAATAATTGTCCCACTCACTGTAAAACACCCTATAACTCAGAGTATTAGGGTTTCCTCTTTCCTCAATTGTGAAGCTCATGGTGGCTGGAAACCTGTCTCCGAGAAACTCGCGGCGAAAGACAGAGCGATTCAGTGACGTGTGAAGAGTGAGGACTTCAAAACAGACATGCGCACTTGAAGGTAACATCCCAATTCGGAAAAATAAGGCCTACTTCACTTCCCCTAGACACTTCCACAAGGGATAATCCCAGTTGACGGGAGGTGCATCGTTTTCATTACATATTTGCTGTATGTAATGGAATAGGAGAAGTAGTGTAGGCTTATATTTGCTAAACCTTCTGCTGCAAAGGCTGCACTCGGGGCGGGGTGGATTGGGGAAGAAGCCCACCTTAAGAACTATGCCTAAAAACTGTAAAGCTAAGCTAAACCATGAGTTTAGCATATACAGGACATAACACACAATGAGGGAAAATCAAGCATAACATCTTGCCCCACCTACCGGAGGAAAGAACGCCCCCCACTGGAGAATATTGCATCATTTTTTGCAGGTAATTTTTCATAATGTATCAATTATATGCTTTATCACTTTAAACTGTGGATTTACTAAGTATGTAACTGTGTCTAGCTGTTAAACACATCTCCAGCAAGATTAAAAATAGTAACTTATTCTATCCAACAATTTCATGTAATTCTAATGCAAGAATGTAAACAGGTGAAACTACTTAGAACAACTTTGGGGACTTATGATGAAAAGTAAACATTCTGAATGCTTATAATCCCTATTACAGTACAGGCTATTTGCACGAGTCTTAATCAAAAGTGCACAGATGAGTCGAAATGGAAAGCGCCCCTCTGAACACGTGCTCAGCTCCAGCTCTGAGCTCATATCCCGCGGAGCCGCTTTGCTTCCTGCCTGGCGGAGGGAGGGACGGTGCTGACGGCTGGGAGGACAAGTCGAACGACAAGAAAGCCTTGGAAAGAGACAGAAAGAGGGGAAAAGGGCCCGGGGTTCCACCTTCCATCGGGGTACAACTTTAGTTCGACACTGCTGGGTGCCCGAATCTAATGCCATGTCGTCCAGTCGTCAGCATAGTGAAAGCAGGGCCATTCCGACCAGGACGGTGCTGATCAACGACTCAACGCAGCTACCTCACGACTATTGCACCACTCCGGGAGGCACTTTATTTTCAACTACCCCGGGAGGTAATGACGTTTAACGCGCTCTGTTCGTGTCCCGACGATGTCTGCAAGCAGACGTTTGTCGCTTGCATCCATCAGCTGGGTGCTGGAGTGTGGCCTAGCTTTGTCAGGAAGCCTTGCGTGTTCAAAACAAAAACAAGCTCTCGCACCGCCTCTGCTTTCGCTTTAAATAACGCGATTGGCTCGTTTGCAGCGCAGTGATTGACAGTCATGACGGTAACAGTATAGATAACAAAGGGAAGGGTCGTGTGTTGGATGACAGTAGTTGTGTAATATGTAGCTTTGTACTTCCAGCTAGCACCAGCAGTTGGCCCACAATGCTATGCAGCCGTGACAGTACATCACATATAAACACAAATTATTATGTTTTCATTGTGTACATTTTAGCAACAAGCATAAATCACATTATTTGACTGAAAGTATGTAGTAATGTCTGTGCATTTATTGTGTTTTGAAATGAATGAGTACGGTAGTCAGCATTTGTATACATCGTTCATAGTTGGAAAGGATGACTCTATACTGTGAAGAAGGGTAATGTGCTTGGTATGTGAAAACTGGGTGGCTATTTGTTTGTATTAATCCATTTATCTTGTCTGTAGGCACCCGGATTATCTATGACCGTAAATTCCTGTTAGACCGGCGTAATTCCCCTATTGCCCAGACTCCTCCAGCACACCTGCCTGTCATCCCTGGAGTGACTAGCCAAAACGTCCTGAATGAAAACAAGAAGAACGAAGCCAATAACTTCAATAACCATGACGGGAAGCCAGGACCAGGTTTGTCTTTTCATCAAGTTTGATGCATCTCTCACAGATTACCACATTTTTGTGCATTTACACTAGTTCTTGAGTAAAACGGACCATTCTATGTTCTGTGTCAGTTTGCAACAATAGTAATGTAACTAAAATCTTTCCCTGCATTGCTTGTTACAGGTGAGGACGCTCAGTTTGAGATGGACATCTAAAGAAGAGGAACCAACATGATGAACGAATAATAACCTGGCACCTATGTGCCAGTGGCTTGGCTTGTAGAAACCAATGTTGTGAGCCCTCTCCTTTAGCTCTCTCTAGCTGCTGGGTGCTAAGTAACCATGGGGATAGTTGACACATGCTGGCCCAATGGGCTGCTGGAGCCCTGAAAGTTAATGAATGATTCTGATCTGTTTGATTAGGTTTCAGGGCTGCCAGCAGCTATACTTGCTTAAGCCACACAGCAAGAGAAAAAAGTCTGTATTTTAAGTGCCCAAATACAACGATTTATTGAAACGGATTCACTTTGCAAAACAGCCTTCAGAGATTTATGCATGGTAATTTAGAATTGTTTTCAGAGTTCACTTTTCGGTTAGATACCCTCTAAGGACCCAAAATGCTTTACTTTGTACAACTGTAACTTGAGTCTGTGTCGGTCACTCAGATATCTACTCATCAGTACACATGCACTATTCTGTTGCCTCCTTGTTATCATCCTTTTCGGTTTATTTTTAGTCTGTAAAATTTCTAGTAAAGTTAACTAGGGACAGCAGGATTTACATTCTACATTTTGCCTCAAATTTGGAGAGTTCCATTTTCATTCCAAGCCTTTTATATTACTCAGACATCCATACGTGATGTCTGTTTTGTTCACAAGTCAAGTTTAGTGTGGGGCAAATAGTTTTATAAACATACCTAACCCCGGACCTTCAGTAAAGATTTGAGTTGCTCAGAATTCTACCAAAACGATACACAAATTCTTTTTTCCTACATAAAACTACCCTATATCGATCATCCACGATTCTTTCTCGTTTTCTTGCTTTCATGCAAAAATTTGTCAAAAGGATGATTTAAAAAAATGGTTGACCAGATTGTCTTTAGCTAGTGAGAATGTGTTGAAATATCTGATTCATCCTGCTAGCAATACGGTTTGTCCCTACCTTTGAATTGTGAGTGAATCCTGATGATACTTGAAGCATCACCATCAGCTTTGTGGTCACTGAGTCTGATAGACAAGAAATACTGTACTACAGGTGACCCAGAATGAGTTGTTGGTCAAAGGTAATGACAACATGCACAGTTTTGGACTGACTGAAGGGTTGAATATGCTTTATAAATGAGTAATGTGTAGAAAGGTTCCCAGAACCAGAGCTGGTCTCAAGATGCACGTACATCATGTACCTAACATATACATTACTTCTAGCGTTTTTTACAGGTGAAATTACAGGGATTTATGAAACGTTAATACCAGTTGTGACGTCTACTGTCACGTTCAGACTGCTACCATATTAGCAAACCCTCATCACCGCATCAAAGGTAGGAAAGCACTGAAGTGTTGTCAGGTCATTTATCCTACTTTTATCTGTCATTGATAATGCTGCTCTGAAATTTGTGATCAAGCAGCATTTGAGAAGATGGATAGTTTTGCCATGACTTGACATTCATTTTTTGATAGATCAAAGGTTTTGAAGCTTGAATTGAACATTTCCAATGCTCCTCTATGCATATGGTTTTGAGTTTCTTATCCTGAGCTCAGATGTCAGCATTAGAAAATGTCATATTTCTGTGAAGTTCCTCATTTCTGTTTCATGCCTCCTCATGGCAAATGGAGAAGGTTTCAGATTTTCACAAGAGATTGTCCTTATAAAGTGGCTTAAAAGAGAATACAACTCATTCTCTGCTTTACACCTTCTGTGCTGAAATCATTCTTTTGTCTGTTTTCTTTTTCTCATGTTGATCTCTTGTGCTAAGTCTCTTTACCCATGCCTTACTTTACTAAGCTTAGCAGCTGTGACTTAAACAAGTTTCCTTTCCCCAATATTCTGACAGGTGTTTCTTTTCCCTGTTGTGGATTTAAGATCAAGATTGTTTGTTTTAAGAGAATACATTAATATTTTTTGGAGACATGTTTTTTTTTTCCCCCTTTGGAGGTGGAAAGGTTTGGGCTTGCAACAGTGTAATGGATGTAACATGATCAGTGATTTGATCAACAAAAAGAAATTTGGATTTGATGGCTCACGGTTTACATTTCTGTTAAACTCTGATTAGTCAGGTTTCCCAACTTATTGTTTTCATTTTAGATCTGTGAATACACATTTTAAATCTAACTTTCACCTCTGGTTTAAATGATTTGAATTGGGAAAGAGGAAAAAAACGTCCAAAATCAGGAGAAATGCTCATGAAAGCAAAGGGAAGCATCTTTGCTCATTGTACTGCTGTAGACTGTCGTGAGCTGTCAAATCCCGCAGTGTCTTTTCAACCCCTTAAAAACAAGTGTCATATTTTTAACTGACTGGAACCATTAGAATTCAAACATGCCCCATCAGACAAGTTTATACCTGAGCAGGGGCTTTTCTAGGTTAAACTGGTATAATATTGCCTGTAAAAAGTTAACAAAAAATGTTTTTTGTTCTGAATTTGAGACCCTGTTAAATTGACTTTAATTTGAATAAGATGCCAATGCCAGTTGACACTATTACAGCAAAATCAATAAAAGTTCCTTAATAATATCTCTTTTTGTTTCTGCTGGTCAATGCTCATGTTGGGCTCTGGATGAAATTCTCCAATTCCTGATCATGAAGGTTTAGTTACCTCATATTACCACTAGATGGAGTGACAGACAGCAAAGTAAATACTAAAGTCCAGCATTAGGAGAGCACACTTCAGTGCCTTAAAGCTACATTTACTCATGGAATTGGAGCAAATCTGACAGCCCTGTGCCATGTTTAATACAACTCATAATATATGTCACCATTTATATTCAGGACTTTAAGATCACTTGTTAAATGACGGGTAGACTCAATATTTGTGGAGATTGTCATGAATTTTGACAGTCACAATGTGAAAGAGAGAAAGTAAACCCTTCTGGAGCTTTTTAAATTTTTCCTTTCTGGCTTTTCCAGCTAGAGGAGATTAGTATTGATGAAACTACAGTATATGAAGGACTCTCGAGGAGTGCTTGGTTGCTTGGAAACCCATGGCAACACACTGTCCATGGCAGACCAGCAGGCAGTTCAAGCTGAGGGTGTTCTTTATCAACGCAGTGAAAGGCGCCACCTCTTAAAAAGACTTTATTTAACTGAGACAAAAAGCTCTGGAAGAAACTGGCAGTAAAACTAAAGCCTTTTGTTCATGTGCACAAAAGTGACATTAGCACAATTTTCCATTCACTAACCAAAGAAACTGCAGTGATTATTTTGCACAGTGTTTGGTTGTTTACTTAATCACTAGCTCTACTGTAGATTAGGGCTGGAACAGCAGTTATAACGAGGCTTTACTGTTGTTTGGATGAGGATTGCAAGATAGTGCATGAAATGTTAAATGTAACATCATAATTGTGCTCCCTAAGTTTTTCTGAATCAAAATAAGGCCACCAATACTATATCTATTTGATTCTGCATGGAGCTGTGGCCAGCTTTATCAGCAGTGCTGCTGGCTATCAGACAGCCACCATCATGAGGTCCTATGGTTCTATGCTTTTATTAAATAATGGCAAGCTGAGTCATCTCTTCGTCATCCAGGAGTACTGACAGCCTAGCTTTCTGTCATACAAGGCCCTCTTAATGCAAGTTTTTGTTGGCGCCTCTTTGCTTTCACTGTAAATCCAATCCACTCTCTGTGTTCCCACATTAAAGTATGTTCTTGGGTGGGCACTGTGTTTCCAGGAGATAGAGCTGCTGATTGGTCAGAGCTTGTGACAAGAGTCCACCTCCACATCCTCCTCTCATATCTGCACTCATTGTAAGTTGAGAGGCAGGCCGGATAAGTGCCCACTCCCCCTGCTCTCTCTCTCTCTCTATGTGCTCTTTCCTCTCTCTGTGTAAACCAACCTTGGCCACATTACTTAAGGATGTTGGGACTTGTCCATTTAGACTGCCCAGTAGCAATGACACCTGACTGCACAACGGAGGACCAGAGAGAGGGTCGTTTCTGAAAGGACTCAAGATGCGAGACACCTCAAACTTGTGTGCTTCATTCTCCTCCACCGGTCAGCACAGAGGATCGCAAAGGTATATAAGTGAATAAGTGACTAGGTGAGGAATCCGTTTTATAATATTTACTTTACCTACCATGTAGACTAATATACTGTTGTCTAGTGCTAAGAACACATAATGGGTAAAAGACTTGATTTAGCATGCAGGCCTTTTCCACATGAAATTGGTTAGCTTAGAGTACAAATGTATGTGTTGTGACATACATAATTCCACTCTGTGACATTAGTGTATAGAAATGGCATGCAAATGTGGTTGTAGCTGGGATGTGTAATGCCTTGCCATTGGCTGTGTTGGATTATGAGCATATTAACACAACTGCTTTTGCACAAAGGAGCCTATGTTTACTAGTGTTTGTTTATTAAGGACACTTTTTTTTACAATGCTTGTTGACAGCACCTTTGCTTTGGCCCAGTGTACCCTGGCTTGTAGTACTTCACATGCTGGGAAGTAGAAAGTAACAATACACATCTTGTGGAACAGCTTGCTTGTAAATAATGATCTCCTGATGAAGTGACCTGTGATTTTTTTTTTCTTTTTTAATAATGCTAGAATGTTTAAAATCTAATATTTAAAATCTAATATTTAAAATCCATTGCAGTGGTGCACTTATACAGGACGGAGAAGGAAAAAACATTTTTGGAGGGAAATTCCACTGATTTTTCAAAATTCTGGCATAATTCAGTCATTGAAATGAGAACAAAGTCATTCAGAGTGGTTTAATGTGAAATGGTTCACTGTAGAGAAACTGAACAACTCTGATTTTCTTTACGGAAGTGGTGATAGGAACTAGAGGTCGTAATGTCCATCACACAAATTTAGCCATTTTTTTACTATCCAAAACAACCAAAGCATCTACATGTCTCCTGTGTTTTTATAAGTAATATTGATAATGATAAAATAGTGGTAAATCTGCAAAAGTAAGTTTTCTTTGGGTACTATTTTTACCTACAACACCATGCATGTACTGCTCTGCCATGAAAATATTAAAAATATTAACTTTAAGCCAAAAACCCTGTCTCAAAACTATCGTAAAACAATGTCTGAGGCAATGTATCTGTGAACGTTTTACATAATAACTTTCTGTACGGAAGCTTTTAGAGGCCTTAAACTCTTCAGATGTCTGGTTCCTATCACCACCACTGTGAACAAATTTGAGAGTAAGTTTCTCTAGAACATTGCATTTCATTTCAAAACATTCTGAACAACTTTGCTTGATCTTAATGACTTAATTACACAGGGATTTTGTAAAAAAAAAATGGTGGAATTTCCCTTTAGCTTGTAATATACATTAATGTAAAAAGATTTTTATTTTAAGTAATTTAAGAGAATTTTGGTACACAATATAAAAGGCTTTTTTTTTTTAAAAAAAAATGCTGATTTCAAATCATGTTAAAAAAGGAGTTATAAGGTTATGATGATGAAATTATTTGACAGTTTGCCCTCCATACTTTCGGGAATTAGAAGAGTATTTGAGTGGTTTTCAATGAAAACCAGGACAGTAAATAATTCTTAAATACTCCATACCCTTGTTTGAATAAGGATATGTCAATCAGTACCGCCCCCTCCCCGACCCCCAAGGCTCTTTGCTGCTCATATCCTTCCTCCTATCTGCGTGACATCGAACAAAAGCATCCTGGGGCTTTTCCTGGCCATATTTAGAGATTTTTCTTCTTTGCTATTTTTTCACTTCACTGTGACACAACTGGAATTTAGATCAAGCCCCCTGAAAAGGGCAGCATTGCACTTGATGCCAAGGATACAGTCTCCAGACCTTGAATAGACCAGTGTGCTGAACAAATGTACAAAAATGGCATGGAAATATACACTGGGATACACATGTATTTTTCATATCTATTCATTAGCCTTAGCCTTATAATTATAACCTATGTGGAAAAATTTCTTTGCAAGATCCCAGTGGATCTCAGATGATATACAAGCGCTTCAAGGCTGGGCGAAGCCATGAATAGTTATGTCACAAATTTCACTTTGTTCCTGTGTTGTCCTGCTTGTTTTTGGCACTCGGTGATGTTTGAGTGATGGTGTGTGAGAGTTTGCGTTCTGATTCTGCTCCATGAGAGAGGCTGTCCTGTGAATGTCTGGAGCCGCCCACCCAGCCGTCTGGCTGCCAGATGTACAGTATTTCTCCCTTGCCCCCCTCAAGAGCTGCTATTTCAACTCTGCCACTGTGAGAAACGAAGAAGAAAGCCAGACGACAAAAACGTGTGGCCTTTTGTCTTTTACTGTTCGGAAAATAAGGTTTAACATGTTTAGAGGAAACTTCTAGCAACAGAAAAAGAACTCTGAGAAGTTTGTTCTGACTGGATCAAATCCAAGCTTTCACAAAAACTCGAAGATGTCTGAAGCAAAGAAGCAAAGAGCAAAGGATATGAGCACAAGCAGCACAGCTGTCAGACCGTGAGACATTTCTTTTAAAATCAAACAATAGGTGGATTTACACTGAGAAAATGTAGTTTTTACATGTAAAAGTTCTTCTGTGTCTTTATTGTGGTTTCATGGCAGAAAAGAGACACTCTAGGAAACAATTTCTCTTTTTGGAAGATTGAAACTGAGTTTGTTCATTGTCATGTGTGTTTTTATGTGTGAGGTTATTGAGTTTTATGGTAAATAAAAGCATCTTTTAAAAATGCTTAATGCGGCCCAGAGACTGCATGTGTATGTTAATGTTCTCTCCAGTGAAAATCCTTCAGTGTGTGGTCTCGTTGCAGTTCTGCTTGGATTATGGGTACTACTGCCAGTGCAGGGTCCCAGCCTGCGTTGGTGGCACCTACGCACCAAACCGGTCACCAGGGTAACAGCATGGCTGAAGACAGGAGCTCGCTGAGCAGCGGCTCCCTGCAGGGCGCTGAACATTCCTAACAGCAAGGCCAAGTCCATCATCACCAACAAGGTGGCCCCTGTGGTCATCACGTAAGTATTAGTCTCAAAATTACTGCCCAGTACAATGCCTTAATTCTGTACTTCTGCTCATATCTTCACTAGAATGTCACTCTCACATTCTACACTTTTACTGAATCATCATGTACAGCCAGAGTAGCTGAGCTGTTTATTCAATCTGTGTTCAATCTGAATTCTTCTCAGTCTACCTTGGGACCAGCACACTGTCGCAGCATAATTCATGTAAAAACATTAGAAACTCTGGCTTTGCTTGAGCTGAAACTTGTTTAACAAACTTGTTTAACTTTTTGGCAGGTATAACTGTAGGGAGGAGTTTCAGATTCATGACAGTGTCTTGTCAGCCAACTATACAGTGGGAAAAATATCTGATACAATGCCGGAGCATTATCTAGTGCTGGTAAGCATGTCTTTATGAAGCTAGTTTATCAAATGCTCTTTAAAAAGAAAGAGCTCTTATGAAGCACAGGTAATAATAGCACCCCCTTCAGCCTGCTGTGAGTGAGTGAGTGAGCGGGAAATCAAGTCCATGAGGTGCTTTGCATGTAAAAAAAAAAAATCAGCTGTTTTGTATCTCTTCAGGTTGTATCTGTAAGGGAAGCCTACACTGTTAAGAAGAAGCCTTACACAGAAGTTCTGTAAATAATCACTTGCCACAGAAAGGTTTTCTAAACCACACCTCAAAATAGGTTCAGATAAGACAAGACTAAGATTTTTTCAGAATAAAAAAAAATGAAATTCATTACTGTTTATTATACATGATATACTAATAACTAGTATCATATTATATATATTTCAAACAAACATGTAGAGAAAGGTCTGTTTTAGTCTGTTTGAAGATATTGTAGATGTTGAATAGTGATAGAAAAAAAAAGACTAGTTTCCAAGTACCTTATATGGAGACTTAGTCTTGACCTTGTAGGTCTCTAACATTTAGTCTTATTTCTTTGCTGCATGATAGAATGTGAAATTTTAATTTATAGTTGCACTCAGCTTTTACGGCCCATGTATCAAACACAAGGCCCGTGGGTCAAGTCAGGCCCATGACACAGTCCTATGCGACCAGCGAAATTATTTGAATTTTCTATTCTTATTAGCCTGTTTCACTCTGAGATGCACTACAGTCCCCAGCATGCACTGCAACATAGTGTGCGTTCTGACCCTATTCCCCCAACAACAATCTATGGGCCAAAAGAAACAGAAGATGCCTGGAAAAAGAAGGTGTCTAGTTCAAGCAAATAGGCAGTTAAAGGTGGTTGAGTTTGACACCCCTGTTTTACAGTACTGAAAGATACTGTTTTGCTTAAAGCTTGACCTATTACGCTCACAATTTTTATATGTCTTTTATTGCCCAGGGGGAGTTTTTCATGGTTCAGGATGTGAGCAGTAGAGCAGATGTCTTAAACACTACAGGAAGCTACGGGGCCCCTAACTTCCGCAAGGCCAAGGGAAAGCTACCCTCTTTATGGTATGGGCCAGCCCAGCCTAAATGGCTTTAAACAAGTCCTCCAGAAGCTGGAGAGTGAGGCTTATGAGGTCAGTGTCTAGGGATTAGACAAAGCTGGTATTGAAAATATGACACAATATCACTATGACTGTATATGCATTGCCAAGATTTTACTCACCTAAACGGAATGTCCTACGTGTACAGGAGGTAATATTCTTCTGTGTGCGGGAAGAGCCGATTGTCTTCCTCCGTCTGGATAAAGACTTTGTTTCATACACTCCCAGGAGGAAAGAGAACCTCCATGAGAACTTACACCACCTGAAAGGAGGGCTCAGAGCAGAGCAGCTGGAGCTTTCCATCAGGAAAGAGGCATGTCATAGAGTTGCCTTCATGATGTATGAGATATAGCTGCCATACTGAACTCTATCAGAGACATCATTGATGAGTAATTGCTTTTGTTAAATGTTTTGACTGCATATATGCTTGTTTTCCACTCTTTTCTTCAGTTGTGTGACTTTGCTAAGCTCAGTGAAAACAGCTTCTACGTTTATAATAACATTGAGCACTTTAAAGATGAGCCACAACATGTCAGGATCAGGTCTGAGGAGGACATACATGTGACTGAGGAGGTCTACAAAAGACCACTCTTCAGTTTGCCTTCTCACAGGTAACTTAATAATTAAAATAGTAATAAAATGAGGATATTAAAACACTTTTTCAGTATTTTTCATCATAATCTCATCTGTAGCTGAAACAGCTGTCCTTTGGCCTCTATTATAAGTGTGTTTTCTGTTCTGTAACTAAGTACAAGGAAACGTGTGGACATTATTGTCTGTGGTAATTTACCATACATTACAAATGTATAGAGCTGAAAAAAGCAGAAGAATTCCTTTAATAAATTTTCATTCCTTTAATAAATAAACATTCTGTTACTATTTTTCTGGCCAGACCACAATACAACTCTTTCATCTGCACATCTCAGCAATAATATCTTTTTGTTAAAGATATTACAGACTGCCACTTCCTGTAGAGGGGGCACCAATGGAAGAAGATTTTGTTGCCTTTATAAATGTGCTCAGGGTAAGACTTTGACACTGTATCATAATAATTTATATGATATTCTCATTAATATTATCTTAAAAAATACAAAGTGAATGCTTTGCACAAAGGATAAGGGTATTTGGAACTCTGATGTACAGTTTGATGTAACACAACCATGTTGTCTTCAATCAGCAAATTGCCCTCTCAGTATACCAATAATGCTATATAGCCTAGGCAGAAGGTAGTTAACCGCTGTGCTGCTGACTTTTGATCTTGATTTTTCTTAATGCTTTGGTGTCTCACCTTAGCATGATCAGATAGACTGCAGAGGTTTAAAAGTACAGGAAGCAAAGACGGGGTTGTTACACTGTGGTTAAGTCAAATACTTACATCAAGTAACTCCTTCAAGTACGCATTACAAAGTTATATTAAGAGTGTGTTATGACTCTCATAGGTGTAATGTTCTTTTCCATTGATGTAATTGTCAATTTCAGGCTTTTCCACAACATTAGCCTGAATGGTTGTCAGCTAATCTGATAAGTCATGTTACATCATGCTGTGTTGTATCAGTCTTTGGAAACAATAATAATATTAACATGGGTGCTAAACATTAAGTCAAGACTACATGAGAAATGGTAGAGATAATGCTTTGCAAGAAGTCTGTGTGCTGGTTTTCAGAAATGAGGCAATAAAGACAAACAGAATAAGGTTTTCTTTCGGTGGAAGTGGAAGATGTGTGTGTTGCCTGGCTTCTTTTAGGCTGATTCGATTTGAATATGATGCATTTGTTAATTTATCATTCATTCATTGGGCCTTTGCCCATGCACCAATAAGAAAACCAATGTTTTTCCTGCCTTGTTCATGCTATTAAAAAGAAGCCTTATAACCACACTTCGAATTAAAGCCACCGGTGCAGTGTGTCCTTCAGAAGTTGTTTTGCTACTGTCAAACAGTGTTTTCAATGATGCTCACATAAGCAAATAAAAACTTACAGTCCCATCTTGTGCTCTTTGTAGGAAAGCCCTGGTCTGTCTGTGTTGAGAGATGGCTCAAGGCCTTTGCCTGCACTGCTCTTCAGCTGCCAGGAGGGGGTGGGAAGAACCAACCTCGGCCTGATTCTGGGTGCATTGGTCTTATACCACCTGCAGGGGGCAGCATGTACCTCCAGGTCAGGGATTTTTCAGCAGTGTGAGCCAGTTTCCCAAACCAACATTAAACCTAATCCTAGACTAAAAAGAATTTCCAATGGTTTTCAGTGTTTCACCACTGACACTGCAGTTTAGTCCTAGGTTAAGACTAGACTTATTTCTTGTCTAGGAAACCAGCCCAGCGTGAACCCCGTAAGTTCTTTTGTATGTCCACATTCTAAGGGTTATTATTCAGTAACTACATGGGAAAAAGTGCAAATGACTTATTGAGATATTACTGTTAGAAAAGTGAAGAATGAAAATGTGGAGCTGCCAAAAGATGCTTGAATGTTAACAGGTTGGCGTTAAGGATCTTTCTCTGGATGAAATATAGATATGTAATCATATAATAAAGATTATTTTTTTATGCATCATTTACATCTGTTCTGCACATTTTGTCATTCAGAATGTCAAAAGAATGACTTGCAAATAGTGAATTAAATAGTCTCTCATTCTCAGGGAAGAAGACACACAGGTCAATCACCAGCCAGAGTTCCAAGTAATTCAGAACCTGATCAGTCGCCTTCCCAAAGGTCAACAAGTGCTTGACGAGGTATGACGAGACTAGCAATTTTATCAGCACTGGAACTCAGTTATGAAGCATCAGTACTTCTCAGTATGGTGTATGTAGAACAATGCTAATTTCAAGGCCACACATGCATTCTGTAACTCTGTTTTATGTTTCAGGTTGATAGAGCTATCGAAATATGTTCAGAAATGCACAACATCAAAGATGCAATATATGAAAATAAGAGAAAACTGGACGGTATTGCTGAGGATTATCAGATACAAGTGAGTGTAACTTATGATGTCCAATATTATTAACAGAAATAGATTTGAGCAAGCATTAGGAAATAGGCAGATACAGATGTATTTTCCTCTATGTGTTTGATCTATGAAGTGTATTTCTGTTCATTTCTTCTATACAGGGAAGCAGCACAAAGGGTTATTTCCTGCAAAGAACACTACAGAGCCTTGAGCGTTATTTCTACTTGATAGTGTTTAATGCTTACCTTCATGATCAGGTACTATATTGTAATGCATGTATATCATCATTTGGGAATGAGAAACTGCTCACTCCTCTTTTGGTGTATCTAATCAGCCCTTTCCTGTCTTTGCTCTGTAGTATCCGCAGCTGTTTGCCCAGAGTTTCAGTCAGTGGATGTGCATGAATGCATGGATCTACAGGCTGCTGGGCAGTATGGACCGTTCTGAGCTCTCAACTCCTGCCAGCCTCGTGACTGATGGATCCAGGATACTGGTGAGGACCATACTTAAGGGTTAAAGCTGTTCAGCTGATACAGAGCACTCTACACTCACAACAGAAATACACTGTGCTTACATATTTCAGCATCACTGATTTTTTTTTAAAAGGTTTCTAGTGAGTATTTGGCCCCAGACCTGCTTGGTACAGCCAAGGAAATGAGAGTGTCCAACTTTAGACGAGTTCTCAAGATGGCTGTGTACGGCATGGCACAGCCAAGCTCTGAGGTAGGACATGTTTTGCTATACTCTGAGATCTTCTCCTGACATTCTGTTAAGTGAGGAGCCAAAAACATGCTGTTTCTGTTTCAGGCTGTGTCTGTGGTGTTATCTTACCTAATGGATGAGAGACGGAAGCACTCGAGCATGCTGTGGGTCAATCTGCAGGAGGAGCTGGTCTTGGAAGGAAATGGACTGATGTTCACTCCTCGAGAGCCAATCTGTGTGGAGCAGCAAATCCCAGTGTGTGTGCAGAACATGCAACAACTTGAGGTACTTCCAGTTCATTTGTTTGTTACAGTCAACTTATTATGTCAGCTATGTCAGTCTCTGAACTCTTATGGGTTCAAATATCAGAACTTATCTGGGACAGGCCTTAGTACAGGGCTGCTCAAGGGGAGATCCACCAGCCAAAGTTGGACCTCAAGGACATTTGATTTGTACCACCAGAAGGCACACAGACAAGAAGAGATTTAGGGACCACTGAAGTGAAGAATGTATTTTTTGGGAGTTTAAACTCAAAAATCTGCTTTGTATGTAGGGAAACTGTGTCATTTAAAGTATTTAATGAATATTTTTGTAAACATTTGTCAACGAATACATAGAAAATTAAGCACACATGCACCACATATACTTGCAACAGGCAAAAATGTAAGACTAACAGTCTAACTGGAAGCTTTTGACCCTTGGCCCATCACAATGTAATAAGCTCTACAGTGAGTGCTTGGCACAGTGCTAAGGTCTCTCATGAGTTTATAATTTCAATCAAGACTAAAATGTCAACAATGCACCAAGCAGAAACTGAACTAACTTCAGCAGAAATAACTGTGACACAGGTGCTGGAGCTGGCATTAAAGGAGGAGATTCTGAGGTGTGAGAAGTGGCTTGAGGTTACTACAGAGCAGGAGAAGCAGATGAGGATGCTGAAAAGCTGCCGCACTCTTCAGGAGCTTTTTGCCCAGCAGAAGAACCTCCATCCTGGTCTCACTTACCATCGCATTCCATTATCTGACTGCTGTGCTCCAAAGGAAGAGGTAAATCAACACAATGCTAATTTGTGCAGAAAATGTCTTAGTACCGAAATGTCATTTTGTTAAGATGGGGTATTTTCATGCTATCCCAAGAGTCTGGTAACAATAATGTAATGTAGATGAAGTTCTGTGTTGCTGCTGCCCCTTTTAGGTATTTGATCAGCTTTTGGAAGCTATGAAGTCTACTCTTGCTGAGGACCCTGGCTCTGCGTTCATCTTCAACTGCAGTGATGGGAAAGACCGAACCACAACTGCAATGGTCATTGCCACTCTTACTCTGTGGCACTTCAATGTAGGTCATTCTGTCTACAGTGAAATATTTGTTGAATTATGTCCTTACATAGTGGATTGTCATTCACAAACTGAATCAAAACTGAGTAAAATACACTGTGTAATTAAGAACAGTATCAAATTGGCCAAAGATGGAGCATATAAACCATAATGACTTAACACTGATTTCTGCAGGGCTTTCCTGAGTGTGGAGATGAGGAAATTGTAAGTGTCCCAGATGCAAAGTACACCAAGGGTGAATTTGAGGTATGTTGTGGTATTAAATTATTATTTTATAGCTACTTTCAAACATGTTCCATATAGTTGGTTCATGCAAAATTTGAAGGGTAGTTACATTAGTGTTGGGGGGAAAAGGGCAATTTTGTGTTGGTGCTAGAGTTTGAAGATATACAAAGCACTGTATTTGTTTGCATTTTCAGGTGGTGATGCAGGTGGTCAGGGTGCTACCTAATGGCTACCGTATAAAGCGAGAAGTGGATGTGGCTCTAGACATTGTCAGTGAGACAATGACTCCCATGCATTACCACCTGCGGGAGATCATTATATGCTCATATAAACAGGTAAGTTTGTGTGTGAATTTCAGGATTGAATATGGATGAACTTTAATAACCTCCAGGTTAAACTTTCTGAAGTAAGACATTTCTTCTTAGATATAGTTTAGTCACCTCTCTTTTTTCTGTGTTTCAGGTGCTTTTGAAAATATGATCAAGTACAAGAATGTCCATATGCAATCTTGCTTATAAATTAATCAAAGCTCGCTCTCTAACAAAATAGGACATAAACTTTTGTTTATGCTGATCATTCTCATGTGCAGAGCTTCCAGTCTGATCATTATGTGAGAGTACAAATATGCAGGTACATGGTCAATGCGAAAAATAACAATTCAGAAGCCATGGTAGACCTTGCCATCATATTAGCCCTCAAAAAGAAGGAAGTATCAACAATTTCAATACTTTCTTCTTCCTTCCTTCTTAGATCAAAACAGCTAAGTCAGAGGCTGAATCTCAGCAGTTACGACTGAGGAGTCTACAGTACCTGGAGCGCTACATTTACCTCATCCTGTTCAACAGCTACCTCCACCTGGAAAAGAAAGACTCCTGGAGAAGGCCCTTCAGCCTGTGGATGCACCAGGTGCAATGATCAGTGTAGAAAAAAAAGGGTTGACAGCTCTTTCAAGAGTCTTTGGTATTTTAGATGTCTTAAGTCATAATTGTTTGAGCACTCTTATAGGCTTAACATGGAAGAGAAGTTTTTCTTCCTTTCTCCATCTAGCACAGGTTCATTCGAAGCTGCTGATTTTGCTTTATCTTGCATTACTAGCTTCTGTAGATGTTTTAAGAGGATTGCAAGTAAATACAACATTTTAATGAAAAAAATAGAAGATACTATTATTAGAAAACTAAGCATCCTTACAGCTTTAGCTGCAGAATTTCTGACAAAATTTTCCATTTTTGCTCTTTTTGGCAGGTGGCAGCCAGAGCTGGTATCTACGCCACCCTCAACCAGCTGGGTTTCCCTGAGTTTGAAGCTCAGAAGCACTCTCCACTGGCCAGTCTACGTTACCGCTGGCAACAACGGAGCGCTCATTCACTGCCTATCCGTGGAGACTTCATTTAAAGGAACACTAGTTTTTGACAGATAACAGAGAACTGGGCTAATTGACTATATATGACATCAATTTGTGTTATTCACAATTCTATTTTCTGAACCCCTCAAACTGAAATAAATTTACAACATTCTTTAAATTCAGTTTTAGTGTCAGGTTTCTTCCCACAAGTGTTTTTTTTTCCATGCCACACCAACACAGGCCTTATCAAGATCTGTATCGCCCCCTCTATCCACTAATACCTTTATTCTCTTTATCTGTGTGAAACTGGCTGTTCATTGGTCACTTGTCCTTCACAAACAGTAGTACAATCAAGTACAGCATCTCCTCACAACTGAGATGTCATCTGAATAGTATTTAAGTGCTAATAATACACTGATCTACTGCAAGGACAAGGTGGAGCTATTTCACTTTGCAATGAAATTGTGCTTAATGATCAAACAGGTTAGGGAATCCCTTTGAAACATTACACATATGGCCTAGAGAAGCTAATAGTTAAGTTAGCAGTGGTGCTTGGTTTTAATGGTAATTTTGGAAGTAGATAAATAAATATGGTCTCATTGTTCTCCATAAATTAAAATACGTGATCAGAACAGCGAGACAGGAACTCACGGTAGCTTGAACGCCAACCAAGTAAATCTAAATTTGCACTGCTATTATTTAAGTGGAAAGTAATTACTGAAAACATCTGAAATGTTTTGCTGTATTTGCAGACATATCTATTATCTGCTGACCTTTGTTTACATTGCTTTTAGATACAAATGCAGCTTTAGCAATAATTTATTTTCACCCAAAAACATCACATTATCGGGACTGTGTCCAGTTGTCTTTCTAATCTTGTTTTTAATCAAAGTCATGCCATGTTAATTATTTTCTTCTTATCCAGACAAAACGAGAACAAGTGTTGCTGAACCCGATGATTGTGTCCAGTAGTACAAACTCACTGTAATGTGCTGTGGGGAGATGGCAAGAAGCTAGCACAGGTTGTGCTTGACATTGAGGCTCTTGAGCAAGAATGGCTATCATGGGTTTCTTTCAGGAGGAACATCATAGCACTGAGAAAAATAATAAAAAATGCACAAATAATTATGTTGCGAAACTTATATTAACATGATTTTTTTCCATTAAATCATGAACCACTGGTCATTTATTATGAGATGTATTACAGAGTACAGCTGTACATAAAATTTGAATAGCATTGTGCACACCTAATGATGTAGCTGTGGTAAATGGGGAGATGTAGAACTTTATAATTACAAGCTAGAGGAAAACAACCACAGTGCTGTGCACTTTGGTTAATTACAAAAGATCTTTCATACTGTTGAATGTACAGCACTTCACTCATTGTAATACTCTACCCAGACTTGCACACTAGTATTTGTTGTGCCACTGTAGTGTTTTTATATCAGATGTCTACACATCTTTGAATTGTCCCTGTGGAGTGCTGTCTCTTCTCCTGGAATTGTCCATTTTCGTCTTCTTTGTTGAGCAGTTTTTCTTCTGTTCTGGGTCATTACTCGTGTAGATGTTCTCTCTCTGTAGAAGAAAGTCAAAACAGTAGTGCAATATTTAAAAAAAAATAAATAACCTTAGCATCATTTTCCTCTAACACTCTTCTCAATTGTAGATGTTATAAATCTTAACCATTGGTTCTGCCCCACAGACTATATACAACCATTCAGCTGTGAAGTGCATTGTTTATATTTTTATGACATTATATTGGTACTGGTTGGTATGTGTGTTATACTGTATGACAGATCAATGTATTGGAATTATGATATTATGATGACATACTATTCAAACACTCATAAAACATCTTACACTGCACCCCTTAAAGGCCTGTATGTAGGTCTACATTTCAGTTACTCTCATAACTGCATAACGTACACATTAGTTTCATGCTAGTTATTGGATCATTTATAGTAGTTACTAAATGATAATTCTGAGATTATGCAGTTTAAAATGTTAACTAGTCTTTGAATATGTCTCTTTATGTCTTTTTTCCATGTTACTGTACCTGTAAAGCAGAGGCTCTCGAATAAGCTGCAGACAGTATTGCATAGGTGTGTCAGAGAAGTTAACAGTGGTGACAAAGCCGATCGAAGAATTCATCTCTGCCACGGTCTCAGCTGTAGTGCTCATATGTGGGGTCTCTACTTCTGCTCTGGCACTGACAACTATTGAGAACCTGGGAAAAAGCACCAGATTTTTCTTCAAAAACAAAATACTCACAATGGTTCTCCTAAAAAGGTTCATATGGGGACAATCATTAGTGATGAATAAACATATTAGTAGTCTATTTAAAATGCTTGATCTTCTTTGATCTTCTGTTTTACTTTATGTTGGGGTTATAAATAGAATTTCACATACTCATTATTAACAGAGCTTCTTGCCTCCTGACCAAACAAGCTGAATTCCAAATCAGCTGACACATCGACAGAAAGGCCTCCATGAAAGAAAGCCTGAGTTTGTAGTCCAGACTGTAGGATTAGACTCTGTTGGAGGTAAGAGCAGACAAGTTTTTTCATTATGTTTAATTTTTTTATTTTTTTGGAAAAACTCTACCAAAAAATAAAAATGTGTAGGTGGGGCAGTGGCATTGGTGCTTGTAGCTTAGGGGCCCATGGTGATTGACCCCCCGACATCTTTATTGTCTCCTCTCATGCAATTTTATACCCATGGGAAGCTACAATAACTTATTAATAAACTTCAACAAACAATACCGAGCAAATTTTCTATTTCAATTTTTTTATTATTATTGTTTAGGACAATTTTCCTTCGAGTGGCCCAGAAGATCCTAGTTATGCCACATCAGACATCAGAATTGATTTTACCAAGAGTGTTATATTGAATATTGCATCTGGTATATTTTATGTGAGAAAGTCATTTAGTATAAATTACAATGCATTTCTCTAATGAAACAACAAAAGTCAACTAAACAAGAACTGAATGAATGTTTTTTTTTTTACCTGTCTCTGCTTGATAACTAGAATATTTCCAGAGAGAATATTCATTGGTCCTTCAGCTGCTGAGAAGTACTTGCTCATTAAGTCACCATAGCCCTGGAAGAAGACAATGGGTTGGATCTGCACACCCAGAAACATGGCAGACATTCCTGCCATTAGCTCCTCTTCCTCCGCTTCCTCAGCCAGCTCAGTCCCAAAGAGTGAATCAAAACCGCCCAGTTCTAAAGAAACCTGAGAACACAGAAAAATCCAAATCAGCCTTTCTACTTCTCCATATTCCACTCACTACCTGACAAATAGGCTGCAACTATAGAAAGATTGATAGATATTATAAGATGTTGTTAACTTAAGGAACAATATGTCAAGACAGCTTTGATTTTAAGAAGATTATTTGTATTGCTAATTATATTATAAAACAAGATTCCAATAGAGGAAGTACGCCACCAAAAAACCATACTATTGTTTATATGTGAATGCAACCATCATACATCAATCATCAAACCAGTGAACAACAGGCTTTGCTTATTTTCATAGGCAATTTTAAACCAATTCACTAATTCAGCATTCCCTGTATGTTTCAGCAATAATTTTAATGACTTATTAGTCAGTAAAAGTGAACATGAACATGACTGTGGACTGTAAACCTGCAATGAGTGCAAACTTCCTCCTCTGCTTTGAGTAGAGAAGTGGCTATTGCTTTGCTTCAGGGCTCCGGTTTCAGAAAAGAGGAAATCAAAATCATACGATGTGACCGTGTCCTTCGTCTCTGTAGAGAATTTAACACATTAAAATACAAAATATATTTCTGAGAAACGTATAATAAAGCGTTAATGTCATATTTTATCATTTATGTCCAGAAACAGTGTAATTAAGTATACTAGATCTAATAAAACAGAATCGATAAATTCATAAAAAGTTCAAGTTTACAATCTAGAGAGGAAGTTTAAGTATTTGATACCTGCTATCGGTCCAGTATATGACGAAGAACAACCAACTCGCCCAAGGTGGAAATAATTGTTCAGCTTTGAATCTTTCAAAACATTAGTAATTATATTTCTAAGGAGAGAGATATTTCGGTAAATATGACAAGCTCTTTTTTGTCAAAATGGTCAAATATGTTGATATACAAAGTTAAAAAAAAAATGAAAAACAACATAGAGAGCACAATACATTTTTATTACAAAGTCCAATATTTATAATTGTGCAATATGATATACACACTCACTGGCCACTTTGTTAAGTAAACTTACCCTTACCCCTACACTCATTGTTTTATCAGGTCCATATCGGTGTACTTTTGATTATTACACATTGTATTCAATGTGTTTCTCTGTGGATCATTCTCAGCACTGCAGTGACACTGACATGGAAGTTTTTCAAACAACTCAGAATAGTTCACAACCAGAAATATCCAGCATACTGTGGCCAGAAACTGACCACTGATGAAAGACTAGAGGATGACTAACACAAACTGTGCAGCAACAGCTGTATGAGCTATGAGCTAACTTTACATCTATTTTACATCACCAACAAGGCAAATGTGTCTAGTACAGAGGACTGTAAGTGGACACAGTGTTTAAAAACTTCCGGAAGCACTGCTATATCTGATCCACTCATACCAGCGTAACACACACAAATACGCCACCACCAAGTCAGTGTCACTGCAGTCCTGAGAATGATCCACCATCCAAATCATACCTGCTATGTGGTGGTCCTATGAGGGTCCTGACCATTAAAAACATGGTAAAAATACACAGAGAAATAGATAGACCACAGTCTGTAATTGTAGAACTACAAATCACACCTAAATGGTAAGTGGACCTGATAAAATGGACAGTGAGTGCAGATACATGACAGGTTTCTAATATTAGATGCACCTAATAAAGGGGCCAGTGAGTGTATAAGCGTATAGAGCACAAGGAGTTCTAAAAGCAGTAGGGGATAATGGGGCACAAACTAACACGGGGTAAAATGTAACATGTATGTTTTATGTAGTTAAACAGGTTCTAATATTCCCATATAGCAACATCATCTGTAATTTCTGACAGACAGATATTTCTCAAGATTCACCCTGAAGACTTTTCTGGTCATCATCTTTTTTTTTTTAAATTATTGAGTCATGTAAGTTGGGTATAAGTCACAGAATTTACACCTATATTATTTTATTTGTCTTCTTGGTGGCTATGATGTAGCACTGTTCTGAATCACATAACTCATAGTAAGAGCTATCCAGGCTAAAGTGCAGACTCCACTTGGCAGGCTTAGTTGTAACACAGTGTTTCAAGTAAGTCTCCTAACGTTAACAGTAAAGTAACCAGTGAGAGAGGTTCACGTGGGGTAATCCAGGTCCAGAAAGTAAAAACCTTCCCCAGGTTTTTGTTCCAACTGCTTGTACACCTTTGCTGCAAACTCGAGTTGGAACAAAATCCTGGGAATGACTTGTTGGACCTGGATCAGTCACCTCTATTTAGGTTGGAAAGCTCATCTGGCTCAAACAACATAGAACTGTGTTAAATTAATTGTGTATTACATCAACATCACCCGCCTATTGAGTAAGCTGCTTTGTTTGCGACTTCAGGCTGAATTCTTCATAAACAGTAAGTGCTGGAAACAAAGTTTACATTTGAATTTGTAGAGATGTGCAGGTTGATTGTATAAAATATCTTAAAATACTTTTCAAATTATCTAGCAAAAAAAACAAAAACGTTAGGCTGTGCCTCGCTCTCCAATATGGCCTTTTCTATTTGCACTGCAGTGCCAATCTAATGATACACCCTACCTGGCTGGGTTTTCTGACTGTAACATACTCATAATTTTGGCTGTAAGGAACTTGGAGACCTCAGGTTTCTCCTTTGCTATTTTCAGGATCACTTCTCTGACATCCGTGTGCAGAGGATCATGCGTGAGCAGTAGCTGTGCAGCAGCCACCCGCACAGGAGCAGAAAAGGACTTCTTTTTTTGAGTAAAAATCTCTCTAACATGCTCCTTAACCTGACAAAAGAATATATACACAATATCAGAATTATACACAGGGCCTATACGCTATATTTCTGTAGATGTGACAATGGATATATACTGATTTTCTCAGTGCTTTGAAAAACTACACAAAACTTTGAGCAGGAAATATTTATCATACCTCTTTTGTGATATGTTGAGATGGAAGTTCATGCAAGGCTGAAAGCACAATGCTGGACAGTGCTTTGGACTGATCAATATACTGGAGAAGGACAGGCACTGTCTCTGGAAGAAGGGCACTTTTTAGGGCCAGCAGGTGTGACTTAAGCTCAGTCTCTTCTTTGGATGCACTCAAACCTTTGAGAATAAGTTGCTTTGCATCCTCAACTTCCTTGAAAGAAAAAGACATTGTATGCTAAGTTCAGGCACCCCTGGTCAAATGTTATGCTTCATATTACGTATATGTTTTTTTTTTTAAATGCACAGTTACTGATTATTTGCTGGATTTAAGAAAAATGTAGCCTGTGCAAAAGTTATGGTGCTTTATATATATATATATGTATATATATATATATATATATATATATATGCAGAATGTAACAGATTCTATGCACTCTAACCCTAAACCCAAACCTTATCCTAAATCTAATCTTAACACCGTTGATAATCAACTGAGATTCTCCAGATAGTTTGTTAACAATTAGAGCATCTGTAGATAATATATAGGCAACTATCAAACTGAAGTGTGACCAATATAGAAATACAAACCACTCTTTAAATATGTTCACCTGCAGGTTGCACATGTTTGCAGAACACATTTTTCTTATCACTGTCCCAAGAACAATCAGTGCAATCTCGTGCGTCTTACGCGAAACAGACAGAATGTGCTGCAACACAGACATTGTAAACACTGTGATTAAGTACAAAGTTGCTCATTATAAATAAAAGGTCAATACTGTGGAAAAACAACTCATATCTTACTCACAGAGATCACATTTATCAAATGAGGAGATGGCTGAGAAGAGAATGCACATGCATAGAGTAATTTTTCAAGCAGTGGAGCCGTCTTTGGGTCTGCGATGTCTATATATGAGACAACGGCATCCAGCGCAGCAGGTGTAGAAGCTGCTGCCGCGGCGTCTATTAGAATGGGACTAAACATGCAGTAAATAAAAAAGGATTTTCTCAACAACTGTGAGGATACGGTATAATGGTGCAGTGGTGCAATTTACGCAGCTGATACTTACAGCATCTTTTTGTCAGACCTCTTCAAAATGTTTAGAATATCATTCTTTTCCATAGTGTGCAGAGATTCTGACAGCTGGAGAAACGCTTTTGTTGTTGTTAACTGAGAGATGTTCATTCCATTTGCTGTCAAATGATCTAGGATAGAAGAAATCTGAAAGAATTTCAAAAGAATGTGACCTGTCATTGAACAGATTTACACCAATACAGTACACATTTCAAAAGATTACTGATTTTAACATCTGCTTTTATTCTGTCGTCTCTTTATGTACACTTGTTGAGATCCATTATGATGACATGTCAGGTTTGGCCTACTGAAAATACGTCCTATTAGAATATGATTCATGTAATTTTCATTGGCATTATGACCATGCCAAATTTTGAAGAGCTTTTTCAATAGCATCAGAGTATGATAACATTGTAAACACTGCATGAGTATTTTGCAGATGTAAATTAATGGAACCCATCAACTGGTAGCAGGGTATATCTAATTTCCAACAAAGGCATTGTACTCTGTGGTGAGTGATTTTCTTTTAAGCTATTGTACTTTACTTACTGGATATCCACTGAGAGCAGACTGTCTGACAGCAGGTATGGCATGAATAGTATAATTCACATGGCTCCCCTTGACAGAAGTGAGTACCTCCTGCAGTTCTCCCTGGGCCTCCTTATTATCTCCAGATTTTGTTGATAAGAGCTGTAGGAGCTGCCTAAAACCAAGAGCACACATATCATCTGATTCTGTCTGATGCTTTATATTTTGTTATACTTCCATTTTCATAATAATGCGCTCTATGGTGAAGGTGAAGTACTCTTTAAAACTATGACTTGGTTCTAAAGCTGGTAGACTGTAGCTTTCTGATTCAGTATACATTGTTAAGGAAATACCTTGAAGAAATATGGATTCCAACTGTAGTCTGTTCATCCAAAACCACCGAACGGAATTCCTTTGATGTTACAGACTTTATATGTCTATCCTCCATGGTGAAAACTGTTTTGGAGCTGCCAGCTGAGCTTACCCTCAAAATCTAAAGCCACAAAAAAGGTAAAGGACAAAGGCATGACACACTGTTCATGATATTTGTTAATATATAAAAGTCTTATAGGGCCCATTGTTGAAAACGGAACATCCCTTGATTTTTTGAATGACTTTGAAGAATGTAAACATTGTTAAAGCTTCAAAATGTACCATTCACTTCCCAGCCCATATGGTCCACAAATGGAAACTAAGCTGCAAAACAGCCTGTTTTTAATTCATTGTTTCTGTTCAGACGCAGTTTAGCCCCGCCCATTCACACTGAAGTTTTAAGCAGTGTTTTAGCTCTAAGTACTTTTTGAATGGGGCACAATACAGACAAGCCATTTAGAACAGAGGTCATTTATCTCATAGCAGTCTTAAAGGCCAGAGGTGGTAAATTTGAATGAAATCCTTGGGGAGTATTTTTACTTTCTGGACCTGAATTGACCATCTCTGTTAAAGGCACTGTAACAAAATTAGTCTGTTTCAACTCAGTCTCATTACCTATGTGAATCAATTCGTGAGAATTGGTACACATAACTAATGAGGCCAGGTTGCATCTTTGGTACATAAAACCAAACAAATATTATAAGTGAACCTCAAAGGGGAAAATTTAGGACAGTAGGACATGCTCTTTAAAGAATTCCAGTGCAATGCATTATGGTAGCAATGCTAAATATCTAGTATTACAAGAAGGCTGTGAATACTTTAGAGTCGAATGTGATATATGTCAGCTATATCAATTCATTTCAAAGAAACTGCAGCCTGTCATGAAGACGATATCTGAGATCCTGTCACACATCATTCACAATCATACTTACTGTCATGTGAACATTCAGTGTTTATACCTGGTCAGTGAACGTGATATCAGTAATGCTCTTTTCACAGCTCTCATAGTCCTTCACTTTGATGATTTCATTCTTCAAGGTTTGGTATGAGACCTGACATCGTCCTGTTGCATCATCCTAGAATACAATACAATGTGTTAAGTTTAACTACAAAACCTACAGCATGTAAGTTGACATATGGAATTAGTGATTTGAGTCCCTGAGCCTGCCTAGAAAAATCAATATCTCTGAATGTGAGAAACATGATTTCAGCATTTCTATGGTAAAGAATGTTTATATGAAAATGTCCAGCTTACTTCCATCACGACCCCAGAAGAAGTTTGAATCTGGAACAGTGACGCTACTCCTCTTTTGAAATTCAGACTCACTGTGTTATCCTTGGAGGTGTCAAAAACTCCTAGAATCTAAATGGGTGCAAAAATGTAAATACTCTTTTATTCAAAGAAAGTATTTATTTAAACCTGCATGGTCTCAGAATTGAACCGTACCATATCTACCATATTTCATGATTTTTCAAATGAATAAACATACCTTTCCAGAATGGAAATGCACAATAAATGCATCCTTTATATGGTCAAACCCACCAGTCTTCTCATCCACAGCCAGGGGTTTGGTGGTGTCACTTGAACTGGGAGTAAGTTTTAGATCTTGAATCTGAGAGAAAAGAGTTACAGCCACATGCAAGACTGCGGACACAAGTATTTATAGAAGCAATACATGTAGTACACTCTTAAAAAAGAAGGTTCTTCAGGGGTTCTTTGGTAAAGAAAATGGTTCTATATAGAACAATTAACACTCTAAGAATCCTTTGCATGATTAATTGGTTCTTTGGATCATAAAACGGTCCTTCCTTTTTGAAAAAGGTTCTATATAGCACCCAGAAAGGCTCTGCTATTGTTACAAACTTGACATTGTAACAATAGAAGAACAATTTTTGCTACTATGTAGAACCCTTTTCACTAAGGTTCTATATAGAACCAAATACAACACATTCACTATCAACCTGAAGAACCATTTCACCAGGCAAAGAACCCTCTAAGCATGCAAATGGTTCTTTGAGTGTTCATGGGTCTATACTGAACCACTGTCTTTACTAAAGAACCTTTAAAGAGCCATCTTTTTTAAGAGTGTAGCTAAAATGTTCCTTGAGATATTCACTGTGTAAAGCTTAGAATATTATCATCATCCAAAAACCCACTTTAACATGTAGGAGCTGTTCTTCCTGGTTCTGAGGGTTCTTCCATAGCGAGTGGACCTGAATTACTGCCTCAGCAGTGGTCAGAGGGACATCTCCAAAGTCCACAGAAATAGGAGCCACTGCCATGGACGTGCTGTACTCATACTCATACAGGACCCCCGCTTCAAAGTGTAGGGCTTTACTGAAGACACCTAAAAAACATCAGCACTGTTACTAGTAAAACCATCCTTCAAAAGTGTACTGTAGTTATAGACCTAATTACATATGAATTATTTCTTTCCAAAACACATTACCAGCACTTTCAAGAATTTTCTTTTTTATGACATACATCAAGAAATATAAATGCTATATTTATACAGAAATTAATTTTACATACATGTATATGTCAGCTACTATTCTTTTCATAAACAAATTTGTTACACATTGACATACAGCTTTTTGGAATGAAACTCTTCACGTGAACTCAAGACCACGTACAAACACTATCATCAGAGAAGAATACATTACAGTTATGTTTGAATAGGAAACCACAGCAATTCAGTAATACGTTAGTTGTCAGTACATAGTGCTTCAGCATTAGAGCTATAAACTCAAAAGCAAACAGCTAAATTAATGAAATCTCCCAAAAATTCCCACTTCCACTCCTGCACTGAGCACTAAATAGCTCAGTGTGTTTCCTGCTTCAACACATTCATTTCATTTAAGACAATAAAATGAAACTTTCTAGATTTAAACTGTTTGAACGTGCATGGAATCTGTCAGGAAAATCATTCAGATAAATAAATTCCCATTACCCTTCACGCCATCTCTAATTCCAGAAAGAAGAAGTAGGCAACATGTCAGACACACCGCAGGCTTCATGTTTCTGTGCTGGAGTTCCAGAATATACTGGCAGCTTTACTAAGTCAATTTGACAAGGTACAGTGTCAACAAAAACTTGGTCCAAATGAAAAAGGAGATGATGCAATTCAGAAGCTGAAAATCTG
Organism: Colossoma macropomum; assembly: GCF_904425465.1. NCBI lineage: Eukaryota > Metazoa > Chordata > Actinopteri > Characiformes > Serrasalmidae > Colossoma > Colossoma macropomum. The sequence goes on along the minus strand of NW_023494791.1, from coordinate 17,885,018 downwards.
CCAGATCTTGCTTTCTGCACAGACAAACGCTACATATATTTTTTTCTTTGTGGTATTCAGTGCTTGGAATATACTGTGTGAAGAGCTGTGAGGAGTAACTTCATCTATTAAACACTTGAGTGTATTTGTTTTATAAATATCATGATGCATTAACAGTTTCTATGTGTTGAAAACTAAAAATGATCATTCAACACTGCGCCCAAATTAGATTGCTTATTTAACAGTTTATATTTTTATTTATTGTGTACTTTTAATTGTAGGATAATAGAGAAATAATCAGCTAAAAACAAAAAAGACTATACACTGTCATATGTTCACAAGAGTACTTATTTGTAACATCATTCAATGGATTAATAACATACTAACTTATAGATAGCCTTATTATGGCCTAATATGAAAGACATTCTCTTACATCATCTATTTCAATCTTTCCAAGATTTCCCCTTGTACATACAATATAATTACCTTCCTTAAATGGAGTTTGTCATGCAAACTGTCTAATGATCAGGGCAAATGAAGACACAGTGTTGATCCAGCATTATCCTCTGACTTTATAGATCAGCCCACCATTCTTCATTAATAATCTAGATTTGACAGAGTATATCAGTGCAAGGTCTCTCTGACCTCACGTGTGAACAAGCTGGAGTCTAGCTGGAAACTCGAAAGTTTAACTCTGTATTCTGAGAGGTAAAAAGGTCAGATTTCTGTGAGATTTATCAGAGTGAAGGCCTTATCAGCAAGTGAACTTCAGGTGTACCTGGCCTGCGATAAGGAGGGTAGAGGCTTAACAGGGCACAGTGACACTACTGAAATTGATCTGTTCAAACTGAACTGAGTCCACAGTTTTTGCCTAATACGTCTACTACAGCAGGGCTTGTTCTCAAGTAAAAGCCTGTCTCATTTCAGATAAATCCATGTTTCTGTTAAAAAGACATGAAAAACATTTTAAACCAAACTGCTCTCATGCATAATGTAGTTTACAAAAGCATGCTTGAGGGTGGTTTTGCTAAGTGGAGTTGTCACAGTTGTTTCATACAAGCCTTCTTTGTCCTCTTTCAGCCCGGTTTCCAGTGTTATGTATGTGGTCAGGAGTTCTGGAATTCTTCCACTTACATGAGACTGCATACCACTCTAATGTTGATATACATGTTGTTGTCCTCCTATAGCAGGCTACCATGCTGCTTCTTTGCTCTAGGATTGTTGCTAAACTCTGGATGCACAACAAAATTTGGATTTAAAGATCTGATAGAGTTGTTTCTTTTTTTGTTTTTCTCTAAGAATGTTTTGTTGGGGGGCAGGGGTGTAAAAATAATAGAAAAATTGTATTTAAGTGAAAGTGTGGGTACTGTACCAAAATTTTGCTCAAAAGAAGAAGTATAGAGCAAAAAAAAAAATGTTCAGTGAAAACAATAAAGTATATACATGTAGTCATACTCAGTAAAGTAAAATGTTTATAATTTAACAAATAATTTGTTTTGCTTTATTCATTTGCTGATGTGTGGTGTAGTTGTGTGTTAGCATAGTTGTGGGCAGTTGCATTTTATGAAGTTGGTTGGGTTTTTTAATAAAAACAATGCATTAAAATGTATGGGAACTCAACTGGACAGAGAAAAGGAGAAAATTTGCCTTTGAGATTTGTACCTATGGAAGGTCTAAATCAGTGGTCACCAACCTTCCTTGAGGACTTGAGGAGGTCCTGCCTGCAGAGTTTAAATCCAACCAATCAATCCATCCAAATCTGATCCACACAGCCCAGTTCTGAAGTAGATAATTAGCTGAAGCAGGTGTGGCAGACTGAAGTTGGAACTGCACTCCAGTTGCAAGTTTTAAAGTATTCAATGAATTACTATTCAATTTCAATACTACTTGACCATAAAGTACAAATTTTCCAAAATAATACTTAATGAAGTACTATTTGTATTTTCCACCCTTGACTTGGGGCTTATATCAAACCTGTACATAACCTTTTGATGTTGCTCTTTCAACAAATGTTGCTCTTTTAACCAATCATAATATAATTGGTTAAAATAGCAACATCAAAAGGTTATGTACATGTTTGATTCCGTAAAATTTCGACCCAGATGCTATTATTAGCTCAAAAGAGCAATCTCAAGCTCTTAGACTGGAAACCTTTAGCCTACTTGCCTATCACCAGAGAATATCTGTGTGAGTAACTCCCACTTCATGGTGTCTTTCAGGTTGATCAGACACTGGAGGGCGCTCGCTGTGGAAATGATTAAACACTTTTTCACACAACGCAGAGTAGCGTAACATGTTTCAACACTACTGTCGTATTTCTGCTGCTTTTCAACTAACGTTAGCACTTTGTAACAGTGCCTTTTAACATTGTTGACGTTGTTCAAACCATTTTACACTGACCAATCAATCAGCATGTCATTTGCAGTAATGCTGTCTCAATGTATTATTTTTTTGTTTATTGAATTATTTTATGTAATTCATTCTGCCTTCCCAACAGCAAATACATTTACTGTGTGAATGACTACAAACACATTTAATTAGCTGATTAGCTTAGGACTCCTTGATCGTGCCCTCCAGCATTTAATGGAAAGTGAGGGTCCTAACTGGCTCTGCACAAATGACCATATGCCGCTTTGAAGTTTAGCTCAATATGATTATTGGCTGAATCGTAAATGGCTCCCTATTGGACTTGTAGTGGATTGGACTTGGTGCAGGAGACAGTTTTTAATGTCCACAGTAGTTCACCCAGAGCCGGTTCTGGGTTCACCTATGTAGGGAAGCCATTTGGTATTCGGCTGTTCCGGATCTACCGGCAGACGCTGCACGACTGACACCTAGAGGAGCACAGATAGACCTTATTTGTGGAGGAGCCACTGAAACTATGACATTATGACAATTTAATTTGAAGTTTATTTGTTTTGTATTTCATAGAATATGTATTCTATACAACAGTATACAATATGCTATTTCTTTCTGTATGTGTTAAATTCCTAAATAAATACCCGAATTTAAAAACGTAAATTAATTTTACTTGTGTTCGTACAGTGAGTACAGTCTGTGGAAATACATTTCCATGACTTTTAGGTAATCATCATGTCTGAATGTATTTGTGCAGCATATTTTCCCGCCACTTCGTGTTCAGATATTTATTTTTTGAGTCTGCCTTTACAGTCAGGCAAGTGCGAGAACCTACCAACCGTCAGGCATATTGTTGGGCACCTTTAGGTCCTCCTTCCTTTTTCTCGTCCCTGAGCGAGCCGACGCCAAGATGGTGCGTTAGTGTGATACTAAAAAATGAAGAAAATCCTTTAAAATCTTGATCATCGTAAAACCGGAGTTCTTTGAAATACCGTAATAATAAGTTATGAGTAGTATAGGTACATAATATAGCTGTATTGCGATGACTGTAAATGTGTATATGTACTTTCTTTAGTCTTTACTGAGCTCGGGTTTGACCAAGTTCTCCAAATGAGCTTAACGCGGTGTTTGATCAATTACTGACTAAAGAAAGCCGGATAGCAGGATTACACATCTGATATATGAATGCTAGGTCTTATTTTCAATTGTTATTAGTCTGTGGGAAACACACTGACCGTGTTAGCCAACGCTAAGCTAGGGTTTTGCTAGCATGGAGAATCGGAGATGCTGTACGTTGCATTTCGCCATGTTTTATACACGGATTGGTAATGTGTTGATATTGGCTTTATAGTGCTTGTCTTTGAGAAACGTGTGGTTTGAAGAGAGGCGCTTCAGTAATTCGGATATCATAGCTCTTGATTGAAGTCGATAATGCTGGGTTAGCCTGCTAGCTTTACTTGCAGGCCACTTGAATTTAGTTACTTGGCCAGCAGTTACCCAACAACTTCAGGTTGGGTATCTTAAAACTAATATACAGACAGGTGGTCACATGACTGTGTGAGTAGTTTGACGGGTACCACGCGCCTGAATTGAGAGATTTGGCTTATGTCTGATGGAACGAGTGTGAAGTTTCTATTGGTCACCCATCATGTAACCGTATATGCAGACATGCCGCTAAAGTCCGATTCTCTACATAAATTTGTTCCACTGCTTTCCATTGCAGAACGAAACCGTCACACTTAGGACTCGGAAGTTCATGACAAACCGCTTGCTTCAGAGGAAGCAAATGGTAAGTGTGTATGTAGAAGTTTGATGGATGGTTCACATTGTTCTTGAGCTTGGTGTTGATTCTAAGATTTTGGTGGATAATCGTGGTGGCACACTTTCCATTTCAGGTTCTCGATGTCCTCCACCCTGGCAAAGCAACAGTACCCAAGACTGAAATCAGGGAAAAGCTTGCCAAGATGTACAAGACCACCCCTGATGTAGTGTTCGTCTTTGGTTTCAAGACTCAGTTTGGAGGTGGCAAAACGACAGGATTTGCCATGGTCTATGATTCTTTGGATTATGCCAAGAAGAATGAGCCCAAATACAGACTGGCCAGAGTAAGTCACTGCTTTGTGCCTTTCCTTATTTTGTTCAATCTGCCTGCATGTGGAGATTATTCCAGTCTGATAAAGTTACACAAATGATGGGGGTGATGCTTTCATGTGTTCTAAGACTTGAAAAAATCTGATCAAGTGTTTAAAGGTGTTAATTTTTGTTATTTAATAGCACGGACTCTATGAGAAGAAAAAGACATCAAGAAAGCAGCGCAAGGAAAGGAAGAACAGAATGAAGAAAGTACGAGGCACCAAGAAGGCCTCCGTTGGTGCTGCTGGCAAGAAGGTAAGATCAGTCTGTCAAATTTACTGCCAGTCTATTCCAGGCTTTAGAACATTATTTGCTGAACTTCTTCATTCACACATTTCTGCTCTATTTTAATGTCATCTTCCCCCTCTCATGTATTTCTCGATTGTAGAAGGTAAACTTCTTTATGATAGGGTGTCTGGAGTAACAGCTGACGTTAGCTTATTACTTTTAATACCTTGTAAAACAACGAGTGTAGACTACATGTTCAAGTTGCATGTAATTGCAGGTTACTTATAGTTAAGTCCTTGCCATCTACCTTCTTCCGTTATGGGTAGTGTGCCTGGCTTGTACACTAATTGTGAGATGATTTAAGTGATTAGATCATTTAATATGCTAAATACATAATCTGATTAATGGTTGCAACAAGTTGTATAACAAACGGGGTGCAATGATATCTCTTGTTCCCACTGAAATACTTGGATAAGGCGTTGGTCTAAAATAAGATTTCTTTTCTGATTTCTTTATTTTTGAGAGCAGTTGTATGTGTTCATACTGAACAAATGTCATTTTCCCTCCATTTATGCCCTTTTTTATTTTGCCTCCTGGGATGTTTTCAGAAATGAGGTCAGGAAAAGGTAGAACAGAAATCGGCATGGTGTGCTGATTGCAATCCACTTTTACCTTTAGTTGAGTGCTTTGCATGTTAAATCCCAGTGCCTCACCTCTGTAGAAAATCCACACAGTTTTGAGTTGTGTGCAGATCACTTGCTGAGCTCAAAAACTTATACATTAACTGTTTTGTCACTTGTGTGAGACAAATGTAAGCCAGTTTGGGAGCAGCATGACATTTGTTGTTTTAACTTTGTACTTTTTCTGAAAAGTAATACAGATGTTAAAACTCAACTGCATGCTTGCTCATTTGTGACTTACCAAGTGAACTCTATACTACTTGACCCCAAGTATCACCCTGTGATGTCTGTAGTAAAGCACCTATAAATTATATACAGCATAGTAACAATAGATCATGGTGTCTTTACATTGGTAATGTTAAACAAGTCATCCTGGATGTTGGAAATTTTTTTGCTGCTGTCTAAATTATGCTTTCTTTTTCCTTTCAACAGTGAGACCTTCAGGGAAGACCATCCTGAAAATGTTCTTGTATATTGTCAAATAAATTTAAAAAAAAGAAATTGTCTTCAGGATTTTTTTTATTGCCCTAATGTGGTGTTGCTGTAATTTCTTATTCTAATTTGTGAAAATTAGACGGACTGTAAAGAATAGGGAAGTTTCACTATAAAATCCTGTTTACACAATGTTCCCTTAAACGATGTTTGATTGTGAGTAATATTTTCCAAAGTTTCTTTATTTCCTTGTAAACCCCCCCCCCCCTCAAAACCAGTTGTTCAGATTCTCCTGAAACTGGCATCAAAATAGTTGACTTTTCATAATAGTCAGTCCTCCTGGGGCAGAGCTTGGTTAACCAAAACAATTGAATGCTCTGACTCCTGAAACTACAGCCTGTACCTTTTAACTGCAAGGTAACTTACCAGTATTAGTGACTGTTTAATACATGGTGCTACATTGCAGAGACCACTGCCTAGGATGAAAAGAATGTTACGACATGTTTTCTAAATTTTGTAGGTGACCGGGTGTTCCATGTTGACTAAAGCAGTTTAGACAGATGTTTATGGGGTCATGCTATTAACAGTAACTTCAAATGAAGTCCTAATTGGGGGGCTAATTGCACGTTGTACCTAAATTCTTAGCTCTGGCTGTAGTGTTGTGGGTTCTTTTTTTTTTCTTGTGTGTGTGCAAGTTTAGGTTGTGATGAGCCTTAAACCTGTGTAAGAAAATACTGAGGCTTAAAGAGAAGCTGTGCAGTTAATCTTCAAATCTTTAAAGTCTGTGTGTACAAACTGGAGCAAATCTGTCTGGATGAATGGCACATTGACCCCAAAGCTACATGCTGGTAGGAGAGTCCCGTTACCCTTTTAGATTCTATATTCAGGAAATTAAACTTTGTTAACCAAATGCAAGTTTTCCAGGTTGAACTAATTGGAACCTTGGGTATTGTGAAGTGTAGTTAGCTGTACCTGCACTCTTAATACATTTTTAAAAAGGGCTGTTAACCACAGTTTTTTGTTTACCAACCCAAACTTTGGATAATAAGCTTTCTAGACTACTTTTTATGCATGTAATGCATATAATCCTCAAAGTGATCCACAGACCAAAATAAACCAGCAAGCAAATGCTAAACAAAAAAGACAAAGTATTCAAGGTAGAAAGGTAATAGAAATAGTTGTAATAAAAGCAACTGAGTGTAAATTCAGTGCAGCTATAATAAAAAAAAAGTAATGAGAATTTTTTAGGTGCATTAAAAAAAACTGCCTCACCACAGCAGATTTGTCTTTGGAGATCAGTGTTTTGACCTTATTTAAAGTTCAACAAAAATCCATACATCATGTAAATGTTTTAGGAGGAACCCCCAAACTGGTATAGAACCTTTGTGGTGATTATTTAAACTTAAGAAAGGTTCTATGATCACCTTTCTTTTCAAACATGGTTCTTTAGGGAGCCAAAAGTGGTTCTTCTAATATACGCCATGGCTCTATAACAATCCTTTGTGGCACATTTTCTGTGTTTAAAAGATTGTGGTTTGTTTTTCTAGAGGTGTCCACTGTATCACTGATAAGTACATTGCACTGGCAAGCCCAGTTTAAGATAAGGGGACTGTAGTGCATTTTTATTACCCTCAGAAGCTTGTATAGGTAACTCACTGCATTAAATTGGAGAAATAGAGCCGTGGGTGTCCCACAGCAGTGTTTTTGCAGTTTTTAAAGCATCTTATTACAAGCTAGGGTGAAGCTGAGAACCCTGCTGCTGCTCTTAGTACAGTGATTTGAAGAGCTCAGGAAGTGGCAGACTGTTCAAAGAACTCTGGGTAGTGGAGAATGCCGCTGGGTTAGAAAGCCTTGTGTAAACTGTTTCTTTAGGGTTGCACTGTAACTGCAGAAACCCAAAGCTCCTGTGGGCAGAGACCTTGGTGTACACACTGATTTATGATTCACAAAACAGTGGGAACAGGAGGGGAAATCTGAAGATTTCATGCCTCTGTGTTCCCACCTCAGGGCACGGTGTGTCTCTAAGGAATATTTTATTGACAACACAGGTGCAGAGAAGAGTGTGCAGAATGAAACAAAAAAAAAAAAAGAAATGTGCTCTATGAAATACATAAGCTCCAAAACGTATTAATGGAATAATAAGTTTTTTATATGTAAATAAGATGAATGCCCCTTCCCTTGTCCTCCTAATTTTATGCATGATTGCTTCTGTTCTTGAAAAATGAAGCATACAAAGAAACCCCTTTGAATGTGTTAAGAAGAAGGGAACAGCTCAGTTGTGTGGCAGCGAAGCAAATGTTAAGTGATGCCCGGATTGGCTGACACTCAGGCTGCCCTGGCCTTCCTGCTGAGCTGAAACACCACAAAGCCATATTGGTAGAAAGTGTGGAACAAAGACAGTTGTGCGGTGTGTTGATTCCGTTCTATCCACATTACGCAATGTGTATGAAAGACCTGGTCGACATTCTCTGAAGAGCATTTCATTAGTATGCCTGTAAACAGCGATTAAATATGCACATAATCAGAGTGGATAACAACCGAGCATCCCACAGGATCCCTGAGGTTCGCATTACATTATATTACATTATTTATTTGCTCGGCAGATGTCCTTACCCAGGGCAATGTTCAGTAATTATATTTTTACACTGATCATGGCTACGTTCTCAAGGCCGCGTGCAAGCAGGGCTGTAGCGCGAGGTGCAGGCACTGAGCTCGAGCAGCTCACCTGAAGTAATTGCACGCCTCCATCTGTGCTTTGAAGTACAAAGGCGAGGCGCCACACCACGTGCAGAAGAAGGAGCGCACCTCCTCGCGCCAGTAACAAGAGCTGCCACTTGGGGGCTCCTTCTGACTGCGTTTCGTGGCCTGACTCTTTGTAATAATCAGTCACACACACTGCACACAAAAACACATTCCCTGTGGCGGAGCTGATTCAGTATTCCACTGGCTGATTTATGCAGAACAATTCTCCACAGGAATGGCTGGAGCCGGGGAGTGGAGGGGGGTAAAAATGTCTCGGGAAAAAAAAAAAACGAAGGAAAGAAAAAGAGTGTGGTAAAAAATAATTATCTGTGGTGTCACTGTAGCAACAATCTTTGAGGCTGATGTCAATAAAATATTGAACAGCACAATCACTTCGGATTTGATCTGAGCGGCGCTGGCGGTGGGTCAGGCAGAGCCGCAGGAGTGAAGCTCGGAATTTTCCGGAAAACGTGGGCTGAATGCAGAGTGGGAGCGCAGCACTGTCTGCAGTCATTTAACATGTCAAAACACTCTGACTGCTCCCCGTCTGCAACCTGCGTACTGCGAGTTGTGCTGCTTGGAATGAGCCTCGTGTCTGAATGATGTGCTCCCTAAATGTCAGCCTAAGTCATTTCACACTGTTTTAATCTGTATCTCGTGTTTCTCCTGCCGCTTGTCATTTCTGCGCCTGGTGACGCCTGAGGTTTCATTCATAGAGCGAGTGTCATTATATTGCTATGCACACCTTACTCTCCTGTTGTTAATCAGGCTTCTTGGCCTGTTGTATCTCACTGCTGCTCTTCACCTGGACCTTTTAAACTATCACGGTGACTGGACATCTGTTTTTTAATACCAACAAAGCAAATTTATTAATCATGTGATCAGTTTTGGCCCAAATTTGATGGCAGACATTCTCTTTTCTCACACACACTATCATGCTACCACGAACGTCAGTGTCAATGCGGTGCTGAGAATGATCCACCACTCAAATAATACCTGCTCTGTGGTGGTCCAACAAGGGACCAACAAAATATGCAGAGATACAGATGGACTACAGTCTGCAACTGTAGAACTACAAAGTGCACCTATATGGTTAGTGAAGCTGGTAAAATTGACGAGTGTAGAAACAAGGAGGTCTTCCTAATAAATTGCTTAGTAAGTGTACATGTACTGTATGCATTTATATGTGTTCTATTTATGGTGTACAAATACCGTCGTGCACATTTTGGTACTTTTCCAGCTGAATGTGTTTGGAAATGTTGGAATTCTTCACGTTTTAATTTAATACATTTCCTTATTAAATGTATTAAATAAAGTTAGAATTTTAAAGCAACAATATACTTATAGATACAGTACTGTGCAAAAGTTTTAGGCAGCTGAGGACATTATATTTTAAAAAGCTATTAATCTGGGCAGTCAGTGTTAATTTGCTCAGAAAAAAAACACTAAAATGAAAATAAGTGCAAATAATAATGTATAAAATCCATTAATCAGATGATCACTTTTGGCTCAAACTTGATGGCAGACATTCTCTTTACTCAGGGTGCAGGCAGTTATGTGATTGTATGATGACTTGTCCTGTATGGTTTGTCCTGGTTACAGTCTACAGTGCAGCCTGTAAACAACTGGATAGTGATCCTTTTTTTGCTATGGCTACATACTCAGACACATTGGCTTTCAGCTTTAAATTTGGGTATTTATATTTCTTGAAACAGTCTCTTCCCGTTTTGTATTACAGAGAATCATAAGCAACTGGACAACTGGCTGCTTGGCTGTGTCATCAAAATGAAAGCACTAGATGTGTCATTTTTGTTGTCTCTCAACATGTGGACTAAAGAAATGTTGGTGCCAGTATCATTAGCCAGAAAAATAGAACTGACCAATTAGAGACTGAGTCAAAAAATTAGATGTTTCAAAACATGTTGTTTGGCACAGTTAGAAGACCACAGTATGCCAAACATAGAGCATAAAACTGGAAAACTGGTAACCCATTTAAGCCTACCGGCAGCTTTAGTTGCTGCAGTGTATGCCCAGCTTTGCACTTTTAAAAACATAGTGTTATACAGCTTTTTAAAGATTTGCACATGATATTATACAATTATACAAAGGATTGTTATAGACACATAAGAACTTCACTCCACGTTAAAACCAATTTCTGGCAGCTACATCCTGGATACATGACTTTATCAGTTCTTTCAAATAAAAGCTAAAATCTATATGTTTACTGTACATGTCAACATGTTTGCATTTAATAAATTGGTACATTATTACATTGTTATCTCTCAGAAAGCTTCAACAAATAAAAATGTATATTACTTATATTTCATTTTTTGGATATTGACAGAGATATTCAAGCACTACCTAAAGTTGCTGGGAGGCAAATACCTTGTAATTATGCTATATATGATATACACTCACCAAGCACTTTAATAGAAACACCTTTTTGTTCCTACATTTATTGTATCTTTGTTATATATTGTACATTTATTATATCAGCTTCACTTACCATATAGGTGCATTTTGTATGTCTGCAATTACAGACTGTTGTTCATCTGTTTCTCTGCATACTTTACTTTACATCTACAAGGTGGACCAACAAAGGTAGGAGTGTCTAGTGGACAGTGAGTGGACACAGTGTTTAAAAACTCCGGGAGCATTGCTGTGTCTGATCCACTCGTACCAGCACAACGTACACTAACGTGCCACCACCATGTCAGTGTCACTGCAGTGCTAAGAATGACCCATCACCCAAATAATACCTGCTCTGTGGGGGGCCTGACTATTGAAGAACAGGGTGAAAGGGGGCCATCAAAATATGCAGAGATACAGATTGCATTTGTAGAGCTACAAAAGTGCACCTTTTGCATCCATTTTATCAGCTTCATGGTGAGTACCCTATATGTGCTGTACAAATACAGTTGTGCACATATTGACACTTTTCCAGCTTTTTGTAAATGTTGCAGTTTATGACCTTAAAACTTAAATTCATTCATTGATTAAATATAATAAAAAAGATATAATTTCAAAACAACAAGATATTTATATATACTGTACAAGGTTGTGCAAAAGTTTTAGGCAGCTGAGTAAATTATATTTAAAGCTACTTATCTGGGCAGTAAGTGTTAATGTGGTCAGAAAAAAACACTACAATGAAAGTAAATACAAATATTAAAACAATAAGTTATGATTTAATGTATGTCAACATGTTTACCTAGCCATTTTAAATGTCCTCTTGTGGCAACTTGGTATTAATTGCATTTATCATCTAATACCTGGTTTGACTAATCAGTACTGATATATAGAGAATTTACACAAGAACAAAACCCATTTACTGCTGAGATAAATATATATACTATAAATATATGTTACTAATATTACATTTCTTATAGTTATTTTTAAACATTGTGAATGAGTTTATTTTAGCATTGATTTCACTCAAAGAATGCTATTCTTTGAAATGTGTAAATCATTTATGATTTTTTAGAAAATATTCAAATACATAACCAAATAATATAATTTTAAAATACAGCCCCATTTCCAAAAAAAGTTGGGACACTGTGCAAAATGTAAATAAAAACAAAATGCAATGATGTGCAAATCATTTAAACCCTATATTTAATTGAAAATAGTACAAAGACAACATATCACTGAAACTGAGAAATTTTATTTATTTATTTATTTTAAATATTTGCCCATTTTGAATTTGATGCCAGCAACATGTTCCAACATTATTTGCTGGGCATGATCTTCGGGCCCTCAGGTGGCACTGCATTAAAAACAGACATGATTCTGTAGAGGAAATCACTGCATGGGCTCAGAAACACTTCTGAAAACAACTGTCTGTGAAAACAGTTCATCACTGCATCCGCAAATGCAAATTAAAACTCTTAAATGCAAAGAAGAAACCATATATAAACAAGATCCAGAAATGCTGTGACCTTGTTTAAATGTCTCACTATGTAGTTTTTTAACAGGCATAAAATGGCAAGGATAGATTTGGGCATAAATGGTTTAATAAAAACTGTTGAGTAGCTCAATAATACTATGCAGGATCCACCCTCAGATGTGAACCTCTGGTAACCCTTGAATTCCAAAAGAATAGGTTACCCCTAAACTGATAAAATCTACAGGCCTCTGGGGTCTGAAGGTCTTAGGGACAGATGAAACATAATTGCATACCTTGGACCAGAATAATGGAAACAATAACATGGAGATCTTCATTGAACATCTGACTACCAACTGTAGCAGTGCGATGAATTCTGAAGTCATCTTAACTGCTCAAAGCAAACCAAATGCCTCAAAATATAGTGGATAGTGTTTCACCTTGCAGCAGCACAATAACCTTAAACATACTATTACACAAACTATGGAGTTTGTCAAAACAAAACGTGGAATGTTTTTGACTGACCAAGTTAATCAACCAACCTGAACCACTTATAAACCTGTCAGAGCATCACCAGAGAAGATACCCAGCATCTGGTGATGTCTTTGGTTCACAGACTTGAGACAGTCAAAGGATTTATTTAACCAGGTATACTACACAAGGCTGTTTTTAAAGGATATGTTAATTTGTCAGATTACTTATGATCCGCTTGCAGGGAGGTGACTAAAGGCTGTGATTCTGTATGGTTCACACATTATAGATGTAAATACCCTCAAAGTAAAACTAACATTCAGCATTTCATTTTCAGTGTGCTTCAGTACAGAACTAAAAAAAACTGTCTCACTGTGTTACAGACTACATTATTTCATCACCACCTTCTCTGTTGGGTAAGTCTTCTAATCCGTCAATAAGAAGCACAAAAAATCTTACAGCATAGAGTTTTACTGACCCTGGATAAAAACAAACTTGGCTTTTTCCTTCTTTCTGTGAAACTGGGGAATATGACATACTTTACTCTGACCAACTCTTAAGTAGGTCAAACAAGTGGAAGCGTCCTTGGCTTCAACCTCAATACATTGTTGAGAACAAAGCTATGTGTTCCCCTGCCTCTCTGCTAATATCTGCACATCTTCCTGGGTATTTTCTTAGTCTGTCCTGGGCAAAGCCATGCAGAGGTGTTTGAAGGTGCAAGTGCTCTTAAGAAGGGCACCTAGTTTCTTTAACACCCAACTACACACACACACACACACACACACACACACACACAAAACCCCCATACAATCTTTAAATTTGTAACTGAATGAAGGGATCAGCAGTGTAATGATAATTTATAGGTACTTTATCACATGAATTTTATTTAATTTGGAAACAAACTTAAAAATGGATCTATGTATATGTCTCTCTTTATTTATCTAGAGATGGATGGTGGTCTTGTGTTAAGGGTCTTTGGTGGCCTCCAAACGCCAATAGTTTGAAAAAACAAAGCAAGACCTGAAAAAAGAGCTCATACAATATTCCACAGTCTGTACACCGTGAGCAACACTTGAAACGCTTTTTATTTTTTTATTTTATTTTTTATTTTTTTAATTATCCGTAGATCTGAACTGTTTGTGCTTTTGAGTAAGGTTGAAAGATTTTGTGTTTTTCAAATTTTTTTCAAGCCACATCGAGTCACCAATAACATCGCTATGACAATCACATCTGAAACATCCCTTTTCAATGGCAACAACACAATCCCATAAACTGATGGCAGCATAAAACTTGAGTGGTCTGAAAACAGTAATTTGTACATGAAGAGCTATTCATTCATGTAATGTCTACATTTGCAGTGGATTGTACCAAGTATTTGGGCCACCTACAGGCCATCCAAGGCCCTTGGTGGCTCCAATGGCCTGGTCAGTAATCCATCCCTGTATTTAGGCCTATCTATTCATCTAGATAAGATCTAGCTTTACGCTGTAGAGCAGTGAAACTGTGTTCTCTGGAGTGATGAACCATCCAGTACCTTTCAGTCAGATAAAATTAGTAAATGAGAGAATAAATCCTTATGTTTGCTCTTCCACAACTTCCTGTTTCACTGGACTGTGAGTATGAAGTGACATGCATCAATCATCCATCGAAATGGTAATCAGAAAATATATGAATGAAATGAGACAAAAAAGTTTTTGGCCTTTAAGAAATTGCTATTAAGAATAGCTTTACAACTGAAAATACACTTTTCCACAATCATCATTATTAAAGCAATACATTTCAAACCACTGGAGCTGTGATGAACCTGCCATGATGAGGAACAGGTGCATTGTGCCTCTGTATGTAGTAAGAAGAATGGTTGTGCAGGCGAAACCTTCTCCGATCAGAGCTGAACAGTTGCAGGACATAGTTGCGTCCTGGATTCATCAAGTCTACCACCAGTCTAGCAAACTATTTCAAAGACCTGCAGAAAGAAAGCCTTTGTTGTTGGCAAACCACAAACACAAGCACCCAAAGTTTACTGGAACTTCGATTTGAACTGCTGTAAAACACCAGCAGTGGTCATGGCATAAAAAGAGCCATATTTACAGTATATTGTAAGTAAGTTGTAAAACATAAAAACAGATTCTAACAATATTTGTTCAAAATGTTCACAAAAAAGCTCTTTTATGCTCAGTTACATTTATGTAGCCCATTCCTACCACCACCAGAACACTAACAAGATCAATACTGAAAATCCCTGTTATTTTTCTATTGTTGGACTCAGTCAAACCAGTTTGCTAAGTGCATTGTGCATTGCTTAACAGAAAAGGCAACAGATTTATTTTAACAATTTCCACATAATGAAATAGATAAGATGTAAAGAAAGTCATTCAGAGTGGTTTGATGGGAAATGCACTGCTCTAGAAAAACTTACAGAATCAGAATTGTTCACAGTGGTGGTGATAGGAACCAGACATCCACCTCTTAAAGCCCTCAAAAAAGTTATTGCATGAAATAGTTATAAACACATAGCTTGATGTTTGAGACATTGCTTTTCCAATGATTTTAAACTTGTTTTTAAAAATGTATTTATGGTGGAGAGGTACATGCAAGGCATTGTAAGCCTTTCCCAAGGAAAACTTTTTTTGCAGATTTATTTTACCAGTATCAACATTATATAAAAATTGTAGAAGACATGTGTAGGATCAATGATTGTGTTGGATATTGAATAAAAATAACTATATTTGTTTTGTAGGTATTGTGACTCCTGGTTCCTATTATCACCACTGTAAAGAAATCTGAGTCGGTATATTTCTCAACAATGAACCATTTCACATCAAACCACTCTGAATGATTTTGTTTACATCTCAATGATTGCATTATGCAGTGGTATTTACCTTTACAACATCTACCTTATCCATTTTTTAATGTTTTCACAATGGAGGTCATGTTTTCATGACAGCTCATGAGTAGTCAGCTCAGTTACAGCATGATCTTCCACAGAGAGATTAGGCTGGAGTCTAACCCACTGCTACCAATGAAAACAACCCGCTCCACATCAGTAAGAGAACAACAGGAGCAAGCCTGTCCACTTTTATCTATAAGTTCTCTGTAGTTTCTCTGTCATAGTGACAGATTTCCAGGCCTCATTACAGTTCAAAACAAAAAGTTAAGTACATGTCCAGATCAAGAGCAGCTGACGTTTTGTGGTTATTACAGCAGAGCAGAGCAAGTGATTAAACTGTAATTTAACCCACTGCTAGTATGTCAATAACGGAACATCAGCTGCAAGGCTGTTCACTTTTATCTTCTTTGGAAAATTCTCTGTAATTTGCTGCACAGACTCATCACCAGACCTACCCTGACAATTAATTAACGCAATAAGACAGCAAAGCGAATACAGTAAGACAGCAAACTGCACTGAATCCAGTTTTGCAGATACGCTGCCATAAAAGATTCTAGTGAGGTTTTCTCATTCGGTTATCTTTGCCTGTTTTCTGAATCAGAAAAATGTTTTACACAACAAGCAATTTGTTTGCCCTTGAAGATCAATATAGAACATTTCATGAGTAAATCTGCCTTTTGATTGAGGCCAGAGCATGTGGCTCGACAGCAAAAATGACTAGAGAAACACTTGAGTCTGGGTGGCTGGAGAAGCAGAGATGCAGAATGAGCAACAATAGAGCAAGAGAACACACAGGGCTCACTTTGCTTTGCTTGTGTGGCAATGGGAAAGATGACATAAATGGGGCTTTCAACTCAGGGACTGGTAACAGATGGCGTTGGAAAATGAGGCTCTTCTCAACAGCATTGACGCACACTCCCAGGGGCTCTCTCTCCCTCTCTCTCTCTCTCTCTCTCTCTCTCACTCTCTCTCTCTCTCTCTCTCTCCTTGCAGAAGAGCCAGTGAGCTCACAGAACCACTGCTACATTAAGTTGCTGCATCGCTGCCCAGAGAGAGGAAAGGAAAAACAGGGAGGGAGATGGAAGAGAGAGGGATAGAGTGAATGTTTATTATGCAAGGCTGGGGTGGTTCGGCTGGCCAGCTCTGTCAGCTGGGCCGAGGCAGCCATTCTGGCTCTTCCAGACGCAGTAAGCAGATGGCGGGGCTGCGTCTGCTCTCCTCCAGGGGCAGCTGCAGATAAAAGAGAGAGAGAGAGAGAGAGAGAGAGAGAGGAGAGAGAGAGAGAGGAAAGTTTACCTGTGTATCCTCCTTACAGACAGGAGACAGTGCTGAGCCAAAGAGCCTGTCAATGTCAATGTGTCCCAGCCTGTAGAAGTGGTTCAAACTGCATGCTGGTATTTGTCCATAAAGAGCACGGAGGTGACATCTTGAATATATTGCAGCCTCTTTACTCACAGAAGCAGGGCAGTTCCAACCTGTGATGTGTGAACACAAGGCAGAGCTTGTCTTTATTTCTCCCGCTGTTGAGTGCAGGGCAGTATTGCTGGCTCATGCCAAAGCAAACACCTGTGATGGTTGGAACTGTACTGAAATGAGCAGTAAATCTGAGCCTTTCTCTTGGGCATTTACTGTATGCTTGTCAAGAGGTGTCAATAGAAGTACAGTAATGTGCAAAAGTCTGAGACCGCCCTTCCTGTAATTAATTTCCAGTCTTAACTGCCATTGAGTAAGTTACTCATTTTTCAAGAGATATTTCTGAGGTGATTAGATGTAAGGTAATCCACTTGTATGAGAAACTTAAACAACAAAAATAGCTTCCCAAAGGCAGAGTTCAAAATATCATTAAAATATATATAGAAAACGGGACGTGCAAGACCTAGAAGACGACCAAAACTGTCCCTATTAGTTAAAGAGTACTTAAAGCTCTCATCTTTGAGAGGGAGGAGAAAATCAAGCTCTACTCTGGTTTCAGATCTGAAAAAATCCACACGTTTCTGTCCATCCTTCCACTATGAGAAGACAACTCAACACTATGAGTCTGAAAGGATATGTAGCTGTCAAGAAGCTGTAACTAAGAAAAGGAAATCAAATAAAACAAAGAAACTGCTGGTGTTCTCAGAAGAATGGACTGACCACCCCAGAATCCAGACCACAACATCAGTGAATGTGTTTAGAATTTCTTCAGTTGTGGGAAACAAAGAATGCAACCAATTTCTAAGACTGAACTTTGGAGGTGTGGAAAAATGTCTCTGCAGATTTCTTAAAAAAAACTGAATGCAAGTCTCTCAAAAAGAATGGAAGATATGATAAAGGCAAAGAGTGGACACAGTAAATACAGTAAATACATTTGATTTTTTGTTGTTTTGTTATATATGTTATTTTTAGCAGTTTTTTTGCAAAAATACGTTTCTACTTTTTTTGATGTATACATTAATCTGATAGTAATTTATTTCATTTTAAATATGTATATTAAAACAACAAAAACTACATGTCAGATTACTTACAGACTGCACCATTCAATGATCTAATGGTTACAGAATGACTACAGATCTGAAGTATTAATTCTAAGTCTACTTTGGTTTAACAGCAATACTTTGGATAAGTGGTAAATTGCGCAAATCTGATTTACCCTTTTAACTGCTAAATGTAACAGCTGCTTTTAGGCCAGGATCTATGGATGTGCTGGATATCTGTTTCTGTACCATGTGTTTTGCTTTCTGTTGCGTCCAATAATATCAGTGTTGCAGCTGTAACCACCATCCAGTTGTGCTGGTACTGCCAGCCATCCGTGCTTTGTGCTGGTTGCTAGGTGCTAATATGTAAAATGTGCAGGCTTTTAAGGGCCCCCAGGATCTGGCGAATGATTTGCAGAGGCCACGCAGGGCTGGTAGAATTCTAATCATGCACACTGTAGCCCAAGCCTGGCTCAGGCTGTGATTTGCCCAGACAAAAACTGCACAATGCATAATGAAAACAAGCTGAGTCTCCTCTACACGCTCCACAGTGCTCATGTCACTTCTCTCACGCTGAGCATTACCCTGCTACATTTACATAACAGCTTTAGCTCACTGCCATCTGCATATGGTCATCAGATTGTCAATTTCTTTATCATTTACCATCTTTAAAACCCCAAACCACATGACGTGTTGATGATTCACTAAGCATTTACTTGGAGGACTCTCTTAAGTAGATGTTTTCCCTGCACACATCTCATTTTTTTTCTGGTTTTACCATTGGTGCTAAATCGCCCCCGTCTGCCTTGCTGTCTTGGTGTAAAATCCCCCCTGAAGGAGACGTGGTGTGTGTCTTTTGCTCAGCAGACTGTGTGTAGGAAAACAGTGCGAATGAGATCGCAGCATGCGGTGGGGTAGAAGCATCTGTACTGGAAAGGGTCCTCCTGGCTCCCTCTGCTCTGATGTCCTTGTTATTTTCATGGAAGGAGGAGGATGAGAGCTGGCTGGGGAATCACAGCTTCCGCTGGCCAGCAGATGTTAGGGGCTTGCTGATGGATGGCTGTTATAGGGATGACACAAGAGCTGATTGACAAACTAGCTATGATTAGCTCAGACTCTAATTTCACATTTCAAGTATGTGATCAGCTTCTTTGTTTGTCAGTGAGAGGTGATCAGATATTAGCGTTGTGTTGCTTCATAGTGGCTGATGGTTTTCAGTCAAAACAGCCACTGAGTACAAGTAATCAGCATCAGGAAAAAAGCAGGGAACATACAGTTAAAAGAACATACACAGAAGAGTCAACAACTAAATATAATATACAATTTTCAGTATTTAGTGTTCTCTTTTTGTCTTTATTACAGCTTACATTATTTTTGAGAGACTTGCTTTCCGTTTTTGAAAGACATCTGCAGGAATGTTTTTCCACACAAGTTGGTTGCATTTTCTGCTTATGATTTCTGGCCAAACTAATCCCTCAAGTTTGGGTAAGAGTTTGGAGAAATGTATGTTGTGCATGTTACAAAACAAAAGCTATGTGTCAGGATCACTGATACAATGATACAATAATAATTGTAATATTCATTCTTTGTACAGCAGCGATAGTGTTCAATATAAAGCTCAACCTGTGGTTTTGTTCATTTCAACATAGATATCCAAATAAAAGCATCTACAGTACTGTGCAAACATCAGAGACCACACTTGATTTGTTTAATTTTCTTCCTAGAGCACATTAATTATTTTTCAGTTTCAGGGAAAAAAAAACTTTACAAAAATAAATATAATTAAATATGAATAAAACAAAACAATACAATTACAGCTTCCATTATTTTTGAGATACTTGCTTTCAGTTTTTTAACACATCTGCAGGGATATTTCTCCACACCTTTAAAGTTCAGTCTGGAGTTGGTTGCATTTTTTGCTTCTCACGATCCAAATAATCCCAAATACACTCACTCACTGATGTTGAGATCTGGGTTCTGAGGTGTTCAGCCTGCTATTCTGAGAACACAGCTTCTTTTTTTTTACTTGCAAATTTTCTTCTTTTTGTCTATTTTCTTTTCTCAGTAAGAGCAACACATCCTTTCAGACCCCTAGTGGAAAGATACATGGAAACACCTGTGGATTTTTTCAGATTTGAAACAAGAGTGGAACTTGATTTTCTCCCCTCTCTAAGATGAAAGCTTTAAGTGCTGTTTATAAAAAAAGGTATGAACCCTCGAGGGTACATCTCAGTACGTTTAGTCAGTGAACGTAATTGTACTATAATCCATTGAAATTATATTTTCTAAGTTGTACTGACTCCACACACCCCATCTCATCTCCAGGCTTTTTATTTTATTGTTCTGTCTTAAAACACTAAGTTATGAAAAGGTACAGATACATAATTTTTCATTTGGGAAAAACTTAGCTAAGGTACACATTTGGACGTTAAAACCACTGCTGTATCTTTAAGGGTATCTATAATGGTGATAGTTTTGGTGGTCTACCAGGTCATGGTTGTTTTAGTCCCATTTTCTGTATATCTTTTGATATATTTTTTTTAAACTCAGCCTCTTTTGTCCCCTTTTCCCCATACTTTTAATCATATTGGAAACTTTTGGAAAATCCTATTTCTCACTTTTTATTCTATGGACTTTCCTTTCTTTATGCAAATGAGTGATCACATAATCTCATGAAAAATTAATAACTTGTCCTTAATGGTCATTTTGACTGGAAATTAAACAAATGAAGGGTGGCCTCCAACTTTTGCCCAGTAGTGTATACAGATGTCTTATATATCAGCACCAGTTGCCAGGTAGATATCTAATAAATTACCTAATAAACTTAATGCGTGTCTATATGTGCTATGTACTAAGTTGGCACTTTGTACACTTGCCATATAGGTGCACTTTGTACATATTTAATTATTGTAGCTCATTAGTTTATAATTACAGTTTATCAGCCCTCCCTCTACCCCATTTATCAATGCAAAGGGGCCACTATAGGTCCACCACTGACTAAATATTATTTGGACCAATCTCCGCCCAGCAGTGACACTGACATTATAGTGGTAGCTAGTATGAGTTTATCAGGTACCGCAGTGTTGCTGAGGATAGCCTACCAAAAATATCTAGCCAATAGCAGCCCTGGTGTCAGAAACTGACCCCTGATAAGAGCTAGAGCAAAGGTCACCAATCTTATTTACAAAGGGCTGGTGTGGATGCAGGCTTTCATTGCAATAAAGGAGAAGCACACTTGATTAAACATTTGGTCTCATACTTTATGCAATTGGTCACCAACAGTAGGTAACGCTGCTCCACCTGATACACTCACACCAGCTAACATATCACCACCATGTTGGTATCAGTGCTGTGCTTATCCATCTCCTAAATAATATCTGGTCAGTGGTGGTCCTAGAGTTATCCCATTTATCAGAGATGCTCGTAAAGAAAAAAAGGCTGGCCCTAGATCAGTGAGCTAGAGCTTGGCTGCAGTGAACCCTCTCTGGACACATCGTACTGAAGCTGTTATCACACATACTGTGGCCTCAGTCATCTGTCACTTACCTACCTCAGATTATCTCTCAGCTAATCAAAGCCTGAGGATTGACTGAAAATGATTCAATCAGCTGTTTGGATTAAGCCAGCCTTATTTACCCAGAGCAACAGCACAATGCGCTAAACTCTACTCATGTAGAGATGCTTTCCAATATTAGTCATCAGAGTCATTTAAAGGGCCGGTATCATGGAAAAAATTGAATTTTCTTCACTTTTTTGAAATCAAAGACTTTGATGTAGTAGGTATATGTCGTTTCAAAACACACCATTCACTTACCAGTGTATACAGTTTATACATATAAACTAAGCTGCAAAAATAGCCTGTTTGAATGAACTGTTTTTGTGATGTCATAAAATCAACACATTTGCATATCTACACCTATTCAGCCTACATCAGTTTAGCCTCCCCCATTCACACTGAAGGTATGAGGAGCATTTCAGCCCAGTCTGCTTTCTGAACAAGGCACAATTTGGTGCAGCCAGTAAGAACAGAGTTTATTCAAATATATTGGTCTTAAATGCACAGTAACAAAACCAGCCCATTTAACTTTGTGGGGTGAAAAGAGGTTGGACTTCAGTAAAGAAAGTAAAATATATAAAAATGGATATAGTCTGTTATTTTGAACAGCAGTGGTGAAAAACTACTGAACATTTAAATAAAAAAGTGCCTCTCATTGCTGCCTTACGAGATTTTGTTAATTTAGTTTGCTGTTTGGGTTCTGAGTGGCATGCAGAAGGAAATTATACAAAAAAAATTGACATAACTAAACATGAAATGTCAAATGATTGTCTGTGTAAAACAATATTTTTCTGCTATCAAGAAGCCTACAGTAAAGCCCCTGCATCTCTCAAGTATTGCCTTTTTTTGCATTAAAATTAGTACTGGGATATTTAATCAAATATGAATGATCTAATTAGTGTGTGAACAAAATCCAATTCATTAAATGTGCAGAAGAGGCTCTGAATTGGCTTTCACATCCAATTAAACGTTCACTCTTTTGTGTCATGTTTAATTCATATGAGCGGATTGTTCTTTTGTTACATGGGAAACTTTTTCTGAGGAAAACTCGTTTAATATGTCAGGGGTCTCAGTGGCATTCACTTTGCGTGTGATGTGTATGTGCGCCTGTAGATTCCATAATGGATGTTTTCCGCCTCTAATATTGTGTTAGCAACTGCAGTTCAACTGTAATGGGTACCATTATTTTCATTGTGCTATAAATCATTGTCTCATGAATGATTTATTTCTGAAGAGCATGATGCATCCTGCAAACTGGGAATATTTAACCACTCCCTCATCAGCCATCAGTCATTATAGTAAATCAACAGCAGGGGGAGCCAACACGACAAGATTTTTGAAAGAGGGACTTTTTTTTTCCCTCTTCTCATTGGTAGGATGAATCTCTTTCATTAAAAAAATCTACCACAGTAAATATGCCCATTTGTTTATTATGATGAATAAGATGGTATAGGACATCAGGGAATAAATAACTATTGTGATGCTTGTTTGTGGCTTTAGGGTGATGTATTCATGTAATATGATCAGATAGGAGACGTCTGGCAAAAACATGAACATGACAACAGACATTAGTAACATTTGTAATGAAGGTGAAAACATTTAAACCATCGGTTTTGGGTATTACATGAAATACGTACATTACTCTGTTCAGTCTTTTGTTCAAGGAGTTAAACATTGTGGAATTATCTAAATATAATCTCATAACAAGATACATTTCATACCTAGTGCTATTGATATTTTCTTCACATTTATTATGTAAGGGCCTGAAATGTCTACAGAATGGCATACTGAGAAAGATCCAATTACTGTAGCTTGTCATCAGTATCACATTTAGGTGTTCCACTGAAAGCACCATTCCAGCGAATGTATATGTGCTCGGACCGTCAGGCAGGTGTCATTACTGCAGTTCATTTGCAAGGTAAGTGACTATGGGAAGTGACAGTGGTGGAATTAGTAATGCGCTCCCGCTGTCATTTTTATCAACACAGCCTGCAGGGAGGACGTGATTAAATGGATATTCCTCCTTCTGCATTAATACCCTCTGCCCCACTTTCAATTCCATTTACTTACTGGAGCAAAGAGCAGGGAATTTTACTATCGATTGCAAGAGATTCTCATTCCTTCCTTGACGTGGCGGCCCTGGACATGGTCGTCGTACATTAAGCAGCAGGAGAATGTGTGTAAGATTCCACTCTTGCCCATCATTTGTGCCTCTCTGCAAGAAATACTGAGTTCAGTTTCCAAAGAACTGATACAAAGGCAATTGATACAAATGAGTTCCAGCTTTTGAATTAGCATTGTGATGTTTTCTTTCATGTTTTCTGTAAAAGCCTATGATGACTCTTGCTAAATGTTCCAAATTGCATTCCAATTTCATTTCTTTCTTAGTTTATGTCATGCTTATATTGTTTGAAATAATGATCATCCAGATTTCCTTGCTAGTGATAGTGCCAGTAGTTTTCTCTCAAGCACAGATGTGGCTCATAAGCCGGGGGGGTTTAAAATCCTCCAAAGCAGACTCAACATTATGCTGCAAGAAAATCAATGGCCATTGACCTTACTGCTGCCTTCCTGCTGGCGTGACTGACCACTAAAGAACACAGGTTATCCAGCATTGTCCCAACCTTCAATACAAACAGGTCCACTTATGTGCATATCCAGACATCTACATGTTATTTTGCAACAGGAATTTCCACCTCTTGGTTTAGGTTACATTATACAATATGAAGAAATGCACCCGAAGGCACTTTTTAATGCTCTGCTGTGTGAAAAAGATGTGTATAATTGCAATTAATCCTGAATGCAAGCCATTCCTTAATGCACAGTGAACCACATCAACATTACACTGTGGTCTGAATGGAGGGAAAAAAGATATAAATGAATTAAATGGTGAAAAGCGCTGTTTAAATATGAATGTGGAGAGGAGAGAGATGGATGAGAGGTCAAACACTTGACAACTCACTTACCATTCAATTATTCATGGCAAAATGTTCAAATAGGCTACATTACCAACTATATTTACCTGAACTTACATTTGAGAGTTTTCCTCCCAAACCATTGATGGAGCATCAGCTGCACACAAAATGTAGGAGACACTTTGGGGATTTGAACTCAAGACCCTTGTATCATAGCTCTCTGCTATAAGCACCACCAGATTCATCATTTATGAGGCTCTGATTTATGAGTTGGTGATGGTTCAGGTCACCGGTGTTTCTTCAGCACCATCAGTAGAGCTCAGGGTCTTCACAACGTGAAGCTAAAGACCGCACAGCAAGAGTTTCACACCCTAAAGCAGCAGCCCATTAGCTTTTTCTGAAGCTTAATATAGACACAAGGCCTTGTTAACAAAACAACTACTTCATTTATCTGACTGAGGACCAATAATCGGCCGTCAATGTTAAGGGAAATAATGTTATATTAATAATACGCCAGTCGATGTATTAATATTTCATAGTGCGTGTTTCATTCATTCATTGATCATTCATAACTTGATACATCATTAACTGAGCATTTCAGGGGTGAAACTTTTCAGTTTGTCCAAGTTACAACATCAAACTGAGTACACCTTGTACGTTCTTAATAGATCTGCAATGTATGCATGATTTGTTGCCTGCGGGCGTTGCTATTTCAGGCGCAACAACTGATGCTTTGATTCCCTATGGAGAGCAGCCTGCTTGTCCTGTGTGAGATTCAGCCTGAAAGGGGAAAAAATCTGCCGTTCCTGACAAGAGCCGTCACATAGTAGCACAACTCTGATCTACTGAGTAATGCAAACAAATAAGATTAATAGGGTGATCACCATGCAAGCAGAGTGTGAGAGGATTAACAAAATGCATGGCTGGTTTATAGAGAGTATATACAGATGTATAGATATCTATATGTATGCATATGCAGATTTTGAACTGCTTGTGACAATCTGAAAATATGTATGTGTTTTTTTTTATGGACTAATAGAATTAACATATCAATGGAAAATATCTTAGGTGATATAAGGACATTAATCCAAACAGGGATGGAAAAGGGGATGATTTAATTCTCTTTTTTGGTCTTATTTTGTCCAGGGTGCGATATCTATTTGCATCCCCCCCTCAAACTAAGCCTTGTATGTGTGATATGTATATAACTATATGTTTCATAAAATGTCCTTTAAAAAAATGTTATATTTTAAAAACATTGTAGTTGTCCTAACAAAACTATGTATCTCCAAAATGGCAACTTAACAGGAAAAGGTAAGCATGAAAAGATTTTATTCCAAGTCATTTTGCACGATTTCTATTAGTCAATTCATCGTGAAATGTTCACACACTATAAACGACAGCTGCAGTGCTGAAATGATGTAGAACAAAAAAAGGAGATACATAGTTTTAAATATAACAGCAACAATTTGTTCTAATATTTTCTAGTCATATATTGACAATATATTTCACTTTTACAGGCAGTAGGTGCCACAGAGAGACATCCAGGCTGTTGTGCAGTCACTCCAGGTGAGGGTGTCCTGCTCTTCAACAGAGAAGAGCTGTAGTCAGATGTTCACTATGCATGCGGCATTGTCTGCTCGCCTGTTCGATAGCGCTGGCAGCGAAAGGTGACATCTGGTGACTAATGTGCTCCCATGTTCCCCCTCTTCTCTGGGCAGCAGATGCTCTGCACAGGCAGATACAGAGAGGGGGGATGGGGGTGGGAGGGGAAGATGGACAGGCACAAAGTGTTTTATATATGTATTTGAGTGAGCACCTCCAGTCAGTTTTTATACGGTGTACTTTATTTTTCAAGTGAATTTGGTGGATGTAAAATAGTCAAGGACAAGTCTTACTTTCTGATGTAGGACTGACAGCTCAAACATATAAGTGATCTAAACTTATAATTTAATAGTCACTTAATTGTAAACCTTGAGTTCCAGGATGCCTAAAATGGGCTGTCATTCCATAAACTCTGTTTAATATTGTGAAATCTACTGCTCGAGATCTACACTAACAGGATTTGAACAGTGTATCTGAGCTCACACGGTTATTGAGTGATTACAAACATGCAGCCTGTGGGATTACAAATGTCCCAGCAATGCTATGTAAAGACTAGTTGACAATATGGCTAAACAGATGCTACATGAACAGATGTATATCTATCTAAAATGTATGTGAGTAAATGAACTGATGCTGTATAAAGAAAGGAGGTTTTAAAAGCTCTCTAGTCCATAAAGTCTGTATATGGACACTAAGCTGCATTAACAGCTGGTTTTGAATCCATTGTTTTTGTCATGAAAGCCAGCGTATTTACATAGTGTACATCTGCCGGTTCAACCTACAGAGGTTGAACCCACTAATTAATAAACTTACAAGTAGTGTTTCAGCCCGGACTGACAATTGAGCAAGACACAGGGAGGTCAATCAGAGCTTAGCTCATTTACATACACTATACCGCCAAAAACATGTAGACACCTCATCATCTCAGCTATATGACTTTGTTGGACACCCCTTTTCTAAACAATAGGCATTAATATGGAGTTAACTCCTCATTATGACTAAAACAGCCTCCACTTTTCTGGGAAGACTTTCCACAAGATTTTGGAGTGTGTCTGTGGGAATTTGTGCCAATTCAGTCAAAAGAGCATTTGTGAGGTCAGACACTGATGTTGGACGAGGGAGCCTGGCTCGCAATCGACTTTCCAATTCATCCTATCCTATCCTATCCCTAGGGCAAACCAAGTCGTTATGGTCCTCACTTAGTGCACAGGGGCACAGTCGTGCTGGAAGAGGAAAGGGCCTTCCCCAAATTGTTGCCGCACAATTGGAAGCATATACACTTCTGGGCAAAAAAACAGCCTGCGCCCAAAATACTAATGGTTTGTAGTGATGACTTTGTCCCGGGCAGAATATTTGCTCTCACATTAAACACAAACTAGCTTGGCAATGTTTTTCAACTGTTTCAAGCCATCACTGCTGAGTGGAAAAATGACTGACTCTGACTTTCTGTAAAATGCTGTCTGCAAATTTACACACAAAACCTCAACATGTAAAGAAATCAAAGGGAAAAGCTATCCTGTACTAAATTACTTTATCTATTTGTTTAATGACTTGTTGTTAAGACCATTAAAAGCTTAATGTTTTGCCATTTTGGGCATGACCAATTTTTTGCTCTGGAGTGTAATTGTGTAAAATATCTTTGTATGCTGCAGCATGAACATTATCCTTCACTGGAACTAAGGGGCCAAGCCCAAACCCTGAAAAACAGCCCAAGACCATTATCCCCCCTCCACCAAACTTTATTGTTTGCACTATGCACTCTGGCAAGTAGACTTCTCCAAGCATCCACCAAACCCTGATGTGTCCATTGGACACATTTCTACTGCTCCAGAGTCCAGTGATGGCATGCTTTACACCACTGCAGTCAGCACTTGGAATTATGCATAGTGATCTTAGGCTTATGTGCAGCTGCTCAGCAATGGAAACCCATTTTATGAAGCTCATGTGCTGATGTTGCTTTTAGAGGCAGTTTGGGAACTCTTTAGTGGATGATGCAGGAGGATGGATGATTGATGATAATGAGGATAGAAGATTCCTATGTGCTTCAGCACTCTGTGGCCCCACTCTATGAGTTGTGGTCTACCGCTTTGTGGCTGAACTGTTTCTGACTCTTCCATTTCACAGTAATAGCACTTACAATTGAGTGGGGCAGATCTAGCACAGTCTGAAATTTCACAAACTGACTTCTTATCACAGTGCTGTGATTAAAGTCAATGAGCTCTTCAGTATAACTCATTCTACTGCCAGCGGTTGTCTATGAAGATCTCATGGCTGTGTGCTTTATTTTATACACCTGTTAAAAATGGGTGTGGCTGAAAGCAATAATTAAGAGGGGTTTCCACATACTTTTGGCCATATAGTTTATTTCTGTCTTGAAGGCACAGTAACAAAAGTAGCGTGTTTAATTCTAAAGTAAGATTAATCATGTAAATGATCATGTAAAAATAAATACAGCCATCTATGAAGCCAAACAAATGGCTTAAGTAGTCCTCAGGGAACAAAATAAAAGAAAAATGTAGGATATGAGCCCTTTAAATGATATATAATATAATATTGTATTTGTTTATATTTGTTTGCATTTGTATTAATAGTCATAATACATAAGTTATGATTATTAGAATACTTTTATACATGTATCAACAACCAAACTGGTTTTATATTATTGAAAACAGTGATTTTGAATGATGATCACAAACTTTAAATACCACAGTATTTTTCTACTGAACCAGCAGCAGCCCTTTAATGTAGCACGCGCTCCACTCTTCATGTCACCCCGACAGCTTGTGCTTAACCTCTCCTCGGCCCTTTTGCACAACCACAAGTGGGCTCTTTTCCCCCCTGTCTCACCCATGAGTGGGCCTGCGAACCCAACTGCATGTGACAGCAGAGCAGACAGGGCCTGTTCTGGTTCCTGCAATGGCCTTGTTGTTCCTCAGCTACTGAGAGAGTCCAGACAAGGCAGACTTGAGACAGTTACAGCAGCGGTTCACACAATGCCATGTTGTGTCAGACTGGCTGTGCGATGCCGTGCTGTTGCTAGACAGCCTCCAGCGCAAAACAAATGCAGAGTGATGGGAGAGGACAGAAGCTGGGGAAAAAAAATCCATGTTCCCATTACGATGTAATATGGTCTTGGGGATCTGTCATTTTAAAAGGTAATTATGCTTCTCTCCTGTCTTTAGCTGGCAAAACAGGCATGTGATTCTGATGAATGCATTGCTTCTTGTTTCTCACACAGGCCTGACAGAGCTGCCTTTATATCGATGCGACCGGTGCTGCATTCCGCAGGAGGGAGTTATCAAAAGGCTTTATTTTTAAGTTACGATGCCATGTTTTTTTTTTCTCCCCCAGAAAACACCCATCTTCTAGGAGACAGGGAAAATCTGCAGTGTGAAAATGAATTGGCAGGTTGCTTCCCCTGAGGCCCCCCTCTATCAGCCGGTGCAGTGGGTGACAAAATGCAGCACATACGCTCCCAGTACAAACCTGATTCCATCTGTAGCCCTATCAGCCAAAGAAATGACATATTTATCAGAGTAGTATGGCCTCGCAGGCGTCAGAGCCGCAGCGGCGGCTGACTGGGAGGTCTCTGAGAGTTAACTCAGGCTGTCCTCTCTCCTTCTCTCTCTCCCTCTCTGCACACCATTTCTGCTCCCCGAGGGCTCTGCTTGAAAGGATCTCGCATCAAATTGCTTTCTTATTTGTTGGGCTGAATACCATTGATGGCATTTGTTCTGACAGACTAGATGATATAGAATAATTCCCATGATGATACGTTACACTGCAGCTTGTTGATCTGCATTTCTATTTATTGTTACAGGATCATGTGTGAGTCTGTTAAAGCTGCCTTTTCACCAGGGCTATCATGATCTTATCGCTTCCAAATTCCTACATGAGACAAATATGTAAGTAAAACTTTGCGTGATGGTGGCAGTGTTTGGAGAACGCTGGTTGCGATCCCTAAGCACTGCTCAGATTAACCATGCCCTGGCTGTCATCAGTGCCAGGAGAGGAAAGCTGCACGCTATCAGTGGGCCTGCTCTAGCGTTCGGTTTCAAAGAAGAGCCTGAGGGGAACGCTTCTAATATTGTCTCAGATTCCATGTTTTTCACAAAACTACTGATGCGTGTGAGCCCGGAAAGAGAGAGAGAGAGGGAGAAAAAAATTGAAAACATCAGATGTATTTTTGAACCATGAGATTGTTAGACCACAACTAAATGCTTCCACCTGAAACCAGATTGATGCATGCTATTATGACATGATAGTTCTCTTTTAAACTTAGACATCTTAACAAAAATGACATTAAAAACTTTCCTTCACATTAACACACTTTTATTTTTTAATTTATGTCAGAATACAGAAACACACCAGTTACAAAAGCCTGCAAATTACACACATTTTTGGGTAACACTTAACTGGAGTGCAGTGTTCATTAATCACATGGCACCAACATAAGCCTTTCATGACAACTGAAATAAACCTACATAGATATTTATAAAGGCTTATTATTACTGAGGTGAAATAACATCAATATTGACAAAAACAGCCTTTATAACTACTTGCTTGTTGGAATAAGCCTTTATAAATGTTTTTGTGGGTTCATGTCAGTTGTCATGAAAGGCTTATGTAGGTGTTATGTAGCTTTATGAATTCTGCTCTTCAGTAGTGTTACCAATGTTTGTTATTACTAGGTGATCAAGAAATATTTGCTAAGCAGAGATATTAGGCAAAAATATCGCACTGTCGGAACAAAAATCATATCTCCATTTTTCAGTTTCTGACATAATTGAAAATGCCTGTTGCCCTTTACACTGTGTGTAAATTTCAGGAGGAACAGATCAACAGAAATGGCCCAAAATTACTTGGAAAAGAGTCTGGTTTCACTGACTCACATTAAAAGTAAAGTATGTTTTTTCATTCTCCTGTAAAGATATCATTTTGGATATATGGGGTTTTGTTCCAACAGAAGCTGTATGTTGGCGCGCATGGTTTAGTGCAGTATTTAGTGCCTTGTTCATGCTCCTCTAAGGTCATGCACACATAAATGTTCAGAGGCAGTATTTGTACATGAAAGACTTAGATAGGTTTAGATATCTTAACAAAAATTAGCTGATGCATAACACGTAAGGGTAGGGAGGCACGGTGGCGCAGTGGGTAGCGCTGTCGCCTCACAGCAAGAAGGGCCTGGGTTTGATTCCCGGCTGGGCGACCAGGGTCATTTCTGTGTGGAGTTTGCATGTTCTCCCTGTGTCTGCGTGGGTTTCCTCCGGTGTCCTTCCACAGTCCAAAAACATGCAGTCAGGCTGATTGGACATGCTAAAATTGCCCATAGGTGTGAGTGTGTGTGAATGTGTATGTCTGTCTGCCCTGCGATGGACTGGCGACCTGTCCAGGGTGTATTCTGCCTTCCGCCCAATGACAGCTGGGATAGGCTCCAGCACCCCACCGCGATCCCAGTAGGATAAGCGGTTTAGATGATGTATGTATGTATAACACATAAGGCTAAATAACAGGCTATGTAACACCTACATAAGCCTTTCATGACAACTGACATAAACATTTATAAAGGCTCATTCTAACAAGTATCACTTGTTAAAGTTTGTACAGAATGTAAACAGAATATAAAGGATGCCTTTTTAAGCAGTGACACTGTCAAGGGGGGGTTAAGAGGGCCATGGCCACCCCAATACAATCACTAAGAAACCAAAGTATATCCGTTTGCAATCCCTTAACTCTCGAATTGACATAGTTTACAACTAGTCTACATACTCCAACAGTATAATAAAAAACCTACAATTCAATTAGGGCCTTTGGTTTTGGTGTGCCACCCCATTATTTTCAGTTGCCTCACCTGGCCACCCCTATGAAGACTTGTTTGGGCCCCACAGTTTGTAAGCAGGGATACTGTGTTTTGGTGCACATGTTTATGTGTTGATGGGTTTGATGCATCATTTAATGTCTTTTTATGTTTATCTGCTGTCATGTACACATATGAACATACAGGCAGTGTCTGTACATTTTCTTGTAAACTTACAAATCTTAAAAAAATGTTTACATTTTTTTTCACATTAATCCACTTTGTTTTATCTCAAAATGTGGACAAAACATGTATGAATGTCTTCATAGTGTATCATTTCCATATATGATTAGTGCTACTAAATGATTTTCTTAAGTACAGCAAAGAATGCCCTTTGTAGCAGGGATAATGTGCAGTGGTGCACATGTTTATGTGTAGATGGTCTTAGTACGTCATTTAGTGCCTTGTTCGTGTTCAGCTACTGTGACCAACACATACACACATGAACACACACACACAGGCAGTGTTATGTAAGCGGGTAAGGCTGGGTGAGCAGCGCACAAGGGACAGGCGTGTAAACAGCTGTGGTGTCAGTGAGGAGCACAGTGCCAGGGGTGTGTACATGTGACTCCCTGAGCATTACCAAAGAGAGGCCATCTTACACACACACACACACACACACATACACACACAAACACACACATACAGAGGCACTGCACAGTCAGACCCAGCTCAGCTTTCTCTAAAATGGCAGCCCAGTTCATCAGTGGTGACTATCCACTCTGCTCTGCTTCACTCCAAAGTCAAGTTCCAAATGAAGGACAGTGCATCTTTTAAAGGAATAATCCAGCCTTTTTCAATCAGATCTATATCTACACCATTTGTAGATTATGGTTGACTACGATTGCACTTGTCCAGTTCCAAAACTTTTGAAGTTGACTGTGATTCCAAGTGATGGGAATTGATGGAGTCGATTCCACACAACAATCTTGATTCCAAAAAACGAGACTTAAAGAAGGACATCTGGCAAAAATAAAAAGTATAATATTACTTATATTTGACCTTAGCAAGGAGATTTGGAGCTAACACTAGCTAAATTAACTTAGCTGACCAACAAGGCCTGTACTTTGTCCTGCACTTTGTTTTCCACTTTGTCTAAACAAACAGCTGGGCTATCAATGTGTGTGATGTGGATGGACACACTCGTCATACAGACTGACCCTTTTAAATTTAATATTCATCAAACAGAAAGTTGACAGGATTGCAACGTCAACATATAGCAGGGATGTTCATTCAAAACAAGCAGGAACACCTGATTTTACTTGTTTAATCAATTGGTTTCACTGAACATGTGAACTCCTGCTTTGTTGAAACAAATATTGAAAACATCGGTCCATTTGCGGACAATATCGGATATCCTGGTCTAGATAGTGACAGCAGAACATCACTCACTCAGCGAAGGGTACTTGGGGCATGCAGCTGTGGGAGAACTTGAGCATCATTGTGTGGAGTTGACTCTTCCTGAAAGTCTGGAATTGAGGAATAGATTCTTTTTTCGGATGGACTTCCAGCCCTAATTACCATGGACAATAATTCCAATGCAGAACAGAAACAGAAGAGGAAAGAAAAACATACAATTGACACCAAAAGGGCAGTTGCTGAAGCTGTTTCAAGTTTTCTATCATTTTATCAAGTTATCAAGAGAAACCGGTACAAATTATTGTCCATTGGTGACTAACTATACCCTACAGATGTGGCAGTTCAAGATTTGGCTGGAGTGTTCCTTTAAGATGACGTTAGACCGCTGGTGATAAAATGCCCTCTTCCTGTCATTGTCTGCTCCTCTGCATAGAGTTGCTTTACAAATGAGAGCATTCTGCTGCATTTTAATTGTTGTATTGACCCCATGAGTGAAATGAAGTTTTAAATCATAAGATGGGATCAAATCAACACAAACATTCTGTAAAGCAATAACCGTGGCAAGCAAAAATATATAATAAACAGAACTGCAGTGATGCAATTCATACTGTGCCATTGTTTTTCAATGAGAACTATGACAAGGAGTTAATGTATGGGCTTTGTATTATAATTCCAAAATACTATAGCTTTGATGGATGTTTCTGAAATTGCTAACTGTTTAATGTACACAACAATATTCAATATTTAGCTTCAGTATGATATGCATAGGCATTGAGATTCCAAAGAACATCAGTGCAGCTAAGTTCACATGCCGATTGACCAGGCAATATTTGACCATTAGTGCACAGATACAAATATTTCTTTATTTATTTAGACAGTCATCTATGCAACAACCTTCAACAATTATGTTTCTCTCTGTAGTGGAATTCTACTAAAGCCAATGAAGAAATTTGCTGCAGCACACACATTAGTTTACTGATCACAGTCATCACAGAACACTTCTCTGCTTTTGTCTTTATTGGTAGGATATTAAATGCTTCTTTTCCAGACGTACTAAATCCATTTGTTTATTTCAAGTGTATATTTCTGAAAAAAACAAAAAATCTGCTTTGTGTTTTTCAGAAAGCAATCTCCTGAAGTGTTCCCACAGGAGCACAAACAATGGCTATCACCGTATTAGTCATCATATTACGGCAGGCAAGCACGACTAGGAGGAAACGCCTCAGATCTCTATTAGCTGGGTAAAATCTTCTCCTGTGTGTAATTGCAATGTTCCACTTCAAAGGCTCCGACAGGAGAGCTGGTGTAGGGGTGAGATATCCTTAAAATACCAATTAAAGTAGCTGAGGGAAATATGACCCCCACTTCCCCAGGTCACATCTCTATTGCAGAGACGGGATGTATTGAAAATCTCAGCCTTACCTTTCAGCCATGGTTCAGAGCTTTTATATCAACACCACTACTTCCCTGATTAACTCTCGCTCGCTCAAGGGATTATAATGTCACAACATGTTTTTTTTCCCCCTTTAGATTTCTCATCCAATGTCTGTATAAAAATACAGGAGTATGTTCATTTGATGTGGTCAATAATATTCTGTTTGCACAAAAGTCATTTTAATCTTCTTAAAAGCATTAAGTACAGTTTTTCATTATATACACCGCTGAACTAATGAAGCAGTGTAGTTACATGAGAACACAGTGATTTGCAGTGTAATACTATCAACAGGATACAAGGGATACTAAAGTTACAATTAGGGGTGGGCGAAATGGCAAAAATAAAATATCACAATACTTTTTTTTTCACAAGACATTTTTAAGATACACTATATTCCTCATGATTTGTTTTTTTCTGGGGTTTGATAAGTTCAAACAGAGAAAAAAAAGAACCAGTTGTGCCAAAAATCAAATCACTTGATCAAAAACTATGAATACAATGACTTTTTGTCAGTGATTCACATACTGCACTGCACTAAATTCAGTTAAACAGAACTTATTATGCTCAATTTGTCATTAAACACACGGTTGGTCAATGTTTTTTAAGTATTGATGATCCACAATGTACTCTTAAAAACACATTGTGACAAATTTATTGTGCTAAAGATAAAATATCGCCATATTTGTAGAACATCAATATTGTAAATAATATTGTAATTAAAATCACAATATTACAATTCTATGGCCAGTAGCATATGTGAATAAAGTGGAATATAAGCTACTTACTCTCACTTCTTGAGCTAAAAAGGTTGATTAAACAGATTTTAGGTTCCAACATGTGCATTAAACTGAATGTAAACCTTTAATAAAGGAGGCTCAGACACAGGCAGGAACAGGAAACAGTTAAACTCCTTTCTTGCCACATTTGTCACAGTAGCAGGCCTGATGTTCTCTGGGTTGGTGGCCTGATTTCCATTTGGAGATGAGTCGCTATTTGCCCGTGCTGCCTAGTAACTGTCAGATCTGGAGTGTGATTTATGTAAATCGGCTGGCAGGGGCTTGTGGGTCAGAAGCGATCTGTTGTGAGACCACTGCCGGGCAACTGCACAGCAGAAACAGCAGGGTAGAGCGCTACTATCAAAATCTCCACTAACAATGGCTGAGGATATTATCCTGCACCTTCCAAAAGTGATACATCATCCATATGTTGTGCAATCATTATCAGCATGTATGGCTTAATTTAGACTGTATTCTTATACCTCTTTGATTACACCTGAATTCTTTACTCCTCTGTCTGAAAATCTAATAAACAGCCACAAATTAAACAAAGATTAGCTGATCTTAAAAAATCTGTGCCAAGAATTAATGGTATAATGGAACATCAGGTCATGACATACAGATAGCAAAGCTTCAGAAGCCAAGAATCTCTTGGAATAAAGCCTATACTCCTGAAGCACTCAGTGATTACTTCAGCCTGTATTCATTTAACACCTGGAACAAGAGTAAAGTTAAGCAATGAGCCATTCGAGGGCGTGCGTTACTTGTTTTTTTTTTCACAGGGAAGGGTGTTCTTAGGCAGGACGTGAAGCCTAAAACCTGCTTCTCCATGATAAATTCACTTCATCGAGTAGCTTATTGCTTTTAGAAAATGGCAAACAACCAAAAATATGATAAAATACACTATTTTACTGATTAATTTAGGTTATTATTAATCATAACCGATCTAAAAAGCATTCCGCCAACAAAATGTAGTTCTTTGGTATTGAGTATTGTGAAACGGATATCTCCAGTCCTAAAATCTGATTGGCTGATCTGCGTTTAAAACCACTGTAAAATACTCTATATAATCACACTGACCACCTCACAACAACTGAACTCTGTATTACTGCACCATGTCATGAAAAATCCTTGTGCTGTTATTGGAATAACCTTTGACTCTAGTGATGTTTGCATGGGCCACCGAGTGTACTGATGCAGCTTGCTGCTAAATGACTGGAAATGACATAGTGGTGCTAATGAAAATTAGCATTGTTGTCGTAGTGGTGACTTGGTGACCAAAAAGTACTTATAAAGTGAAGACACAATCCTTTGCTATGATATATTCCTTTTCCATTATACGGCAAAAAGTTGATGTCAAAGTTAAAAGTTAACGGTCATGAAGTGTGTACATTATCCATTCCTAGCCATGTCATGCCTAAGAACACCACTCCTTGTGGTAAAATCACTGTAACGCACATGCCTCTCATGGCTTTTTGCTTAATTTGACAACAACTCAAATATGGCTTAGCCAATCAGATTTTAGGACCAGAACTGTCCTCTTTATAAAGAAGAATTGACCACTTTACCCTCACTAACA
Organism: Colossoma macropomum; assembly: GCF_904425465.1. Classification (NCBI taxonomy): domain Eukaryota; kingdom Metazoa; phylum Chordata; class Actinopteri; order Characiformes; family Serrasalmidae; genus Colossoma; species Colossoma macropomum. The sequence continues at coordinate 17,847,690 of NW_023494791.1, read as the reverse complement.
GAACACTCTCTATAAAAGAACTGTCGAAGCACCTTTGACCTAAAATGATCATTTACTTTTTATTGATTATCTTTGAAGTTGAGGTGCAGCAGTGATTGATTGTCTATTGTATGTAAAGAGTCAGAGCATGTTTATTTCTCAAGGAAGGAGCCATTCTTTCAAACGCATGTCAAATCAATAAAGCCTACAATTCTACACTTACATACTGCAGTGAAGCTTCAAAGAAGTCACAGTTTTTTGGGGGGGGTAAAAACATGTAGGCTTTGCCTGAGACTGGAAATTCACTGTTTGCAGCTGAGTCTGAATCAGAGTCACACATTGTTGTGTACATCAGAGCTGTCGTAAGCTTCAAGCCATTCTTATCTCCTCTCTGCAGCATGGCTTACAGTACCTTCATTTGGATCACCAGCTAAACAAAACTGGGTGAAGCAACTGCAGGAATTATTCTGTTTCATTTTTTCCTCCTTATGTGAAGAAATGCTACCATTTGACACAGTGAATAATTTATAATAGTTACCTCTCAAAAGCAGCATGAGAGTCAGTAGGAAATGGATTCATCTTAGTCAGAGCGTCCTGGTGCAGTTCCTTATCAGATTAATGATATCCAGATTATGCGCTCAACTGAGAGTCCTCTGCCAAAACAATCAGGAGAACTCATGCAGACATTTCCTTAAACAGAGGCAAAGTATCATGACATAATTAGAGCAGCACGCTCCTTTGCGGCTGCAAGGGGCCGCAGAGTTCAGCTTGGTTTGCAGAGCACAACTTGAAACGACTCGGCGAGGGTGAGCGTTCTACTACTGGTGCAGATGGTCTCAGGGCCGCGTGTGCCAATGGGAAATTTAATTGCGCTGCATTTAAAAGTATCTGTTTTAATAGCGGGGTTTCTGGAGTTTCCCGCTGGCACGTTTTAATTAGTCTGAATACATTAGGCTCCTGTTGGTGCTCTACCTGCCAGGATTGATCACTGGACTGGGACTGTACAGGAGCCATTTGCATTCACACTTGTGGGTCCCACACAGTAAATCAGCCACACAAACACACAGACATACTGCACAGCTTTCCTTTAATGCTGTGATTCTGGTTCCCTTTTGGTCACTCATTCACCACAGTGCACTTAAAGCTGTTACCTACACTGTGTAATTTGGTTCAAAAGGTGTTTTTCTTAAGCAGGCATTGGGGAATCTGAGAAGACAGAAGGAAAAGTAAATGTGGAAAAAAAAACTGTTCTCCTGCCAGAAAACTGAAACTAGAGAGGAGGTCTATCTTTCAGCTTTGACAACAATGAGCCTAAGGATGCTGCCAAAGCAGCACTGGAGCAGCTAAAAAACAAAAAGGCAAACACTGCTGAGTAGATCTGTCCTGCCTTGACCTCAGGATAGTGAGACAGGTTGTTTTAGAAAGGCAGTGGAGGCTTTGAATCATATGTGAATGAAGCAGCTAGAATAAATCAACAGCTCAATATCAGAAAGAATTTGCAGGAATTTTAAAAATTGGGAACCTAAAAAGGTACATTTCTGGGCGCATTTGTTGCATTCACCATGAGCCAGCAGATCTGCAGGTGGCCAGTCTCTGGGCATGCTCTAAAACTTGGCTGACTTTACCTCAAAAATAATGGTAAAGCAGGTGACTCCATTGTATCATCGCTGCCATATCAAAACCTTATACCTCAATTATCTTTAATGTCAGCTTTCCTCTACATTGTGTGGATGTTGTATGAAGAATTGGCCCATAGAAAAGGTCAGAAAATACTTGGAATAATAATTTAAATTCATTAATGTACATTAAAGTTAAGAACTTTTTTCTCCTTTTCCTACAAAGTTACTTTTTTGGAGACGTGAGGATTTGTTTGGCCAGTAACAATATGCTATGCCTCTCCTAACTCCAGTCCTGGAGGCCCTCCTGCATACACAGTTTAGTGTTAACACATCTGATTTAGGATGTGTAGAGCTCAGTAATAACCTCATTATAGCACTCTGATGTACTAAATCGGGCAAAACATTCAACTCTGTAGTGCAGGGGGCTCTTCAGCATTGGAGTTGGGTAGATGAGCACACCCTTTTTAGTAAGTCAAATTATTTCATTCAGCTCTCCAGTAAGAACCATTTTCTCCCAAATGGCTTTTTGTTCACGAGCACTGTTGGTTTCTTCAAAAACAACCAAAGCTAGCTATAATTGTTGTCTTTGCTTTTCTATCAAGTGAATTGCTAATTAACAAAATATTATTTTGCACTGTTTTTGTTATAACAACACATAATATGAAAACAGCAAGACACTTCATAACGTACATCATCATAACAAGCAGCACTGTAATCAGATCCTCACACTCATGCCACCCAAGGTTCACACAGGTGAGAGTCAAGCAAACATCTCACCATTCCTGCTACATTTGGCTTCTATTGATATGCTCTCATGCAAGTCAAAAGTTTTCTGAACTTCCGATTTGCATTGCACTGCATCGGAATTAGCACTAATGAATATTGATGAATCTTCAGCCAGTGTTACAAGATCTATTTGTCTATTTGTCTCATCTTCATGCACCAAAAAAATAATAGAATAACAACACCACCACAACTCTGAAAGTTATGCGAACAAGCCAGCTCAAAGAGCCAACTCATTTGCGAACAATACATCACAATTACTCACATATAATTGGATGTAATGTTTTACGGTCCCATAGTATTAGAACTATGTATTAACCATGTGTGTGTGTAAAGCAAACTTTATTTTGTCCACCTAAATTATACTAGAATGCCCAATAGGTTCTAGCTATAAAAGTGTAGAAAGACAATAAAATATCTTATGTTTGGATGATTATTTGAAGTAACACAGTGGTAAGTGCAAACATACTCACACCACTGAGTAAAACCATAGTAAACAAACATTGCTTTCTTTTACAGCCCAGATTCAGTTTTGTTTCTATGTAATAGACAGATACATAGACCATATAACTACCTGGTACTCTGAGTTGTTCCTAATTTACTTTCTTGCTTTATTTACTTAATGTTCACACTTAGCACTTTGTTAGTTCAAATAATTGTCCAAATATAAGATATTTTACAATGTCCTTTATCTGCTTCACCCCTTGAAAAACCGAGGCTTGTCACAGACTAAGGCTTATTATTCAATAACTACAGGGACTTCAGTAAAAAAATGGCTGAGGTATTCTTAGGTTACAGAAGTGTGTATTAAAACTTTGGGCTCACCAGTGGGCCCTGGCCATTTAAGGGGATAAAATATCAGATATATAAATATAGAACAGAAGAACAGCAGTGATGGCTGGAAAATATATGAATATAATAAAAATGCGAGAACAACAGTGTATCAGAAAATATGAAGAGCGGAATTTAGCTAACTAATGGAGTGATGGAATGTATTGCATGCAATTTTGATTGTTTTTACTGCTTCATGTAACTGTTAAGTTGGATAGAAATTATGTTACAGACAGCTCACAACATGCAACTACTTGCATGAAAGCTTCATAGCATAAAGTCAGCCTTAGATTGTCTTGGAACTCACCATCATGTTACCCAAATAATTTGTTCTTTTGGAGTCCATACCTCATTTAGCCTGGTCAGTACCTAGAACTAAGGGGTTTGGCGTTGCCAATTTGGAATGCATTGTTGACAGTCATCAATACTGCAGTATCATGCACTAGATACTGTAATATTTGTTCCACTTTAAAGCTTGTTCCCCCTATTTAATCCAAGTTATTTAAAGCCCTTATCCTTTTTTCCTTAAAATATAAGGCAGATGTGATGCACTAAAGCAAGCACATGTTGGTACTTAAGTAATAGTTGAGCTGAATTAGATTTGTTGTTATTATTTTAACCTTTTGTTTTTCCTTTTAGTATTTGGCAATGTAATATTCACGTGGAGCAGTGCAATACTCTGCTGATTAAATAGAGCTTTTGGTTTGTTTGTTTATTTGCTTCATGTCATCACATTTGCAATGCGACCATGCTGTGATTTGTGTACTAATGTCCAAGCCAGCTTCTCTAGAACAATGGTTTTGCAGTTATATCAATGCAAAAAGGATTCAATTTCATATAAGAGTGATGTATTCCCAAGAACACAAGCACATGCTGTTCATCAACATCATCTGATCCAGATGTGGAGTGAGGACTTGTGCCTTTGCTTTCATAACTGTAACCTGGGCATACAGTGTAGAGTAATAGAAGCATTATAGCACTGCCTTGATAAAAGAGCAGTGGCCAAGCGCTGCCTCATCACCTCCCAGTCTCTTATCAGTGCAAGTGGAAAGTACCTGAGCAGCTCTTCTGTATCCATAGCCGTATCAGTCAGCGAAAAGAGCTGACTGTGGCCTAATTTGGGTTATGAAGTAGAGGGTGAAAAAAAAAAAACAGCTCAAAATGAAAGCCTTGCATCAAAAGCCTGCGGGTTCAGTTTGGCAGGGACTTCACAGCCGTCAGGACCACAAAGGCTGAAGTGGCATGTTTTTACTCCCTGCCTCTATCATGATTCCCTCTGTTTCTGCACCAGAGGCAACAGCTAGCCCCTCCCAGGCATCTTAATGGGCAAAAATGCTTACTGCGACTGGAGTCAAAACATGATTGACCTCTTAAGTGGGTTTTTTAAGTTGATTGTGCTGCAAAGAGGTGCTTGACATGGCTATCACAAGCAAACACAGATGAGACCATGATAGACTGATTATAGTGTTTTTCATTACATAGTGAGTTAATCTCTATAATAAAATATAATTTGTTAGCTTATTCTTGATTCTGCATTCTTACAAATGATTATAACACATATTATCAGGAAATAAAGTGTTACACATTCACTAAAAAGGCAATGCATTAAAACTGCATTATTCCGATGAGCATATCTTCCACATTAATAAAATGCAGTACTGGGCAAATGTCAGACAGCACCTTCATTTATTTAATTTCCAGTCAAAACAGCCATTAAGTACAAGTTATTAATTTCTCAAGAGATACTTCAGAGGAGATTAGGCATAAGATAATCTGTTTGCATGAGGAAACTAAGTGGAAAAAGAAGAGTTTTTAAAACTGGAGTTAAAAAAAATGATTAAATGATAAAGAGAAAATGGGACTTTTATAAACCATGCAAGACCTGATAGACCCCAAAACTCTCATTGTCAGACAAACAGTACTTGAAGCTTTCATCTTTGAGAGAAAGGAGTAGGTCAAGCTCCACTCACAAAGAAGCTTCTTGCTCCTTTATTTTGTTGTTGAGGCTTCTGTGTAATGTACTGTTAAATCAGTGTTTTCTGCTTTTTTCTGATGCTGAAAAATTAGTAACTCCTACTTAATGGTTGTTTAAATTAATGAATTGCAGGGTATGTCTGACTTTTGCACATTAATGTATATTGCATGAATTATTATTGTAGTTATTGCCAAAAGGAAGAAACTGAAAAACAAAAATTTTATTGATGCACTGCAATACTTTATGTTGAATATAGCCTCTTGTATTCACATGGAAATGAAAGATACATTTAAATCAAGTAAATTCAATGCATTGCTGACCTAAATCAATATTACAGCTTTGAGTAACATTCAGCATTCACTGTTAATGCCTTGAACACACAACGCATTGTAAGACTACGCTGCTAAAGCTCATCGGCTTTGTGTGCTTGGCTCTGTGGCTGAGTGGTGTTGAGGGGTCATGATGAATTGAGATCTTATTTCGATCTGGAATGAAAACAACCTGTATAAAGAATGACGGAACAGTGCTGGGTTTTATGAACAGACATCAATCTTGGAGCAGTAATGGAAAGCAGAGGGGAAGAGTGTGACAGGCACATCATCTTCATCACCCAGAAGCCTGAGAGTGAGTCTGGAGTGCGTGCGTTAGTGAGCCAGCCTGGCCTCCAACAGCAGGAGCCTTTCAAAGCCTAATAATAAAAGCAGATGTTCGCCTGTGATCAAGCCAAAAAGGAGTGATGTAACACTTTGCGTTGTGAAGGTGCTCCTTGTAATGCTTCCCATTGGCTCCTAGCAGGCAGTGAGTTAGCGTCAGGGGAGTTAACTCCAAACTCCGAGGCTGAACAGATTGCAGGGAGGAGTCCTCACTACTCCACTCTAATACCAATGCATCACGCACAGTTGCTGTGGAAACTTGTGGGGACTGCTGGGAAAAGGATTTGCAATCAGTGCGCTTCATAGGGGCAAAATATACATAAAACTACTCTGGGTCCTGCAGGTGCTCACCATTGTTTCTAACATTCAGTATCAATATTGATTTTCGGATATAATCACAGAATTGTGCTATGAACCCTGCAGGTTTCCTAAATGCGTATTCAGAGCTGAAAGCAAAATTAGTCCTAATGAATTATGCTCTACATGAAGAATTTTTGGTTGTTGTTCAAACATTAGGCTGTTGAAATGTCTTCCTTGCCTGCATTTTGTATTGTTAAGTACCAACAATAGATGGCAATGGTTGATTAATGTCACACAGCTCCATCTTAATTCAGGTCACCGTGTTGTGGTTTGTAGGAATTCACAATGTGATGATTAAGTCTTATTAATTTCAATGTCATACTGAGCTGATGCATTTTTACGGATGAACAATGAGGGCTCTACCAGACGTCAGTACTACATGCCCTTTAGCAACACATGAATAAAAGAAAACATTGCATAAACCAATGCATTAGAAAAAGTAGTGTTAGAATTTAATTGTGGGGAAGTGCTTCTCTGTCTGATCAAGAAAGAAGATTGAACCTTGGACTTTCTATAACTCAGTGTTTTCGTCTTTGTTGTGTTCTGCAGGGGTAAACAACTAAAAATGATAATTAATTAAAATTAACCCTGTGTATCAGTGGTAACTCAATATTTACATGACTACATGACAAATGAGATGCATTAAACAAGCCATTTCAAACTGCATGGTTTGTCCCAATTTTAGTGGACAGTCCAGAGGCCAGGATATGGGTAGTGAGATATATTTACAGAAGACTGGTAGAGCACTGAGGGCTGTTTTGTTGTTAAGGAAACCAGCCTGGAGAGTTTTAGAAAGCAGCAGTTCCCTCTTAGCCCGGTGTCCTTTCCTGTACTGCAGTAGAGTGGGTAATGGATCAGACCTGGGCCCAGGAGACCTGCGCCTGAATCAAACCGTTCAATATGTGCCAACACAGGCTTCTCTCTCTCTCCAAGAAGCAAACAAGGGACAGAGCTAGAGGCAGACACCTGATTTGAGGCACTAGCCTAGAATACACCCCCATTTTCATAAAGAAGTTGTAGCCACTGTTCCAAGCTTGGGGTATTGCGTTGGATTTGCTATGAATTAGGTCATGACCTACCAATAAACTGGCAGTCATGAGACCCTAGTTGTATACTCTCATATATATGATAAAAAATCACCATATGCAGACAGCACCAGCTACATTGATTCCGTGTGTTGGTGTATTACGGGTCGCAGCGCTAACATGGCTTTGTCTCCTCTCAGCAGAGCACTCTTATTCTTCACTGTCCTGTTAAGGCTGCCTGCCAATTAGTCTCAGCCTCCTTTTCTTTCCAGGATGCAAAAATAAAGGAGTAACAAATAACGAAGTGCAAATGTACACAGCAGTGTGTCTGCCCTCTTTAGAACTAATTTAAGTCCCTGCTGAATTTGATTAGTGCACTGTGGATTTATAGCACCTGGGATTTCTGTGCTTCAAGTCATTAACATGGAAAGGCACAGAAAGTGGATGCTTTATGCTGTTAAAGGTGCTCTCTGTTTAGAGCTGCAACACTGTGTTCACACCTGGTCAGACTAATGGTACTTACATTCAGTCACAGCGTCTGAGGGAGTCTCTGACAAATGTTAAATTGTAGTGATACTCTTGATGCTACAACTGACCTGAAGCAATGTTTCCGACAGTAAATGCTGTATAACCCAATACATATTAAATAATTGCTGCATAAATAGCTACAAGTCTGGTGTATGTATTCTGATTGGCTGTTCTATATTGTGTGTCACTCAAAAAGCAGACCGGGCAGAAACACTCCTTATAACTTCAATGTAAACCGCTGTATCCTGAGTAGGCAGATATATACAATGTGTTGGGTTTGTGACATCAAAAATCAGCCAAATTTCAAAATATGGACTGTATAGATTTAAAAGTAAATGAAGCAAAATATATATATATATAATTATAATGAAAACTGTTATTTCAAAAAATGAGAAAAATATTTCCAAGATATGAGTCTTTTAATGTAGTTATTCTCTTTCAAAGTGCATTGTGTTCCCTGTTATTAATAGTATTACCCGAGTATTTTTTTTTTATTGTAACCTAAAACTATCTAGTACATTGATGAGACGTTACACTTGTACACTTGTATTTGATACATTTAGAACATAATAAAATAATAATAAAATAGTAATTATGGCATGTCCAAAAGTTTGAACACTGACTAAGTCAGCACTTAGAAACACCCACTTTGGCATATATCATAGCCTGCAGATCATTTTTCTGGCTTGCTAAGAGGTTTTTTTATTCTTGTTTTAGGAATTTTCACCCACTTTTTCTACACTCCTAGGTCTGAAATATTCTTGGGCCATTTTGCACATACAGCATGTTTACCTACATATTTTAATGCTGTTCAAATCAGGGAATTGTGAGGACCATTCCAAAAGTTTCGGCTTGCATTTTTTGAAGGAGTTAAAAGTGGATTCTGAGGTATATTTTGGATCATTGTCCTGTTGTAGAAGTCAGACTGTTTGCAGCTTCAGTTTCTTGACTCAGTCTGTTACATTTGCTCCCAGAATTTTCTAATGTTTGGTGGAAATAATTCTTTCATCTATCCATGCAGTGTTTCCTGTGCCACCATCTGCCAAACAACCACAAAGAATAACAGTTGACAAGGTGTTCTTTTCATCAAGTGTTGCTCCTTTTTTCTAAATAAGCCTTCGGCAAATGTGGTTTGAGAGTCAGAGAAGGCAAGGAATTTATTACACTCTGCAATTGTCATCAGTTGACAATTCCTAAAGACAATTCCTAACCTGCTTAACCAGTCCTAAATGTCAATTTAGGCCTCATAAATCAATCAACTTCTGAGATTTTACAACTGGAAGGGGATCAAGACTTCTGCACATGCCACAGTGACTATTTTTCTATTTTTAAAAGTTAATCAAATATAAAGTTAACATGCACTAACATTTGCAGAAAATGTGTCAATAAAATCAACAATCATCTGGTCAGGGGTACCCAAACTTTTGCATGCAACTGTATCTTTTGCTACAGCTTTATTCGTATGAAATCCAACAAAACTGCTTATTCAATGCTCATTATAACACCTCCCGATTCTGTGTGAGGATGCGTTGCAGTGACAGAATTTAAAATACAGCTAGACTGCTGATTATATCTCATTACTTCTGAATGGCATCATATTGAAGTACTGAAATAAGTGCCCATGCAATGAATCCTTTTCTGTTACAGCTGCCTTGCATAATTCTCAGTCTGCTGAAACGCAGAACATTTTGTGCAACTCAAGGTTGGAGTCTCAAAGCTCACTGCATTTATTAGTTCTTAAACCACTTAAATCAGTCTTTTTATTTAAGTAGCATGGATTCAAGTCACCTAGTTTGTGTATTTAGTTCTCTTTAGTGTTTTCACATACTCCCCAGTCTTGTTGATCGATGGCTATTGTGACACTGTGGCCATTGCTACTGGGGCTATTGATGGCTGGTGTGTACTCTTTGAATGTCCACAGGGTAAATGCATACAGTATGATTAGAAGTCTTTGATATTTGCAAGGAATAAGTGGTTCAGTTGCAGGAGCTCACTATAAAGTACAAGTAGTATTAACTTTCATATCTATAAATTGTATAGTGTTAGCAAAGGTGTTAAGATATTCCATCTTGTATTGACCCCAGCCACCCAGTCTTCAGTAGAGTGGTGTTCTTAGCATTAGTTAGCTCATTGGTTACATTTTCTCTGGAGAGTGTGTTCTGCCTGTGCCCTCAGGACGTCCTTGTCTGCAATGTCGAGTCTCCGCAGCTCTAATCCTGGTGATACATGCGCAACCCGTGACCCGCCTCCGCTTTTGGCCGTCTGCTCGCCATTATTATTGAGAACCTTTAATTGCTTTTGACATTCATTTACCAACTAAGGGTACCTCGTTCCTCCATTAGAGAAGTCCTGTCTGCGAGGCTGGATGTGGCTGGATGCAGTCGGAGAGAGGAGCCCTAGCCTTATAGTTTCATTTGTCACCGTAGGTGGTGCGTTACGAGGAACACAGGCCACTCTTATCAGGCATACGTCATGGGGCGTGGTGAGCAGCTGTGGCAGCACTGTCATAAATCTTTCACACCCACTCTCCACATCCTCACCCACCCCACTGACTCACCTGTAAGTGGGCACAGATCACTCTGAGGCCTGTTGGAATTGAGAAGTCACTCAAACGACATTTCAACTTGTAAAGCTAATAGCTTGCAAGGTTAAATGTGGACAGTAAATAAAGAGGAATGACTTTTCTTTTAGATGTTTTTTTGTCTGGGTGATGTTTCTTTCCGACATGGAAAGAGGCCATGATTGTCCTTAAAAAAAAAGGATTAATACTGGGTGCATACTATTAAATCACATTATATCGCATTTTTCCACTGTTGGGTTGATCATTTTGCTAATTAGGGAGTTGGCTAGCTAGAAAAAAATGCTAATATTACCACATTTTTCTAGGTGATGTGTTAGCTGCATAACATCTAGTCACAGCTAAATTACCTCATCTGTAAAGCTGCTTGCTAACAAGCTAGCATGTGTAATATAAACTGCCTGATGGACTGTTAGTTAATGTTTTATCTAGAATGCCAGTCAAAAAACAGGTTGTATACTTACTTTTTATCTTCAAAGCTGGCTACCATCATCAGCAACTTAGAAAGCAGCAGAGTCAGTAATTAAATTAAGCAAGACGAAGGTCCTGTTTCCTAGGCCGAGTAAATTCTGTGCTCTTTACAGCTTTGAAAGTGTCAGTTAGAGTAAGTTAACCCCTAAAATCTCAGGATTATTACATACTAAGGCTTATTATTCAATAATTACAGGGACTTCAGTACAAACTGGTTGAGCTATTCTTAGTGTATAAAAGTGTGTAATAAAACTTCGGACCCGTCAGTGGGCGCTGGTGGTTGAAAGGGTTGAAGCGGCACTGTGTATGATTTCTTTTGTTAAAATTGAAAAAACTAGCAAAACATGCTACAGTATGGTGTCTGTGCACTGCTCTGAGTCACCATGTGAAGCCAGAAATAATCATTTTGCAGGAATCACATAATGCAGTGTAGTACTGCTTAATAACCTTTTAAGTTATTTATTTGAAATAAAAAGATACTTTCTGAAAAATCATAAACAGCAACACACATGTACAGAATAGTCCGCTCCAGTCCAAAGAGGCAAAGCAAAGGCAGTTGAAAAGGCTGCTTGTTATCCGTGGTCTCTCTGGTTGTCAGTCTAGAGTCTAGCGTATGCGCTGTAGAGAGATTACACTGTGCCTTATCTGTTCAAATAGTACATATGTGACTCTATGGATTCTGCTTATATATACTTTAAGGTAAAGGCTTTCACCCCATGTGTGCTCTGATTGAATTCACCAAGCACACAATATATGTTCTCCCACCTTTACAATGAATCACTACTCAGTCCTTTTGATCTCATTATGGCTTACCTTTAAATCCATTTACAGCATGTACTACTTGGTTCATTACTGAAATTTTCATGCCTTTCAGGCTTTTCAGCAGAAAGAATATTGCAGCAGTTGTATGCACTGTGTGGGATCCCAGGAAATCTTTTCATGTGAACATCTAATTCTGACAGTTAGAATTTACTGTTCATTAATCTGGGGCCTGAAAGTGTTCATGTCAGTGAAGTGTCTTAACATGTGGTCTGTGTTGTTTAATGCTTTAGTATGAATGTGTACTTAAGAGTCAATTTTATGCAAGACTTTGTTATGCAAACATAACAAACTTATGGCCTTGTCTCTCTTGCTTTGTTAACCTGAAAATAAGCTACTGACTACATTTGCGTAATTCTTTGCATGCACAATCAAGCAACAAAACTTATTAACTTATTAACTTAACTTATTAACTGAAAGAAGTCTTTTTGTTATAGGTTCACAGCCACTGCATTATTCCAACAGGAAGTCCACACCTTAGAAGAGGTAATTTCTATATAAACTGGAACAAATGTATTTTCATATCTAGATCATTACAAAAGCAAACCAAAAGTATTACTTAGAAGCTATAATACATAGATGATTATGGGAATTATAGCCCATTATTAAGCATGCTACCTTACTAAATGTGTTAATTTCAAATGAGAGAATACCAGTGGCAGCAATAAAAAGGCCATTCAATCACAAAATTAGACTTTGCCAAAAATAGCATGCTACAGTTCTGACACAATGGTGAGGGAAAAAACTCTACCATGGTGACCTGTAAAGGTAACTAAAATACAAAATAAAATATAAAAATGATGGAAAGGGTATATATACAATTTCTGTATACAAAAAGGGCAAACATAAGTATAAAAAGGGTATATATAAAAGAGTATCTATAAAAATAATGTCTTTTCATATTACAGTTTGGATTTAATGACCACTGGAAGTCCAAATAATTGGGAAATATGATTTTCCAGGTCAAGGCCAGACTTCTGTTCTTCTCTTCTCAGCTTCCATATTTCTGTTTTTCTTGTTAGAGCCCATCACCAAAGACTTCAGCAATGTTTCTGATATGTAGTGTAAGTAAAATACAGTAATGAAAATGCTGTCGGAGCTCTGAACTTTGAAGGAACCTTTGAAATGCTGCTTGTCAACCAGTGTCAAAAGGTCTTAAGAAAACTCCCACATGTAAACATTGCTGCCCCTAAACACAGGGTAGCCTCTTTATCAGATGAAAACGAAAACGGCAATGTTTTTGTTAAGGATTTATAGTTCCGATGGGAGATCTTGTATTACACAAACTACAGTAGAAGGCAGAACATAAAGGATGGCGCCAGTTTCTTCTCAAAGTGCTTCTTGTTGAGGATGAAATACTACTTACTGCCTTGTGGATATTAAAAATGAAATACAGAGCCATTTGCCGTACAGGGTCAGCCAATACTCTTCTGTTTTTGATTAAAAAAAGGGAGCTTAGAGGATTCCCTGATACTATAATAAAGCAGCATGTCACAAGTCTGATTTCAAGAATAGTCATGTGGCCAGTGGAAGTGAGCTTCAGCCATGCTGTGCTTATCTTTCATCCACTGTGTAAGAGTGATTCTCTGGACATCATCGGAATCTGGAGAGACTGCTTTTAAGACAGCTCAAACTGGGGCTTTGATGGAGACAGCAGTCTGTCTCTAGTAGCCTCCATTTGAAGAAAATGATCTTCTTTCTGTCTGTCTGCTTCACTCTCTTCCTCCCTCTCGCTCACTGTCGGGTGAACATGAATACTAATATGCAATGTATTGTATACTGAGAGGCAATATAATCACTTTTAAATGTGTTATTATAGGCAACAAGATTACTCCACATGGCTGTGTGTACACTCTTAAAAAACTAAAGGTTCCTGACCGGTTCTTGGTTTGTATATATAGTTCTAAGAAAAATCTTATATTAGTGCAGAACGTTTACGTTATGTGGAGGTTCTTAAAACCCTAAAAAGTTCCTTCTCACACTTTTCTCATAGTGCCTTTGAAGAATCATTCTTTAAAAGGTTCTTGAGGGGAAAAAAGTATTCTCTACAGCTTCAGTCTGAAGAACTCTTTTTGGCAAGTGTACTTTTAGAGGGTCTTTAGGTGTGGTAGTTAAAGTTAAAGGAGAATTCCCTTATTTTTCACAGTGAATGCTCTCTACACCAGTTTTGATGATCATTACACTAAGATGCTTTTGGGAAACCGGGCCATAGGCATTAGATTTATAATCTAAAACTACAAGTAAGCCTACACTCTCAGAAAAAAAGGTACAAAACTGTCACTGGGGCAGTCCTCCTCTTGTCAGTGGGGTGGTACCCCAGAGGGTACATCTTGGTATCTGTAGTCAGGGAACATAATTGTACCATAATCCATTGAAATTATATTTTCTAAGTGTATTGGCTCCACACACTCGGCTTTTTGTTCTGTTTTAAAACATGACCTGTCCAGGGTGTATCCTGCCTTCCACCCAATGACTGCTGGGATAGGCTCCAGCTCCCCCTGCGACCCAGAAGGAGAAGCGGCTTAGAAGATGTGTGTGTGTGTGTGTTTTAAAACATTAGGTTATGAAAAGGTAAAAATATGTACTTTTCACCTGGGAAAAACATATTTAAGGTACACAACTGGACCTTAAAACCACTGTTGTACCTTTGAGTGAACATTTACATTGTTTGTACCTTGATGAATGGAAAATGTACCTGCACAGCACCTTTATTTCTAACAGTGTACTTCTGAGTTTTCTGAGAAATGCTGATAATTGAAATAAATAAAATACATTACAAAATACAGTTCTTATCACCACCACTGTTTACATCCTAACAGTTTAATTAAGCAGAAAAAAACATGAAATTTTGCTTCATCAGTTGAGATCACAGAACAAAATAACATCTACCTACCTTTTTGAAACTTCATTGGAACATGACATGCAAGCCAAAGCACTGCTGTGTGGTTTATTCCTGTATAGACATACAAAGTATTTGTATATGTGTTAGCTGGAACATCAAGACTGCTCTCAGTCAATAAACATTTATGATAAGTGCAGACTCCTCTCAGAAAATGTTACTTTACAGTGCCTGTACGGACCAGCCTCCAGCCTTTCCCAGCTGCATTGTACCGCACACATTAATCCATCCAACGGGGAGTTATTCTGGGCTGCAGGAGCTACTCTGTCCCCCACTCTCTTTTGCAGAGGTTCAATGGCAGAAAATCCATAGCCTTTCTAAGAGGAGGAATTCCATTAGATAATAGATATGGAATCCATCTCGATTCTCCACCTTATCTTCTCTCAGGGTGAGAAATCAATACAGAAGCTTCAGCTGAACCGCCAACAATAACAATAAATTGATGGCCGAGTGAGAGAGAGGGAGTCTGGGGAGCCGCCATAATGGACAAAACGCTACACTCCTCATTGGTAATGGCCATAAATTAGGGTGTGTTAATTGTGCATGCAGTCCTCCAAATGGGAGAAGGAAAGTGAAAGCATCTAAGGAGCGCTTAAGGGATATAATAGAGAAAACACTTGGATTTTATAAATGATTGTGCTCCAAATTGTTTTGATGAGGAACTAAGTGCTCTTCTATGCAAGAGCAGATATTTCCTCTCTGGCTTTCTGGTTGAAGAAGCATGTGCGTGTGCAGCGGGCTGGGTTTGCTGAGTGTTGTGGTTTCCTGTTGGAACACTGGAGCTGCCAGGTGTGGTGTTTGCTGTGGCTGTTACCAGGCAACGCATTCCTAACAGCATCAAGAGCCGTGAGCGGATGAGCCGAGGAGATGCCCTCCCTAGAGTTTCCTCCGGTGTCCCATATCAGTCTGGCTTAAGCTCTGACCATGGCCTGAGTCAGAACTGATTTAAAAACATAGACTTTTTGGGTTTATCCTGACAATATTTAATGTACATCCACTGATATGTTATGTCACTACCTAGTATCATCCTGATCCATCCCTAGGCCTGCTTTGATATCATTAATTCTATGCCTGAAGGAAACCTATTTTTCATGTGGCTTCATATTGAGATATTCTAGTACTGCAGAATCAGTCTAGTCACCATATTACGCCACTTGTTTCTTACAAAACCATTGAATTACCCACAGTGAATTTTGTGGTGCACGTGTCACTTCAGCATTGATTGAAGCCAGATTTGAATGCAAGTCATGCATGAGAAATGAAATAATGTGGTGTACCACACATACTCCCCATAACAGGCTGTGTCCCAGTGAGTCAGTACATATAAGCAAAATGCTACTTGTTAAACTCACTCAACAGTTTACTTTGGTTTCTCATTCAACTTTTACTATGCATCTGAAAAAATGTAAAAAGCACATACCAGATTCACAATTTAGAGGTTTGCGGAAAATGAAAGTGAGAAAATGTGAGCATATGCAGTATGTGACACTCTTATGATTCATAAAAGGAAGCGAAAACAGAACAAAAAAAGACTTCATGCTATAGAAGAATTTCCTCAAAATTTCCACTCGTCTTTCTGAGGTGTGAGGAGAACGTGCTACTGAAGTGTGTGTCAGATGACGATGTGGTGAGTTTAAAAGTAGGCGAATAACGTCCTAAAGAACGCTTCTGAATGTCCATGATTTACTGAACATATCATTGCCCCCAAAGAGATTTCAGAGATTTAAAAGTGTTATTCGCTTGCACGGTTTTCCACAAATATAGGCACATTTTCTTATTTACTGGAAACTGAACAGTATCAAATAACACGTCGCTGTGAAATTACATCTCATGCTTGCCACAATTTGTCAGTAAAAGGCAAAATCAAGAAGGATAGTTATGGATTAGTCTATGTATTCATTAGAATGGGATCTGCCTCTCAACACATAAAGCACAGATATAACCTTATATGGAAGCTGGCCTGTACGCACAAAAGGAAGCTCACTTCTGCAGCAGACACAATAGCCTAATGATTGTCAGTAAAAGCGTGGAGAGGGTGCATTGAATTATAGGCCTACTACTGGAACCTGAAAAAATAAACAAACATTTTAAAAACATGTAACAGAGCTGTTTGTCCATAGTCATACAATGTCAATATATTATGTTTCACCTGTTTTTTGGTGTAATACTGGCTTTTATTCATGTAGCCAGACCTCCTGGGTTGAATAAAGGCTATACTAAGGGTTAGGCATGTCACAAAAATTGATTTGCTATGCGTAAAACCACATACTGTTAGCTGTTTACTCACATTGGCTACGTACCAGGCAATAACCATATAGAACTTTGTTGAGTGTAAAATATTGAATAATCTGCAAACATGAACAAATAAACTTCCATGATTCATATGTTTCTGTGTGCTGGGAGCTTGCAACTCGCTCCACCCTGCATGCAGCCATGACTGGAAGCATTTTAATTAATTACGTCACTGGAGTCTTGTGAAGCACCATATTGATTTGTGAGCCAGGGCTGGCTTCCTTGTGTCAAAAAACAGTGAGAGGGCTACTGCTTTCATTCACAAGTCTTGACATGACATTACTGACATTACAGCTGCTATTCTTTAGTGTGACAGTCTGGTGCACACACAGAACATATTACAGAACTCATTATGATATCAACCAGGGCACAACTGACCAATTATCTTTTGATACGTAGTGGTCCCTCTGAGTTGAGCGCCTTGGGGCAGGGCTGGAATTCACCTCATTTACAGCCAGTGATGTAAGAAGCAACAGCCGAAGTGGACATTTGTTGTGAACGTAACCACATGTCAAAGTTACCACATGGGGCACATGCAGCTAGGCAGAGGTTTATTCTTGTGATTAGGAACAGATTTTGTGTCAATTTATTATTTATTTATTTATTTGGTACTTTTTCAATGAACTTTAAGGGGAACAAATTGTCAGGACTGACAGTGATGCCACGCTTGGTAGCTAACTAGCTGTATTCACCAACAAACAAAAAAAGGCACCAGGGCCCAGTTAGCATTCTGCTTTAAACAGTGTCAGTCTTGTCAACTGGTGACAAACAAGTCTATGAATGTATGTGTGAGGCAGTATTTGAGGCAGCATGTCAATGCAGACATATGTAATTGTAAACGAAGCAGCAATGGATGCATTGAAACCTTAATCATGTGCTTTGAATGGTCTTCTAAGACTGTCTGATGAGGTCACTGATCACCTTTCATGGATGTCAGTTACTTTGAATAGTCATCTGGGTTCATACACTGTAAAAAATGGTGAGAAAGCTCAAAATATCAAAGCAATATTGCATTATAATGTGTGACAATATATTACACATTAAGATTTTCAAGTTTTCTCAACAACTGCTTATTCTTACTATAGTCATTCTTACTGAGGTGAATCGGTTTAACTCAGCAATTCTGAAACTTTTTTCTAGAAAATGCCCCCTTTATGGAAAATAAGTAATAATCAGCCCCTCACCTCCAGTCATTACTTTTGCTTAACACGTCTTACCAGTCCATTTGCTACCTTTCTCCACAGCTATTGCTGACCTATACCTACAAGAGAAAGACCCTGATCTATGACATTACAGATGACTCAATAAGTGGGTGTGGTGTGGCCATGAATTATGAAATATGATTCTTTGTAATAATGTTTAATAACATCTACAATTTTTAAGCTCAAGCAGATAAACTGACAAAAATAAAACTTACTATGCAGAGATAAAACTTCTGAGACTTCTCTTATTCCCCCCCTGCGTCCCCCAGTTTGAAAACTGCTGGTTTAACAATTAGATTTGTTTGTTCATCTAAGGTTAGGCTGCCAATAGAATATTACAGTTTTAAGGGGAAATTTAGCCTACATTACATTTACAGCATTTGGCAGACACTCTAATTATGTAGCAGAGGTAAGCTAATGGAGCATTAGTAGTCTCTCCCAAGGACAGGGAGAAACCCCAGTCTGCTGGGTGGAAGGCAGCGGTGTCAATGCCCTACAACATACTAACCATAATCTAAAAACTAGAAGAGTGATGTTACACACTAAGTCTCAGTAAGTAATAAATAACATGACATGTAAATACTTATTGAGACATGTGTGTTTACAGTGGAAAAGACAACGGTAACATCACTTTTCTTGTCTTTAGATTGTTCTAGGTATGGTGTACCGGGTGACACTGCTGCCTTCCACCCATCCGCCTAGGGTTTAATTCTCACCTTGGGAAAGAACTAAGAATCCTTGTGCAAATGTCTAACACTACATTAGCTTATTATGTAACATGATAAGACTGTAAGTCACTTTGGATAGACGTGTCTGTTAAATGCTGAAATGTAAATTTTCTCCTTTAAAAAAATTATATTTTATTTGCAGTGCCTAATGTTTGATGAACAAACAACTCTAAATTGGTCAAACATATTAACCTTAGTGAGGACAACTACAAAAACAGCTGTTGAGAAAACTCACTTACTGCATTATCATATTTTGAGCTCTCTCAAATGTTTATTTTGACAGTGTTACGTAAAAAGAGTGTTTATTATTGCCCACTGTCTGTCTGTAAACTGTAAAGTGACAAATTAAGATGCCAGTTTCAAATGTATGGCCGATAACCAGCTGTGGTTAAGACATCTGTGTGCTTAATAATATTTTACATTTGTGTTTATTCAGCTTTGCTTTGTCTGAATGTGCTCACACCCTACTGAGTACATGGTGTGCAGATTCACAGTTGTTTGTTCTCAGAATGGAAGTCATCTGCCCTGCTTCTACCATTTAACTATCTGTATGCCATATAGTCCCTCATCACTTTACACAGTTCCATCTAAGCTGACAGAAAGTATCAGAAGTACATTTATCTTTTTAAACTGAAGACAATGAGAGAAGTAACTGATAGTCCCTTAAAATGTGTTTTCTTTTCATGTATGTTTAACCTGCATATTTGTACTGTAAAACTGTATAGCAAAGATGGCACTTTGGAAATGGACTTTTTAGAGGTCAGCAAATTCGAGCAGTAGTGAAGACAAAGGTTAAGTGGACTAGATGTTATGTGTATTTTGTAAGCATGTAAAACATCTCAGTATCAAGACTGTACAAAAGAATGCTGATGTCTCTACAAAAGCTTTTCCAGCAGTTTAATCCATTAAATATAATACATGGCAAAACAGTTAGTTATTCATATGTTTAGACTTGTGTAATAAGAAAGTGCTGGCATGTTCTGGCCATTTAAGGGGTTAATTTAACAAATATTTGAAATGAATCGCAGAGTAGTGGACAGGCAACAAGGCATTTCGAATGTTTATTTATATCACGATGCAAACGGTATATTAATTGCTTAGTTAACTCTAGAACCTTACCTCTTGTCAGACACCCCCTTTGCCAGAATTTAGATCATTCCTATGACATTTTAGTGAGTGTGTTATATGAATGTATTATTGCATAGTCAGTGTTTTTGCAGCACATACATGACTATTGATTAATTATGATGAGTTGATGGACATTTTGAACTTAAAACCTCAAAGAGATGGAAACTGCTTCTTTGGATTTCAACAGCACAATCAACTGATGCAAAAGTGATTTCTGGCAAATATGTGGTCATTTGTTTACATTCAGATACCCAAAAATGCATTCTGTGTTCGTGTTGGTGTATATGTGTGATTGTGATGCATATCATTGTTGTTTTAATTAGCTATTATCTGCACACTAAAGCTGAGTCACGGATACACCTTCTGAACAGCATCCTGAGCTCTAACCTGTAGCAAAGCAGAGGATGGGTGATGCCCCAGTCTACTATGCACCACTTATTTTACTGGTGCTCAGCCAGCAGATGTCAGTCTTCTCTGTAGTATCAGGGCAAGTTCCCAAATGCCATCGCCCTGGAGGGAGATGGAAAGGCCCAAGGGTAAAACATGAGGTCAGGAGATAAAACTCTCTAAGTGAGCCATTAGACTGGATTGGACTCAACAGTAGATAGAAGTGCTCTGAGTTCATTACAGTGGTATTAAGTACATGTTCCACTTGAGGCACCATCTTTTCATCTAAAGCACATTACTTAATCACTATGTAAATACAGCACAAAATAAAGTGATCATATATTATTAGTAGTATGCAAACTCATCTCAACAATAATAATAATAATTAAGGTCAAGTCCTGGCAATAAAGACTGAACAGTTAATAGCAGTCACACTCCCTATTGATTTACTTTGCTGTGGAACTGTTTGGTTAATTCACCTGTACTAAACAAATAAATTGTATCAAAATACATTTATGAAGTGTCTCATTTTGAAATCCCAGGTCCACAATGACTACATTTGTGCTCAGACACAGATTTCAGGCTATGCAGGAAATCAAATGAATCCTGCCATACAGCCAATACATTCAGACCATCTCTGTCATCTCTCTGAGCCTTTACACTGCTTATCTTTTATGATGGCGTAAGATCTTGAAGGCAGCCCTCTCTTTCATGTGGCGCTGAGCACAGAGGGAAGACCACCCTCGCTAGCAACTGAGCGCGAGTTAATTTCATCCCACACAATGACACAATCTCCGAGGCTGCGTAACAGTCTATTGTGCACCCCCTCTCCCCCAGCCTGGTTGGCGGGAGGCATTAGCATCGCTGTCATTGAATCATCAGAGCCTGAGAGCCATCACTCCTTTGAAGGATTAACTTCATTAGCATGTTTTCATGCCACTTGTACACTAATTGCCCAATTGAAGCGCCCACTTGTTGTGCTGGTGAAACATGCCTGGACTCCCGAAACTAAAGCAAGCACCTCCTGTCTTGAAGGCCTCATAATGCATATGCTTTCTTCCAACTTTCTTCTAAGTGGAGTGGACCAACAAAACCTTTAGGATATTAGTTAGACTTAGTAGTGTAGCCAGACTTGTCTGGCTCTTCTTCTTAAAGGGCAATATTAATTTCCACTTCAGTCTAATGTTGACATTTTTGCCCTGAGCGGTGATTGCAGAGAAGAAACCCAGCAGTGAAGTTCAATATTTAATCAATTATACTAACAATAAAGCCTTAAACTGAGAGATAATTGTCTGCTGGAGTCATGCTAACAACATGATGTCATGCACAGAAAGGTATTCTCAGTCTCAACCTGTCGGCTCATGTCAGCTCTCCAGTAATATGATCCACATCCAAAGGCTCTGAGAAAATGCTGGTCATTCTCAGACAAGGGCTTTATTTATTTCGTAGCGAGGAGATCCAGGCCCTCAGCACTGCTGCTATTTCTCAGCTATAACAAATGAGAGTATTCATGAATGCATGTGAATATTATGTAATGGGGATAACACGAGCACCAGAAACAGACTCGCTTTTTACTTGTTTTTTAGGTTTGGTCTTATCTCCGGTTGTTGCTGTTTGATATAATCTTTTCCTTGCTTTTTGATAGCCGTTCTTTCAGGCTCTTGTATGATATCCTGTTTTCTGCTCCAAGATTTACAGGAGGCTGCTATAATGGTTTTGCAGCTTCTGTAGGAGAACTGGCCAACAAGTAGGATTTTTCTTTTAAAACAGGTATTTAACAACACAGTTGTTAAAAATACCAGTGTGACTCTGCTTCCATTCCCTACGATGCACATGCGTAATAGTAAATGACTGAAAAGCATATCATGTCGTTATACGTTTAATTGTTTATTTACTAAATTCTTTAAAATTTTTAAGAAAATACCAAAGGCCAGTTGGGAATTGTGCTCCCAGCGAAAAATCTGACAGATTAGCAAAATCCCTGAGTTGAGGCCTGACAGACTTAAAAGGCTGTGTAGATCAATGCAAACCTGTTTACTGCAGCAAAGCAATAATTTGATTATTGTCTTTCTAAATAATAGAAGACAGCTTCAGTATCACAGCAGCACAGAATATCTGTTTAGGTTCTTGCAGCAAGCCATGCCTTATACAGTATTTTGTCTTACTGAGAAAGTTTAAGATTTTAAAAATTGGGCTGTATTCAATAAACAACCAATCGCCAGCAGAAGGTGGTTATAAGCATTACCTGGAGGTTCTTTGTAGCCTAATACTCAGTTAACTGCATTACATCCCTTTATAGGAAACACCATTAACCATTAAGTGTGATGCTTGCTATCTATGATTCATAATTTATGCATCTGCTGTATACTTTGTGATCAATCATGTATTGTAAACAATGTTGACATGGCGCAACTTAACCACGTAGTAGTAGTGGGATATCCCTGCTATTACTCGTGACTCATCAGAAGGATAAGCTGAGAGATCTGGGCTGAACTTAATCTACTCTTAGTTCAGGAAAAGGAGGGAAAATAAATAACCTCCACCCTTAGTTCTTCATTAAGAAGTTCAAAATGAACCTTAACTCACTCTCTGTCTCTGCAGCCCCCCTCTTGCTAGCTCTCCCTCCCCCATCTCCCCTCCTTCGTGCATGGCCTGAGGGAGCAGTTAGCTCTCTCAATGCTCTTGCTCTATTGTGAGCACACATTGATTGCCTCTACCCTCTCCAAAGCCAGGCGAGCCAGTCAGCATGGGGTACAGGCTGTCTGCTTTATCTACCACCGCTCACATTTTTCACTGAAATAAAAGAGGGGGAGAGAGGGAGTCTCCAAGAGAGTTCCTCTTCCACTCCTGCAAATAGTTGGCCAGATGCATCTCTTTCTCTCCCTCTTTCTCTCTCTTTCTGTTTCTCTTTCGCTCTCGCTCCTGCCTCTACTTTCAGTGGCTGGGCCGTGCTCCAAAGAGGATCAATAGTGTACTTAAACGGATTTCTCTTGTGTCTTGTTGTCAAATACATTGCGCACCTCTGCCTTTCTGTGGAGGCTAATCTTTGCACACTTCTGTAACACCTCACCAGCACCCACTCGCTTGTCCCTTTATCTGCATTTCCGGCCTTGTTTTGTTACACATTTTCATAATATCTTCCTCTCCTACCATGTTAATGGAGGTTTGGCAGAGGAACCCATATTGCCTCGGCGGAGGTCTGCGAGGGCGATAGCGTACTGTGTAAAGCAGATAGGAGCTGTAAATAATCTGTGAAAGCTCGGTCTGTGTGTGAAAGCTTATGTCAGCAGAACTGAAACTCTCCTTCCATCATGTAGCATTGAAGCCCCAGCAGCATCAATCATTTCCCCTGTGATTGTCAGGGAATTAGCTGAGCTGAGGTGCACTGTAGCGGTCTGGTTCTACTCACCTCCAGCTGAGACGTACCTTAGCATGGCGAAACCTGAATACAGTGCTCAAGTGACTTTTTAAAAACTAAACACGGCCACGAAGGATAAAAAAGAACATATGATTAGATATAAGGGCATTGACATAAGGGGAAAAACAAGGGATGTCAGTGTAATTAGGCAAATAAATCAAACATATAAAAATGCTACATTTTTTAGCACCATAATAATAAACTGAGTTATTCTCCATCATTTGATGCATTGCATTTATGCATTTGCTAAAGCATAAAATCAGAACATTAAGTTCCACTCCCAGTCCTCACATCTGTGTATATGTATAAAATTATACAGCGATTCAGTCAAGCTGAAGTCACTCCACCTATAGTCCATCCATCTTCTTGGCAGCCATCTGGCCATATTGTTTCGGAACGCAAGAGTTGAGGGCTTACCCATGAACACCAGGAGTTCGCACAACAACTGGCTTTGAACTAAAGTGTGCTGTTCATTGACTGCTTGTGTTTTCTTTTCCCCAGACATGATGAACCCTGGTGACTTTCAGCGACTTCACAAAACCATGATTAATGGTCCATAGCATGGGATATTATGAGCGGCCTGAAACGTATATGACAATAGACGCTGGGTTGCTCACCATAAGCAGAGCCATGCTTTGATACTGATGTTACATGGACATGTCCCCCTTTGTGAAACCTCCGGCACCAGTCTTCGGCATAAACTCAGACGACTTCAGCATCTGTAAAATGACTTTCACAGCACCACATCCCAATGATATGGAGCGAAGGAATCATTTGACAGCAAACATAATCAAAAGGCAGCATATTCAAGTCATGTGAGGGGAAAAATATGGATCTGATAAAGCAATGCTTTGACATTGACCACGGCACCTCTCTCTTGTCATTTGGAACATCACCATCTTCTAAGAACAGGACAGAAATAAAAATGAATGAGTGCCTGAGACCAATGATGTCATCTGCCAGATTTATCCCTGCCAACTTAGATAACTGTACAGGAGCTAGTGTCCTTGAGACAGAGTGCTCAGAGAAAAGGCCCTATGCATTAGTGTCAAAAGCCTTGCAGTGGAAAAGCTAAGGACACTGTTCAGAAGATGCAGCTAATGCTTCTTTAGAAAGCACTGTGCAGGTCTTGAAGAAATATAGTGAAAGGGAAGCTGGAGAAAAAGAACAGACATTAAGGTTAAACCCTCATAAATATACAAAGCCAGATTTGTTATTTTAACTTTAGGATGAATGTAGGCTGGATTTCAGGTATTTGAGATCATAAGATAAGGACTCTTTAAGAAAGTTGTTTATAGCAATTTCAGTTATTTTTAAGAAGCATGTAAATGCACTAATTATTTTTTAAAGAAAGTAATTGTAATAAGACATTTGATTAAAGAACCTTTACTATTCAGGGACCCTGCATGTCCCATTGCACCACTGCCCTCTATTACTTGTCCTATAATATCTCAATGCACTGCGTGATAAAGGGTAATTTGGGATCAGTTGTGCATCCATGTCATCATTTGCACATTTCATCCAAGAGAACCTTTTCTCCTCCTACTCAACAAGGCGCAGTGGAAATCTCGGGCAGTGGTGGTGGCCAGACTCAATCTCAGCTTGTGCAGTGAGTGATTCTATCTGATGCACTCCTCGAGACTCGGAACTGCGTGGCCTCCCCCCTGGGCAGTTCAGTCGTGCAGCATTGGAGCAGGAGGAGCAGGAGGAGGAGGTGGAGAAGAAGGAGGAGGAGGAGGAGGAGGAGGCTTGTGTGTCTCGGCACTGCTGGGAGACTCATTGTTCCCTGACGTCACCGCCAGGCCGCTGCTGCTCTCCAACATGTCTTTGTTATTCAGAGCTTCAGCGCCGCGCGGCCACTCGCAAAATACGGAGCGAGGCATTCCCTCCATCTGTGGGGGCCGAGAAAAAGAAGGGCAGACGGGATTTGCTGCGAAGCGATCGTGCATGTGTGTGACGAGATAAAATGTGTCACTATGAATAGCAATCTGTCAGCATGCACAGCCTCATATAGTAATTACGCTGTTACTAAATGCATTTCTCCGAGCAGTTGTTAGACGAGTTTTTTTTCTTACGCTAAGCACGTCAGTGTGTAAATACACATCCATAGATAATCAATTATTATAATCCCCTCTCTCTAAAATCTGTTTCAGTTTATAATTGACGTTTACAGGCTAACGTGATTACATCAAAACGGTGAAGACTGGTCTTCTTTGTTATCACGCCGAAATCATTTTTACCAAAACAAAACAAATCCTAAAAGGCGCCTTAAATGGAGCCATAAAAAACTACAAAACGCTGTGTGAATCCGCTCCGTTGGCCGAGGCTGGTGCGCTAGCCGGTACACGCCGCGCGACTCTGGGACACGTTTTGTTAGCAGCCGGCAGCATGGCTCTGTGGTAATAGAATAGCCGATGTAATTTGACACTTCAACTTGCCGTGCACTACGTTAGTTGATTCAGGCAGTCACACTCTGGCCAAACGCTGTGCGCTTTTCCCCCCCACTCAGTGTTTGCGAAGTAAAAAAGGAGAAAAATACTACGCGCATTCAGCTCGGGAGGATATTTGTTTCCAGCGCCGTGCTTTGACTGGATCTGAAAGTAAGTTCCGAATCCCTTTTCCCACCTCATGGCTGGAGAGCTTTTTTGTGTGCGCTTTGCATTGAACGTGTTTGTAGCCTGAGCGCTAGCTCCGACCTCGGCTAACAATGGAGCAGTCACTTAGAGAAGCGGCGAAGTAGCGCGGCTGAACTGCGGGATCGGGCTCGTGTTTGTTGAGCTCCGAGCAGAAACGGGAGGTTTTCGGCTTCAGCTCGGAGTTCACACCGCGCGGTGTTTTGTGAGGTAAAACAACAGCCCGCGATTGAGGACGTGTGCGTGTGTGTTTTTTCTGGATACTTGGTGCTGTGAGGAACGCGGAATTTGGCTTTTTCTGTGGTCCGGCTAGCAGAGTGATATTCCGAGCAACCCACTTCCCCACATTTCGAGCACGTTTCGTGGTTTGGCATTCATTGTTCCGCTCACTGTCATGCGCTGCACGGTTGGTTGGCATGTTTCCTTGGGCATTTGAAGCGCTTTAGAAAAGATGGGAGAGCCTCGCCGCTCGGAGATGTGTGACTTCAGCAGCCCGTGCGCAACATCAGTGCGATAAAATACACCACGTTTATTTTTTACCTGAAGTTAGCAGCTTATTTCATGTGTGTGCAACTCTGTCTAACTTGTAACAGAGCTTTTAAAAATCCATGTGCGGGGAAATGTGGGGCTCGTGCCGCCGCGCTGCAGTAGCCTAGCCTCGCTCCGTGTGGTGGCGGCGAGAGAAGTTGGGAGTCTCGGTCTGAGTGCTCGTGTCCGCCGCCGAGGGCAGCTGATCTGTCCGCGGTAAAAGGAGCATGTCAGTAGCCCGACATCCTTAACAGTTAGGAAGAGTCTAGCCAACCTGAGGGGGGCACACGCTGTGGGGGGGAATAACGGCCCTTCCTCCCTCGTTAGTGTGATTCTGGGAGACTTGAGGGAAACATGACTTTCACCACTGCAAGACGAGGGCAAGGCGAGGGCTACTGGAGCTAGCCTGAAGCAGCTTCACCAGATTTGAGGTCTAGTCCTAGGAAATAAAACACCCGTCATGTCTAAAGGCATTACAATGAAATTTTAATGGGTAATGTTGTTGTAATAACATAGTAACATACTGACAAGAGCCCGTCTTCCACTGTTATTGTCCCATTTTAGCTTAGCGTCTCTGCTGTTGTGAAAGTTTAAGCTTTCATTCAGAAACTGTTTCATTTCATTCAGTGCTGTTTCCCTCTAGGAAACGTGCTGTAATATATGCGGCCGCTGCTCTTTGCACTTGCTTTTTTGCCATCTGATGACAATTGTTTGGCTACTTCTTAGGCACCGTATAATCTCAGGCAGTGTTTACACGGCTGTGTGGATACTGATAATGTAAAAGCTTCCTTTTACTTCAGAGTGAATTGCCTTTGGTGCAAAGGTGAAAGGTAATTAGCTCATATGTGCCTGAGTCTTTATTCTAGAGCCTGTGTGTTTTAGTTGTGCATCTCTTTTTAGATATTAAGACATTTAAAGATGAGATTATGTACTTAAGGTACAAGAACTGTTCATTGGAGAAAAAGAAAGTAACCCTGCAATGTTTTTTACTTTTAATTCTTTCTTTAAGTGAAGAGAAGTAAATGCCAAGCTCCTTAACAAAATCTTTGTGAACTCTCGTCTATCAGCTTGTATTTCAAAACTGCTAAGCAAAGTGACCATGGCAGTAGCTTAATTTGTGTGAGTCAGGAATAGAGAATGTGTCTGGGAGAGGAGTTTATTTTACCCGCTACTCCAGACAGGGGCCCCAGGTCGAGGATCAGCTTTACCAAGGGGGCAGGAGCACTACCGCTGGTCATGCCATTCTCGTGTAAGGGCATTTAGAGCATGAGGCATGTTGTAAAGGCCACCAGGAAAAAGCGAGTTTAGAGAAAGTGTTTGGACTTGAGCTGAAAGAGCAAACTTTGATTTCATGGGCATGGTTGTGCTTATTATGGCAAATTAAATTGTAAAAAAATCATTGGGCGTGTCATGTTTGAACATTGCTTTGGCCACCTACTAAAAGCTCATAGTAGTTTTATTGGTCTTAAGGACCTGGATGGTAAAGTAGTGCATAAGCTCTGATGAATCTGTGTGGAGGAGCCACTTATTTATCTCAAATCATAGGCCTCTGCAGGAAGCTGCCTGTCATCTAGGTTTTATATATATATATATATATATATATATATATGTGTGTGTGTGTGTGTGTGTGTATGTTATTGGCTTACATGGTGAATAGTAACTGAATAGTAATTGCCTCACTCTCATGTACCAGATATGCTCAACTAATGTACAAAGTCTAAACACTTCTTAAACGCAAAACTTAATTTGTGCTAAAAATGCTAAGCTTGCTGATTTGATACGAGAGTTGATGTCTGGTACTAACCTATGGTGTAAAGCAGGGCTGAAAACATGTAGTCAACATCTTAACATTTCATCTTAAGTATTCCTTTGATGCTTTTCTCTTCATTGCCTTTAGTAATATTGTAGTCACAGTCAGAGATCTGTTTAAAAGAGGCCAAACACTAATCAGTGTTTTGACGGGTTGACATTTAACTGTTAGTGCACTATTGTGGGGAGTTGTGAAATACTTGGCCCATGATTATTCATCACAGGCTTCTCGTCACCAGCTGCACACACCCACTCTCAAACATAAGTCAGGCTTTGTGTCTATGTCCACGTGCCCCGCTGTGGATCTGCATAGCACTGTTTGTTTATTTCGACATGTAAAATCAGCTGCACTCTTTGGATTGCTGATTATTTCTCACATGTGACGCTGTGATTTTTATCACAGTAGGTGTTAAATGATTACTGTTAGGGCACAAGCACCCTCAAAACATGGCTTTAACCCTTAGAAGTTGCAGTTAACGTCAGCAACAACAAAAGCATGGTGTAATTCTCACTTGTAGCTCATTTAAACAAGTGGAGAAATTCTGTCATAGGTGCAGATTGTGAATTTTAAATTGATAACACTTTTGCATTTAAAAGTATTGCAGTTTTAAATTGATTGTGATTTGGATTTTATGAAAAGAGATTGTTGTGCACGGTCTTGTTTTATGGATATAAACTACCTTTTTGCCATTATCATTGTGTTTTTGACATCAAAATAAATGGAAATAAGTCAAAGGTGCTGACTCAAACCAGTTGATATGTAATATAAGTGTAATTCGTTGTGTATTACTGTGTAATTAAATATGTAATTACATAAATATATTTAAGAAGCATCATAAAACAAAACTAACTTCTAAGGGTTCATGCGTTGTTCAACACTCTTCGGCAGTCTTCTATGTCTTCACCCTGAAAACCTTGATCTCCCAAATGCACAATTCAATTAAACAGCAGCCCTAAATGCTTCAATGACTCTTGAAATCAGTCTTACCCAACTTATGTGAGCATTGTGCTGTTACATAGTTCATGACCTTGTTGAAGCAAAAAAAGAGGCTGGAGTTACTTGGCTGCTTTTAATCAGACGTATCTGGGAAGAGCATGGTGGGGGACCTACTCTAGTTCATGTCCCCATAAGAGTGGCTTGTTGAAGGCTGCCTCCAGCTATCAGTCTGACAATGTGACCATAGAGGCATTAGGATGTGATGTGCAAAGCATTAGCTAGCTTGTGCCACTCTAAGTGCTTCGCCCTCAGATAGGGACTTCCAGGCCCACGCTGTCACAGACTCATGCATGTTTGATTTGACGTTCTTTGAAAAATGAACGCAGAAGATGTCACAATGACTGTATCCCATTTCTGTCAGCAAAAGAGCAAGGACCCTGAATCATAAACGACACCCAGCCACTCCGGCACAATATGTGTGCTCGAAACTTGGCACTGGAGGACAAAATGTTCCTGCTGCACTCAAGATTTTGCTTGATCACAAGTAATTACCTTCACTTTTTGGGGCTGATGAAAGCTTGCTGTGCTTTGAAGTCTGACTGCTGTGCGTCTTGCAAATCCAGCTTGAGTAAAACAAACATATTGTCCTCAGACTGTTTTCTTTTGACTATGGCAAATTAGTCCTTGTTCACTGAGCCATGTTCTAAGTGTCAAACTGTTTGACTTGGTGCTCTATTCAGAGTCGTTTAATAAACAGCTGTGAGTTGGTGATCATGCTCAGGGGATTCGCATGCACTGTCTGAAGGAAGCCCTATATTCTGGGAGGATGGCTTGAGATTAGCTCTTCATTAAGAGAGGCACGAAGCTGATAGTGATTGTGTTATGCATAATGTTGATTGCTCTTGATTACACCATGTCATCTCCTATTGAGCAAAACGTACAACATGGGCATTAGGAGAAATAATGCAGGTCACTAAATCCTTTGTGAGTCTAGACCCAGAACAAATTGACCATTAACTTTAGTGAACCATAGGTCCTAAATACTTATTACTAGAGCAATATGTTCATTGAAGATTTATGCAAGTCTGCATTTGTGCCAACTTTTTTCATTCAGCTAAGCATGACTACACTTTTTCAATACATTTTTAATTCAACTGATATAGAGATGATTACCTGTCACTCTAAGACTCTGGATATTCTGTATTGTTCCTTGGGTAATTAAGGGTCCTACAGAATATTTCATTTTTTAGTTTTCTGAACTTTTAAAGACTTTCCAGGTATATTTGTCCTTATTTTCATTTTCATTAATGACTATCACACAAACAATTTCAGACTTGAGGGTGTGCTTAAGAGCTGTTGACATTATTTGTACAAATTACCCAGGTTAATTGTAATTTGTCAGTATCAGCACAAATTAATAACATGAGTCAAATAAAACAAAAATAACATGAGTCAAATAAAATGCTACATCGAAAGTAAGAGGCAACTAGCCTGTGAGTCGTATATAATAATGCTATGACATTTTGTTACAGGTATAACAGCAGCATTCAAATGCAGCAGGAATGTGCTTTACCTGCCTCACATGGTTTATATCATAACATTGCAGCACAGACCAAAATAAAAACAATAAGTTAGCCGATTGCTGATTTCATGTTACGAGCAAAAATCTGCTGATTTTGATCTTGGCTAATTCTGGTTGTGCATCCCAAATCGTGATACAAGTTGTGAATCATCTTGTGTATCATGATTTTTGCCACATAGTTCAGTCTTACATATAAGGCTCTGCAATTCAAACAGTGAAGAACAAACTGATAGTACTTTTTTGTTCGAATTCTTGTCTTACCTTCTTCTGTCTTCAGTATGCTGATCCCTTCAGTCTTCTATTTCTTAAAGTCAAGTTGGTTGATTTTTGAATTTTGATTTGTGCTGTAGACACATCCTAATATGGGTTATCATTGGCATATTATAAGGTTCTGTTTTCAATCTGTGTTCTTTGCATTGTGTTATTATAGATCTGCAATCATTTCTGGATCATTTTTAAAATAATCTGTTTCCGAAGTTCCAAATCAGGTGTGATATGCTTTTATTATTAATGGTTGCATTGTCAGTGGTTTGTTTATTTCCAAGCTACTGGAGCAGTAATTACTCTCAGTAGCAAAAGCATCAAAGATCATTTTCATTACAACCATACGGCCTATTTTGACGAAGGCTGAGTGGGACTGAAATGTTCATGTTTAACTGTGAGTAAAGCTTGATAGTTTGGCTAATGAAAGTCAGTGGTGTGCCAATTTGAACATGATTCTTTGAGAGTTATTTATTAATTTATTTTTTGCTGCACTTCAGGCTAATTAAAGCACTTTCCTACACAACAGGATTTGTTGTTTTGACTTAGTAAATGACATAAACTTATAATGTAGAGCTTATTTTACTTGTAGTAGAAAGTTAACAGAAGAAATAACTTACATTCCTTTAGATTACTGTATGAAGTTCAGTAAAATCTTACTTTTTTAAGTTAAACACTCGTAATTTCTTCCACTTTAACTTCATCTTTGGGTAATTTGTTTGAGTACCACCACCTTGGACAGAAAATTAATTGATCTGTAATCCTCCATATGTCTTTCAGCACTAGAGAG
This sequence comes from Colossoma macropomum, assembly GCF_904425465.1. Classification (NCBI taxonomy): domain Eukaryota; kingdom Metazoa; phylum Chordata; class Actinopteri; order Characiformes; family Serrasalmidae; genus Colossoma; species Colossoma macropomum. The sequence goes on along the minus strand of NW_023494791.1, from coordinate 17,815,475 downwards.
AAGAATCTTTTAAGATTTCACAGTAAAGTAGGCAGGCTGTTTCTAGAGAAGCTACTCAAAAGTGAAAATATATGTGAAAATATTACCACTCAGTATTGGGTTTTTTAACAAGTGCTACATCTGTATGCATTTATTCATGCACTGCACAAAAGCACCAACTGCTACTCATACATCTCCATTCATTTGATGTATTGAAATATTGCAATGTATTCCATCATGTGGAAACCCTGGACCCTGTCAGCGTGTCTGAGCTGTCTGTCTGTGTCTGAGAGTGCTAGATTTCCTTCAACACTGCTGTGAGGGAGGTACAATTACATTCAGTGTGGCCTCAAGGGATTCATACCTTCCTCTTCTCTGACAAAGCAAATTAAGTAGAATTTACTAAGAGTGTTTGTTATTCCCTCTCCAAATTCAGACGATTCACCTCACAAAAAAGAAAACAGAGCACACTTGCCACCTTGGCGCAGACATTTGCGCAAGGTGAGGCAAAATGAAAGCCGAATGGAAAGCAGTCACGAGGCGTCACATAAACATGACAAATGGATTCTGGTAAATGAAATTCAGACCACATCCAATACAAAATCGTTTCTGCTGTAGAGTGAAAGAGAAGAGAGAATTTCAGTCAAAACAATAAAAGAAGCATTGCGTTTCAGATTTACATTAGTAGGTGTTAACTTCAGAAAGGAAAGCAAAACAGAAGAGCTTGTTTCATCTCAGAGCACACCTCTTGCTCCACAAATGCATTTCATGCATCGCAGCCTCCGTGCAGAGCTCATGAGGTGACAGCTGTAAGTAACAGAGAGACATTCATGGAGTCCTAGTGCAGTCTCAGCAGCAGATAGAGCATGATAAATCCAGAGGCGTGTAAGTGTGTCTGTGTCCGAGCTCAAATTGGCATGCAACTGCAAGCACCACTTCCCAGGTAAGTGCTGGATCCCTTGACTCTTAATGACTGCTCCATAAGCCAGGCTTTGGGTGCCCACTCAGTGCCCTCCCCTCTCGTTCACCCTGCCAGTGCAGCCAGACTGCTTCACACTCTTATAAGCTCATGTCTTTTCATTTCTCAGTCTGGGCTTTCCAGATAAAGAGCCACATTTGGAGCCCCAGTGTGAAAATATTATAAAATGGAATGTCTGGCGAAGCATTTTTTCGCCGAGCTGAAGTGGAGCCGTGGGCTGATCTAATGCCGAATAGATTTTATGATCTCCCAGTTTTTCGATTTTTATTCATGTAAATGGGAGAGGAGTGACATCTCTGCTTAGTCACCTTTTTTTAAACCAGTCTTTATGCGTTTTAGAAGTGGGCCGGGTTCCAACAGAGAAGGTTTCTCCATTCTCGTGCAGCAGTCGGTGGCACCAATCTGGGTGCATGCAGCCTGTCACTCTTTTCCAATTGCAAACAGATACCCGATTGTCACTCGGTGGCAGAGAAGTGCTGTGCTGTCTCCCAAAGTGAATGCCACTAGTTGTGTTTTTGAGGAGACCTGACAATTGCCTGCATAAATCACCATACATATTCAAATATAAATTCTAGAGATAGGTGTGCAAGCTGTGCACTTGCAGCAGTGCTTTTCCACACATGTAATCTAACATAGCATGCCTCTGGTACTTTGGACACACAAGGTGAGTTATGCTAAGCCAGTGTCTATTGACTCTTAGTGACCCATTGTGGCCCATTCGTGGTCGACAGATAAGCTGATTGCACTGAGCTGTTGTCTGTGTATTGTTGTTGACAAGTGGTATAAAACAGATGTAATAAGCGATTCTTTGCTGTTCTATCTATCTGTTTGCTGTTCTAACCTTTTGATGTTACATCACAAAAAATGCACTGCCTTCCAAGCTGTTAAACACTGTTGTGAAGCTGTTTGCGATAATAATTCACAGGCAATGTCAGCTGCCATCATCTCCCATAGAACAGAACTCACAATATAGGTATGGGTGCTAAACAGTGTAGGCTGCTGAATTTATCACATATCCTTGAGCAAAGCAAAGTATATTTATTAAGGCTTTAATAAATATGCACATTACACCAAGAACAAAGTTTAAGAAGTAAAGTTTAATATAATAAACTGGTGATTTACGAGTGTTATCATTAATATATTTTCAGAGTACAGTACTGTCCGAAAGTCAGAGAACACTCTTCATTTATTTAAATTTCCAGTCAAAATGGCCATTAAGTACAGGGTATTCATTTTTTACAAGATACTCCTGAGAAGATTAGATATAAAATAATCCATTATCCCAAGGAAGGGGAAAGTTGAAAGAAAAAATAATGAAAAAACAGGATTTTTCACAAATTAATGATTATTAAAAGATGTAGGGAAAACTGGACTCCTAACAACCACACAAGCTTTGATCTTTGAGAGATATGAAAGTCAAGCTTCATTCTTACTTCAGGTCTGAAAAAATCTGTAGTTGTTGCTGTCCGTCCTTCCACTGTGAGAAGACACTTAACTCAACGCTGTGTATCTGAGAGGTATGTAGTTGTCCAGAAGTTGTTACTGAGAAAAGGAAGACAAAAATTAGCAAATCAATCTAAAATCTGCTGGTGTTCTCAGAACAATGGACTGACCACCCCAGAGTCCAGACTTCAACATCACTGAACATTTTTGGGATCACTTGGATCGTAAGAAAATGACACCAACTTCTAAGACTGAACTTCAAGGTGTGGAAATAAATCCCTATAGGTTCTTTTTAAGTATTTTGAAAAAAATGGAAGCTGTAAAGGCAAAGGGTAGACACACTGAACACTGACAAAACTTATATTTTAGTTGTTGAGGCTTCTGTGGGATTTTCTTTTTTGTAAGCTTCCTGCTTTTTTCTTGATGCTGGAAAATAAACAGCTGTTCTGACTGGAAACTAAGGATTTTGCACAGTACAGTAGGTTCTGCAGTGCCACTCTTTGCTCATTGCTGGGTCATTCGTGGGTTTTTAGAGTGGTTCATTATGTTCCATATCACATAAAGTACGCCTCTGGTATTACCGGTTGAAATATTTAACAGTGACATCGTTCACATGCAGTGTTTGAGATGATGGAACAGTTTAAAAATTCAAAGCATCTCCAAACTGTGCAGCCGCACTATTTCTTTTTAGATGATTTAACCTTTCCAACTTAAATATTTTCTTAAGTGCATATTATGCAAAGCAGAAATAATGGGATTAAACTAATTGTGTGTTTACAGCAGTGATACACTCTGTGATTCTTGCCAAATATCATCTTCAAGAAGTAGCCTATTTGTCATTGTCTCTCTTTTTAATTAACTGCTGACCAGCAGCAGCAGATCTTTATGGTTTAAAAGCAGCTTGGTTTAAATCTCTCTGAAAATACAGTGTCTCAGAACAGCAAATAGTGTCTAATTGCATTTTGTTTTGCCCCTGCAGTCTTTATACTGGATTTTGTAAAAAGGTTGGAGGTGAAGCATTAGATATTGGTCCGTGTATAAGAGGCTTTGGAAATGTTAATTTGTTTATTAGTCAACCTTGAAAAGAGCATGGCCGTGGATGCGGTCTTTGAGGCTTTCTGGTTGTGTCCTAGGGTGCGACCGAAGCATTTGGAGGTGGTTGTTGTTGTTGCGTGTTGGATGCATGAGCTCTGAGGGCAGCTCATAGCTCCTGACTCTGCATCTGCAGTAAGTGGTCACCAGGGACGCATGGCACACGCCAGCTCGAATTTACACTGTGGCCGTCAGAGGAGAAACAGCCTGATCGAGAATAACAGCCAGATCCTCTTTGCGCCCTCGCCATTACAGATTACGGAAAAGCAAAGTGTCTGTTCGCAGAGCATCTAGAGCATCTTATTGGCCATAATTGAATGTTACTGAAGCCAGCTCGCTTTAGCCTAGCCCCGAGAGCCATCTCCGTGTGCACGGTTGTCTTTCTGATTTTGTCTGGAATTCTTTTGACTTTGGAACGGCAGAATGGGGAAACTCAATCCGGAGTGGTCCTGAGGGCTTCTTCTGCTCGAGAATTCCCACCCAAAAAGCTGCCAACACCCACACAAACATTTATGTAGGTCCGCTTTCAAGGAAAGGAGCGAACCCCTGAGCCTGCGTCACGCCAATGCCATTGACAACCCCAGCAGGCGAGGCTGCTTGTTTATTAGTGTTGAAGTGGGAAGACTAAAGCTGCTGGAGTGTATGTGCACAGGGGCCGCTGCTCATGTGTCTACAGCGCAACTAATTAGCATGAAAACGGCCCTAACAAAGAGAGGCGATGCGCAAGTTTATTTATTTAAGAACATCCTAGTGGGCTTTTCAATGACACACTCTGCCTTCTTAATTAAGAAAGAAGCAAACTCTGTGTCTCACAAAACTTTTTGTAAATAATTTGATATGTTTTAGGAGTACAAAGCAGGCTGCATGTACGGGAGAAGCACCCCCATCACAAAAACAAAAAAAAATACATAAAAAAATAAATAAAAATAAAAAATAAAAATAAAAGGAAAGCAAAGAGTAAACAAACAAACAAAAGCATTACTAGGCAAACATCAGAAATCCATGTTGCTGTTTCTACGTTATTGATCTCGGCTGCTGCTCAGCTGATATTCTTCCTTTCGCAATTCGTCTGTGGCTTAAAAAAAATCCCCAACAAATGAGTAGTTTTTCTCCAGCAATTTACCTCTAAGTAGGTGTTGTGTTTTTTTCTCCACCAAGGTCAATTGTTCTATTTGTCTCGATATAAAGATAAAAATTGTTTATTTAGTCAAAGGAATAACAGTGTTTTGTAGAGAATTGACCCTTATAATGAGGCAGCGTAGCCTGTGTTGTTAGCTGCAGCTGGTGTCTAAAGAATTACCACACGTGACTGCCTTCTGGCCATGGTTCATCAGCTCAACTGATATTGAGTAATGATAGTGGCTGGATTTTCGTAAACCTTCCAAATTTACTCAGCGCCGCTCCGAGGTCGTGCTGCTGAAAGAAAGTCTCACAGTAGCAGGCTCTGTCTCCGTTCAGCAGTGACTCTTGTTAAAGGAATTGAGAAAGCTTCCAGCCTGTGTCTAAAGAGCGGTTCCCATTCTTTTGCCTGTGTGAGCGGAGGGGGGTTGGCAGTGGCAGTCACGTGAGCAGTAATTGTATTTGTGTTGGGTTCCTTTCAGGCTGTCGCCGTAAATCTGTTTGACTCGTCACTTTGTAAATCATTATGATGGCTAAAAGCCTTTTTATTTAATTTAGGGGGGGAGGGTTGTTGCTTTCCTGAGCAATTATACTTTTTTTGTTTGTTTGTTCCTTACCGCCTTTGGTAAAGATATTATTAGCTTTATGAGTGCCTTTTCAGAACATTCTTTGTTTTTGGCTTCATTTGTTAGAACCTTTTCAGAGAGCTGTTTTTTTAGATTAAATTAAAATACTTTTCTGTTGTTTCCCACCAAAAATACAGTCAAAGCAGTTAAGTGTTAAACAACAGATCTCATGTTTACATCAAATGTTCTCTATAGAGCAGAGATACGTACTATATAGCAGTGAGATAACTGATTAGAAATTAATGGATTTGTAACTGATCGGGTCAACCAGGGTGAATATCGGTGTACGAGAAACGTCTACGTCGGCATGTCACTTTCTAGCCAAACTGGTTTTGGCTGACAGAAACATGACAAAGTACATCATGTCCTGAAGATCAGCTTTGTTTGTTGTCTGATAAACATCTCAGAGCTCCTCTATCCTCTCCTGTGCCACTCGTGCCTAGCATCATGCATGGCAGCAGACATTTGTCACCCCATGTTGATGTGCTGTCGCTTGGAGCGCTGGACACAAATGAAAGTGAAGTTAACTGACACTTTTTTTTCCCAGCAGTTTTTTCTTAATCTATCCAAAAGATGTTCTACTTATTCCTGTAAAATAGTTAAGAAAGTGAATATATATATAGAGGATATGTGTATTAAAGAGTAATCTATGATCTGGATGATTAATTTTTTATGTGTTGCTGGCTGTAGTTCACCCCAGACGGGATACAGATGACAGTGATAAATATGAAACCGGTCATGGTCTTAGTTGTGCACATCATCAAAGTGGTTTTCACGATGCTACATTCCATTTTGCGATCCTGGCAGCATTGCAGTGATTGCCAAACGTGGTCCTTGAAAACTATCCTACAAGTACTTGGATATTAGATGCCATAAAGGTTCTAGAAGATGGCAGTTCTCAACTGCTTAATTCATTCATTTAAGTGGAACGGCGGGAAGCGCCTTGAATCTAAATTTGCTAATGTTTTGTAGAACAGAACGGCGTGTGCATTTAGATGCACCGTCTTCAGCACGATCAGTTGTAAAATTAAAGTCAGTGTTATTGTAGGTAGAAGTATAGAGGTGTGTGACAGAATGGACAGGCAATGGCCACTCAAAGGTCCATCCTTTGCTTATTGAGCTTTGCATGAATGGTTTAAATGGATGAAGAGAAGGCCAATCGTGCTTAAGAAGTGAAGATTTGAATTGTATGGCGTACTGTGTGACTTTCTTTTTGTAACTGGGGAAGGCTGTGTGCTCCTGGAAGGCAGTATTCCACTGGGCAGTGGCGATTCAACAGTATGAAGAAGGGAGTACTGGAATTTCTCACAGTTGCCTGTCTAACAGAAGTGGTGCTTGTAGCGAGCCAAGCTGAAGCCTCACTTCTGGAAAATATTGGTTTTGGAGGCAGTGAGTAAGCTGTCACAATGTAGAAGCTTTTCTATTCATGATAAGTTTGGCTTTCTGAAAAACAGCTAGAGCTACACTACAGCTGCTTTGCGGAGAAGAATTGTAGCCGGTTGTTTGGAAATGATCTCATTTTGACTTCTCAGTTATCTAAACAACTGACTCGATTAAAAGAGACATTTCTCTTTTGCCTTTTTTGCACTCAGTGACGTGTTTTTTCAGGAGATCCCTACCTCATTTGATCTAACGACGAAACAGGTGATTAATATTAAAGGTCTCCTATTACAGACATGATAAATTATGGAGACGCTAGATTGCTGCTTAGCTCTGCCTCTCATCATCAACAGATTTGGCCTTCATTGCATTGCCTAATGCTACTTTTGTGAATTATTTCACTGTTTGTTTAGTTTCTTCTGAGTGCAGACGGATTACACTTAGGTCCGTCATTCACAGGTGAACCCTTTCCCTCTTCTGATAACTAATTAAGTTATGACACTTGTTTGGCAAGAGGCCCATGTCCTGATGGATTGTGAAATAATTATAGATGGCATTAAGAATAGAGGAGGAGGAAGATCAATATTACATGTTTGCATAAGCTCTTAGCTAAGTAAAATGCAGAAATTCGTGTCTGCTGTATAATGCAGTAGATAACTCCATCACTCAGTAGAAATTTGTTGGAGTACCAGTAAATGCAGCTGATTTGTAACTAATCACACTGTTTTTAATTATTTGGCAAGTTGCCTGTGTAAAATTGCATATAATAATGCTGCTTCAAATGATATAATTGACTTTAATTCATGGTGCAGATGATCGCTCAAAGGTTCTGCTCTATGTAAAACCTGTCTTAAGGATACCTCTCAGTAACAGTATGCTTGGATTGTTCGCTGTAATTGCTATGTTGTGATTCGCTCTCAGTAACTGAAATGAATTTTCTATATACTGCAGGAGATAAGCAAGGTCGGAGAGCGAAATGGGAAAAGGTTGCTTGTTTTTTTTTCTTCTCTCGCTTATGCAGCAACTGCTACTTCCATTATACCCTGCATTTGACTGTGACTGAAATCAAATAAATAAGTGTGACTGGCTGAGGGCCAAGGCAGAGATTACTGGCATAGGGATTGCTGTCAAAAACATCTCGGAGGATAATTAGTAGTGCTCTATCACTGCTGATTTTGCTTCTTAAAGCTACATTTATGAAGGCGCCGCTCTGACCTGCTTTTGTCTGGAGGGTGTGTAATGAATTATAGTAAACTTATCACTAAAGATAAAATATTATAACCCAGGTTTCCTGTGATTCAGTTAATAATTGCACCGTGAATTATTGAGAATTTGTATGTTTACCACAAGCAGGGATTAGCATGTCACAGACCCTCCAAAGAAAATTTACTCTCCTGTTGCAAGGTGCTTTGGATGTGGTGAGTCAGAGGCTCTTATTGGTTTATGATTATGGAACACTGCTCTAAATAGGGGAAGTGTCTGAACATGATACGTAACATTTGTCTTAACATTCTCAGTCTGATGCAGTAATTTCAAATTTAAAGCTATAAATAGCTCAGAAGCAGTTGATCATTCTCAGCGTTTCTCACCCGTATGTTTTAGATGTGATTGTGTTAACCAACTTGACCTTTAAATCACACTGCTTGAAAATGTTACAGCATCTCTTTCCGTGTAATCCTTGGCGGGTTGTGAAATGTTAGGTATGTGTAGATAGGATCTCAACAAAGTTGACACTGAAGCGCTACAGAAGTGCTCTTACCCATTATCTCGAATGAAAGGTCATTTGGTAGTTGGAGAGGACAAATAAGAAGCAATAGACAGTCTTAGATGTCATTTCAAACTGTAGGCAAAATCAATGATTGTAAAAAGGGAAGATGGTCTGGCAGGAAAAGTAGTCAAACTTGCTGAGAGTATTGGGATCCTGGATTATCCAGACATCTGAGGAAAGCCTTGACCTCTGAAGGGATTCCCCAAATCGTCCAAGCATTCAGCTGTGAAACTCTTTCCACCGACACTTAAGAAACTTAGGAGCTTGAGAATCTTTTTGTCCACCTAAGTAGATGATTACTCTGTTATTCATGTAATAAGTTAGAGATTTACAACCCAGACCTCTGTCTGTATCTTTGCTCTAATCTCTATACATATCTGAACCAGGCATCAGTGTTCATCAGCCCGTTATTGCCTAAGCCTGTAGGGAGCAAGGATAAAACAAAAATGTTTACTTGTTTGGAGGCCAGAGACCTTTGGCAGTGGGGTACATGCAGTCTTTCTTGTTCGAAGGTATTTAAAAGGTAGATTCATTGACAAACATCTTCATCCAGATGTCATCCAAAAAATGATGAGAACTAGTTGCTATGTTATTTTTTTAAGATCAGAGGGCCTCAATCTGACATTACAAGACTTATCTCAGTTTACTGGACCACACAGTACAAGTAACCAATATAGTTTAGAATGAAAGCATAGTTCATGCATACTATATATTGCAATTAAATAAGACTAAATTACAGTGCAAGTTTTACACAGTAGGCTCAAAGCAAGCATCAAAGCCCACTAAAAATAAAAAACAGTAACATGCAGGGCAAGACAAAATGAGATGCTATAATGTACAGTTAGCACATTAGAATTTAAAGAATGTTTGGAAAAAAAATACAGAATTTTTCATTTACTACAGGTGTAGTTGATCAACAAAGACATGTTTGTTGTCTCAATTTTGCTTCTTACTTTAGTGCTGGATCTACGAGGCTAACATTGCTAACAAACACTAGAAGTCAATAGTCACCGAAATCTTTTCCATATATACACCCCTAAAACGTTTCTCAACCTGCTCAACCTGCATCCAGCTCTTCATTAAAATCATGCAGATATATTGAAGTGGTTTAAGACACAGTGTGATTTACGGCAAAACTCACCATGTGGCTGAGCGCCGGGCCCCTTACTGAAAACCTGGATATGGTTTGAGCAGTTTAAAAGAAATTTTGGCTACAAATTTATGGAAAAGATGTTGGGATTTGTTGGGATTAGCCCCATAACTCCAGTGCTAAACTAAAGAAGCAAAATTTGGACACCACACGTCTTAGCTGATCAGCTACATCTGAGGTAAGTGGGAAATTGTGTACATTTAATTTTCTGTCAAGCCATTCATTTAATAGTACTGTTTGAACACATAGTTTAACAGATCATGATTTGTTAGAAAATTGCACCTGCTCAGAAGAAATGGAGAGGTTGACCATGGTCTTCAAATATAGAAACAGGCTGTTCTCTTCTGTTTGCTAAGAGGAGAAGCCACAGATGTTTGTAGGCTCCAGTGTCTCCTGAGGCAGGACAATGGCTTGCTGTGAAGCTGATGCTGAGAGCTTGGTTTCATTGCCCCCGGGTTTCTGGGCTTTGATGTCGTGATGCCAGGGCAGAAAGCGCTCGCATGCGGACCCTAATTGGGAGAGTGGCACCAAAGGACTTTGCACGGAGCCACTCTGTGTTCCATTACAGTGAGTGGGAGTGAGAGAGACCATGCAGTTTGATTATGCTCGCTGTCAGCTGAAGGCATGACCTAATAGAAAATGTTCATCCATTTGGAAGCTCATTCTTGAGCCAAATTTAGATCATTTCCCCTGACTTTTCAGGCATAATGGTAAATATTGCTCTTTTTACAAGCATGACACCTTGAAAATATGATTATGTTGAAAGCGTTATTGTAGTAAAGTGTGTGAAAACATATCAAACAGCGGTTGGTTCTTTGTTTCCTGCAGATGTTAAGTCAGTTAATCTGTATAGGGGAGTCTTTGTTAAAACTCTCTTCAGGTAGGCTGTTCATATCGCGCAGACGACTTTGCTGTCAAGTGGTCTACGTCAAGGTTTTTCCTAAGCATAGCATGGATTTAGTTTTATTGAGATAAATTTCTTAATTTCCTGGTGAGTGTGCTTTAGCCCTTCAAATTAAGTGAGATCTCAGAGTGTAGGCCCTCCACCTTCAAGTGAGATCGGATACTTGAGGGAGTGAAGTGTTTTCGATGGAAACTGCATGAATGATTGATAAAAGGAGCAGAGCCTGCTTAAAATCGTCCTGCTCCCAGGTTATCAATAATTCAAAGCACTTTCTGTATTTTGGTGGCACATGAAATATCAGTCACCAGTTTGAAATCTCAAGATGATAATATCTGTCAGAGGAATTAGTGGTTTGTAGTGATCCCCCCCCCTCCCTGTTAGAAAATGTTAATTTTGCCCAGGGTGGGAGTTATTAGTTTTCTCCTCAGCAGCATTTCATGCTAGAAGAGTACACATAAGAGTTTTGATTAAAAAAGAGAGAGTCCTTACAAATCGGTGTCTCCAGCGTGAAAAGAAGTAATACTTCATGAATACATTGTCGCAGTTATGGCTAGACCACCGTAATTAACCTGAGCAGAACGTTTAGAGTCTCGAAAGAACGTGACATGAAATATGTCCTTTTTAACCTAGTCATGTCGCGCCGCGCCGCTAAGAACTCCCAACTTTCACATAATTTACTCAGAGGCGTAATCATCAGTTGAGTGTGCTTGCTTTCACCTCTGGCAGTACAGTGACAGGTTGACCTTTACCTCGTGAGGAGCTGGAGGGGAGCGTGCACGGCTACATGCTGATGTTTGTGTTTGTTTTGTCTTGTCTCTATGAGCTGTCACTGAGAGGCCGCCAGTTGAAGAGACCTCGTAACTTGGCACACCGAAACTGGGTGGTTTTTGACTCAGTTTTCAACCACAGTGATTACCGTCTCAGTCACTTTTCCGCACTGCTTACTACACGTGCTAGAATCTTTACACTGGATTCTCTTTTCCTCTCAGCCACTTGCAGGTACGCATAACGTCCAGTCTATTTGCATTAACGTGGAAGCACAAAAGGATCTGAGGGAGGAAATTGCCTCTTGTAAACACAATGGCCTTTCCTCTGAGTTCTCATGATAATGTCCTGAGCGGCCTTGGGGCAGACTCTAGAACATTCCATTGAAGAGTGCAGTGAGCTCGGTCTGGCCTTTAGCCTGAAATGGCAGAGAGACTTGTGTGCATGTGTGTGTGTGGGGGGGGGGTGTTGAGCCACAGAGTAAGCTGATGTATACTAACAAGCTGGAATTTCGTGTCTGGCTGCTGGGATGTGCCGTAGTGTGTGCGTGTCTTTCCGGCTGATCCAGACTAAGGCGGAGAGGCTGCGGTTTCATGCCAGCTATGGAAACGCCTGAGGGACATATGCACACACTTGCGCCTCTCCAAGAAGGTGCAGGCAGCAGAAGAGGGAGGCAAGAAAGCCCCCCTTTTCCATGCTGTAGACCTGATTAAGCATTGCTGTGTGTGCTGGAGCGTCCCACCACATTCAAGGCCTCCCATTAAGCGCATGATGCTAGCTAACGGCACATACATGACATTTCTGTGTCTAGAAAATTGAAGTTGGCAGTCTCCCTAGGTGATAAAGGGTCCAGTCATTATGAATGGCTATGTGCCAGAGGCAGCCCGAAAGCTTTCTTTTTTTTGGACGCTGCCTATGATAATGCCATAACGTGCAAAATATGGCCTTGTGTGCTGTTTGATCCTGTTGAAGCGTGCCTGTAACAGAGGAGGTGAACTGCAGCTGTTGGCAGCAGAGAGAGCCTGGATAATTTACATCTCTTGACGTTAGTGGCCACCGCGGACTTTATTATCGCGTGGCTGTGATCAGCTCGCCTTGTCACTTTGCTGAAATATAGTCGCGCTCTTGTATCAACAACTAATATTTACATAATCCTTTTCCTCTCGCACGGCTTCGGTAACATGCACATCCGTGTGCCATGTGGTTAGATTTACAGATGGAGATTAATTTTAGCACTAAGAGTGGCACTTAAGCATGATTCATGAAGCAGATCTTGAAATTGTGGGCCTGACCTTTTGAACACAGTTGATGTGCTAGCGAGATAGTCCCCACACTTCCTGATGTGAAAATCAGCTCAGTTTGTGTTTAGCTTGGCCAAAGATTTTCTCTGCGCTTTGCGTCTCCATGTTGCTGCAGAGCTATTTTGTGTGAACGCTGCTTGATTTGGAATGTAAAAAACTCACCCTTTGGAATTGTAGGAAGTTGTCACCCAAAACTTGCTGCATGTGTTGGACTGTTGACACTTATCTAAATTGCCTTAGCTGTGATCCATAGGGAATTTTCTGTTTGTCCTGATTGCCTGAGATCTGGTGAATCGCGGAGTTTTAGCGCGAGCAGCCCTACGGGCCTGTGGGGAGTTGCAGCAGACAGCGGTGAAGTTTATTAGTTTTTGTCCTTTTAAATTCATAACGCAGGTGTTTTTCCATTGACACACTGCATCTAGCGTGTAGTAGATAGAGTGCACTGTGCTTTACATGATAAACAGCCTCGAAAATCGAACTGCCGCAAAACTCTAATTTATTTAAGGCCGAAAGGAGCGGGCCCGAGTGTAAATGCATTAATGTGCCGTGTGCTCACTTCAGCTGCTCACTCCAGGATAATGAGTTGGTTCAAACGTCCGTCTGCTCAGTCTTCACCTGTGGACAGCTCAGAGAGGAGAAAAGATCTGCCTGTTACACGCGTGCACACATATACACACACACACACATATATATGCATACTGTGTACACACACTGGGGCTCTTTTTAAAAAAGCAGGAACTGAAACCTGCCTGAAATGACTGCCATCACGGTGGCTATTAAAAGGAGCGGTGGTTGGAACTGATAAGCTCAGTTTGCTTATTGCGCGGTCCGAGTGTTGGGGGCAGAGGATTATTGCCACTTGTGTATATTTCTGCTGATGCAATTTTTTATCCTTTTCTGTCAGGTGGTGCATATTAGACTTGGCAGATGCAGAGGAGGGAGACTGCTCTTTCCCTGCTTGCAAAAAAGTAGAAAAAAAATCAACATTCATGCTTTCTCATGCTCTACATACTTAAACTGATAATTTGGCAATAAATAAGTTTGCACAATTTTCCCCTCACCCCAGATGTAGTCAGGGAGCCAGGACATGCTTGGTGTACAGAGCTAATGTAATGTGTAACAAGTAATGTATCCCAGAATCATCACACACTTACTTCCAATCATGTAGAATTGTAATCATCTCCCAACATAGTTTTGTACGTTTTTCAGGCAGACAACGATACGTCAAACAGTGTGAGAAACCGCATAAGCAAGCCTATCTGAGATTACCTAACACCTCAGTGTGATTTGTTGCAAGTGTGATGATGTAGGCACGGAGTTTGCACAGTGCTAATTGGTGTACATGCAGTCGTATGCAGAAGTTTGAACACCTGGTCAAATAACATATTTTGTTGATTTTGAAATAAGTTAACACATAGTGCACAATTTCAGTTTATTTGACATTTATTTCTATCTATTTAACATATTGGAAAAATGAAACATAGCATGTTAAATGTACCATAACTTTTGCACCGGCCACATTTTGTGTTTTATTCTTTTTTCAATGTGTTAAGTTCTTCAAATGAACAGTAATTGTGCATTTAAATGAGTAAAAGTGTGCGTAGAGCATATGTGCTTATTTTCATTTATGAAAAAAAACAAAGCATATCATGTGACCAGGGGCAGCCAAAGTTTTGCATACAACTGTAAGCTTTTATTACAGGGCTACTGTAGCGCCAGAGCAAAATTAAAGGGACCTTTTTGTGCTGTTCCAATAGCAATCTCACAGTATAGTGACGGCAGATTAGTAATTTAATTGGACGCACATGCATTTATCCGCTTTTATTATTATTTATTCACAATATGCCACAACATGCTTTTCCCAGCATACTGTTGATATTGTCAGTTTTTTCTAGAACACTGACCAACTGCATTACAATTACATTATGATTCATTACAAAGAGTGCATAATTAGTCCTGGTTAATTTGATTTAGTGCAGTACAGTAGGTGAAATGTTGAAAAACCTTATTTTGCTGCAAAAACGCCCTACTTCCTCTTTAGACCTGCTCTTATAACAAACTCAAGGGAATTTTCCTGACATCAAGCATAGCCGAGACATGTCCAGTTTCTCACAGCCTGATTTTGTGAGTGAATGGTATTCAAATCACCCCAACTTCTCCAAACTACAAACTAAATATAACAGATTTAAAAAAATAAATAAATATTATTATTGCTGGTGGTGGTGTTCATTGAGTTTTCTATAAAAATATATACATTTATTATTTACTGTTAAATAGTGTGTTTTTGCTTTTTTATAAGACAAATCATTCAAGGCTTTAAAATACCGGACTAAACATTGCGCAGAGGTAGCTCTTATAGGGCGTGAGAGTAGTCGATCTGATTGGCTGTCGCTGCACCATGCCTAGCCATGCTTTTTGTTAATATATTTGCTCTAACTGTGCCCTGTTTACAGTTGTGCTGCGGCAGGTTAGAGCCTGCACTGACGCCACACTTTTATTCTTTTATTTTTTTTAAATTGTGTAGATTTGATTATTTGCTTTAAAGTGTCACTCCTAATACAGTTTTTCACAGACATAAACATGGTCACTGTGGGATTTCATTTTAACGTAGTGATATACATTAAATGGCCCTTTCCCCCGCTGACATTGTAAGGTGCTTCCTCTATAACACTCATTTCCCTCGGTGGGCGAGCCAAAGCCTCTTCGCTGCATCGAGTCAGTGCTCCTTACGTTATTTACATAAATGATAAACACGGCGGACGCTGGGATTGGCGGCGTAATCCACTTGCAGTGTCATTAGGGAGGGAGAGAGAGGAAGGCTATTACAGGGCCGCTTCATCAGCGTGCCTCACTTAGGCCTTTTATGGAGGTAATGGAAACCTCTCTCATTAAGGTGCCGCTCACTGTTGCGCTGAGAAACATCTCTACCGAGTAATTGATCTTGTTGGTCTTTAGTGCTGGAGAGTGGCCCTGAAGCGCCGCCCGTTTGCTGCATTCATTTTTCAGCTCCGTCACAGCCGCCCTGCCAGTGCCAGCCCTATCACCTTCAGTTATGTTGACTCTGCTGAGCACCTCTATAGCCCGAGCTCTTATTGCTCATTGCCATGCATGGGGGCCACCTTTGTTCTGATAAAGTTACATCTTTTAACTCTGCACGGACTGTGGTCATTTAACCGGGAGCCGCATGAAATAAAAATGTCGCCAGCGCAACAGCTTTTAGATTTTATCCCAGATAGCACGGATGCTTGTGTCCTTAGCGTGTGTCCTTTGAAATCCGTCAGCCTTTCCATTTCAGTTAATGGTGGTCATTTCCGCTCCGTTATATTAAATGAAAGGCCACAGGTTGAAATGCATCATGCTGAGCAAATGTATTCCTGTCAGTTATCTACTTATTTATATCGGAAGTGGCCTATATTTATCTTTTAACATTAAGTTGTCCCCATAGATGACATGTTTGCTTTGCAGAGCCTGCTGCTGTTTTGGTTTGTGTCATGGCTGTGTGGGGAGCTGGGAATTGTCACATGTGAGCTGTAATAATAGACTCTGTTGTATGATCCAAACAGCCCGCTCCGGTCTGTGACTCACTGCGGCTCGGCCTGAGGTCTGCACTTGCATCATCACCCTCATCATCATCATCATCATCATCAGTGGCTGCTCAGCTTTTGAGAGCCCTCTCTTCCCAGAATCCATCCTTTTTTGGCAACTAGGAAAACGACCGCATTTGTTCCCCTAAAACAGATCCTTGATCTCATTTGTTGATGTGGTTCAGAGTCAACAGAACATGACATATTGCAGGCTTCGGTGGTGAAATATTGAAGCTGAATTCGCATTAATGTGATGTGGCGATGATTATTTTAGACACTGTAACTAATCAAAGAGCCTCACTAGCCTAGAAAAATGGTTTTGGCCGTGCGCTGAATTGTATTTACCGTTTGGGGTTTCGCTGCAGTTCATTTCCAACAAGCAGTGGTTGGTCTGAATGCACTGAGTGGGACTGCTGTAATGTTTCTGACCTTTTGTTACCGTTGACTGATGAGGTATTGGTTCGGGAGAAAATGAGATATTTCCACTGCTCTCTGTGACAGGCGTATAAATGAACGCATCAAGCAGCATGATTCTCTAGACAGCACAGCTTTCTGTGCTGTGAGCAAGCTGTCATCAATGCTCATGGAGAAAACCTTAGGATTCTTCAAAAGTAGTATCATTATTTTCCTTCTTTTCTTTTTTTTTCTAATATGGCGCAGTCAAGAGTGAAGATGGCTCTGGCTATTGCTTGAGCTGTACTCCATATAGGCCTAATGGCCGGCACTCTTTATGCCTTTATGGTCTTAGCCCATGTAATAAGAAGCTCTTGCTATAACCATGCATCATTCTGCCCTTGATAAGACCTCTGACATCCCCCTAAAGTGTTATTCATGAGCAGGCCTGTGTGAACCAACACAGCGCTGTCGAGGGCTAGCGTTCAGTCTTGTTTCCACATATGCTCAGATGCTAGGAATAATAGTTGCAGCGGACTGCTTGAGCGATCAGTCTAAATGCTCATTGGATTGACATTTGCTACATGGCCTTTTGATTGGTCAGAATCTTGTGTCTTATTTACTGACAGACTTAACAGTCCGCAACCGAACCAGTGTCTCTAACAAGTGAAGTGCGGTATGCGAGGTGCAATGTGTCATATCATGATCGGATGACTAATGCAGTAAAATGAATCGTTAATCAAGACACTGGGGAAGTGTGCTCAGCATGAAGCAAATTACCTGGATTAGCATAGCAAAACTCTGCATAATTTACCTTTACTGCTTGGCGGATCCTCCGGTAGAGAAGGGCTGCCGTTAATTACCGCCGTGGTAAACAGCCAGTCAGTGTGAAGGGGCTAAATGGAACTGAGAGAATGGTGGAGAGAAAATGGAGCCATAATTTTGTATTTTTGTCATGTTTGTTTTCATTCGCCACTCAGGAACTCCACTTCCTGACAGATGACTCAGTTTGTACAGCAACGGGTTTGAGCAGTGGGTTTGAGCAATTTCTCCTTCGAATCAGAAAGTCTCCTTCATCTGACTGTAGAGGAAAGGAGAGGTGCTGTAGACATGCCCTGGAGTTTGCTTTTGATGAGGCAAAGAGAAGAAATTAAAGGCACAGTTAACAACTCCAAAATAACTTTTCACATCTAATATTCTCTACTGGCTTCTTGATCTGTAGTATGTTTGTGTTTGGTTTCACTTTGGCGGTTTCGTTAAAAACACATTCATTTGGAACTGAAAAAAAAAGGATTTGTAATCTGCATTCAGTACATATCCGACCAAAAGCTGTGGCTTTTCTGTTGTTGTGGCACTTTGTCATTTGATCCAAATTAAATAAATGTGGCATCTATCTGTAGAACTACTATTTACTCTACTGCATACATGAAAATGTGCTGGTAGGGTACAACACTAGCACCACACAAGCCTGCTAGCCTCAAGACACAATTAAAATGGATGGAGTGTATCACAATTGCATTAACTCTGGGCAAATTATCATTCTTATTTGTAAATGAATTGTGGCATTTAATGATATTATGCAGAAATGATGGTATAATAATTACAAGGCTGTAATTCTACACACAGCAGCAAAGTCTGATCACATAAATATAAGCTTTCCTGCTGTATGTCATGCGTTTTAAACAGCCGTGTTGCCTGTCACTGAATATATTCAATGTTTATTGCTCCAGTGTGTCTTTAGTAAGATATTTAATTTTTACAGCAAACTGTGTAGGATGGAAATCTGGCTAATGACAGACTTTCAGACATTCTCCAGCTAGTTTCTCCTGCAGTATGATGTCTTTAAAGTCATTCCTTTAAAATACAAGTTGTCTTCAGGGCTTCCTTTGAAGGTTTAATCTTGGAAAACAGAGAGACATCTTGGGGATTATTCGAAATGTCTACAACATGTCAACATGGGAGGACTTGTAGCATAGCTGAGAAGGTTTAACTGCCAAGGTAATGACAATTAGAAGGGTAGAGTGGCTCAGCCAGTGTAATTTTAGGGTCAGCATGTTCAGGGCCTGCAGTTAAACCTTTGCCATTTAAACACGACTGTGTGATTGGAATTACATCGTACTCCTTAAAAACCCCTCAGCACTGTTGCATGTTAAGCAATAATTCTTTCAGTGAGAGACTTGTTACTAAAGGTTAGTGCAGAAAGTACTCTGCCAGAATTTGAACAGGCATTTGCTTGATGGGCGCCCACATTTAGTAGGGAAACGAACACATTTCAACTAAGAAGAAAAGGTAAATGGCTTGCGGGTAGGTTCAAACTTCAGAATTAAGTCTGGGGCCTTATAGCCTATGGTGAGAGATGATGTGAGCCAGTGAGCTCAGCTAGCTGCCTGCTGAGACTGAGAGCGTTCTGTCATATCTCACTCAGCACAAACAGAAAAGTTCATCATTGGCTTAAAAATTCTCTTGTCTTGCCCCACTGCTTTCCACACAGATGGACGATATGTATTTCTCAAAGAGGGATAAAGCAGCAAATAAAATGTTTCCATAAGATCTGAGCTGGAGATTTGTAGGCGGTTAATGTAGGTATAGGCTCAGGTACCATTACACACTGGAATACGTCTCACAGGTGGTTACAACTGCATCAACCCCTTTAAAATGTGCCATTCATATGGTGCAATATCCCAAGGATTTTATTAGAAATGACCTGTTTGAGGGAAACATGCTCCAAACATTTTATTGTTGACATTTATAGCGCTGCTCCACAGGAAATAACAGATGATGATATCATTCATTTGAAAGAGAGACAGCAGGACTAGGTGGAACACTTGACCTGTTTGTTTGGGGAAATGGTATTCCTTTGCTAATTTCCCTTTGATAAGTATCTGACAGCTCATAGTCAGGCGCTTTATCTCCGGCTGAAGAAAATGGTTTCTTCAGAGTGTGAATTGATTTTTGCAGGAAGCCGGTGCCACACAGCATCTGAAAGAGCTCACTGCTTTTTTAAATTGCACTCATTTTTTGGCTTTTCTATTTGCATGTAAATTATCAATTACTGCTTTTGGCAGGCCTCTGCTACCATACTTCTGTCTCAAATGAGAGAGTGCTGTTAGGGGGGAGCTGTGTTATTTCACCTTAACAAATCATTTTAGTACTCCCCTCTCCAGCTGCAATTACCAACTGTTTGCTCTGTTGGCTACATTGATTTTTTTCTGCATGTCTCTGCATTTAGACTGGTTGGGTTTTTAAATTGAATGGAGAGTGTATTATGAGGAGGTAAGCTGTACTTTAACGTTCTTCTCAATTCCAGGGCGTCTCATACAGTGGAGTGAGAGGCATACAGCTCCTCCACTGAGCACTTTAGCTGAAGCATTTAGAACTAGATGTGAACGATTCCATCGAATGAGAGAAGTGATGGGTACATGTTACAGTTGGGCCTGTTGGTATATTATAGGCATGAAGAAGGAAACGTGGAAACTATAAAGAAGGTACTAATTTACTATATAATGATGTTCTAAACTGAAAACATATATTATGGTTAAGTCTAGGGTAAGGGTTGCTGGTTATGTTTAGTTGGCTATGAGCAGAATTTGTATTTTTTGGCCACGTTGGCACCATCTAGGCTGAAAAAATGGCTGGAATGTCTAGTTTCTTCACTGATATCTGAATGCATCTCTTGAAAAAAAATGACATTGAAAGCCAATGGATTTTTGGGTCTTTTCAGTTTGTGTACCTTACCTCAGCAGACTGCTCTGGACAGATTTGAGACAAGAAGTCAAAGCTGGCCGACCTGGTGGCATGTCAACTTTGTCCAGTTTTGGCCAGGTTCTAAAGACAGTGTGAGATGCTCTGAACATCACCAGCTTGGCTGTGGCCCAACAAAAATTTGGCTTATGGAGACGTGGTGTTGGATATGTGTAGCATTCATAATCTGATAACCACATGGATGGATGAAGCTAATAATGCCTGCTAAAGACCATTCTTCTCACTCCATGCGAGAAGAACACAAAGCACAGGCACTTTAATAACACTAGAAAAAAGATGTTGACTCGAGTGTGCATGCTAGTTGATCTGTCAAAAAGACACCCTATTCCGAATTTTGTAAGCTGTTCTTCCTATAGTTAATATTCATCGCCAGTGGAATGATGTAGTGCCGCGCATCTGTTCCATTTTTTTCTGTCCAGACTTTCCTCCTCCGAACGCAATTGCGGATCCGCACCAAATTTTCTACTACATTTATTTCCTCATGAATGTTTGCATATTTCAGTGATTGCTTTCTAGTAGATTCAAATATGCAGAAATAGCAGTCTCTCTCTCTCTCTCTCTCTCTCTCTCTCTCTCTCTCTCTCCTAGAGTGAAGCATGTACTCGTTTCAGTCACTCTAATTGTGTTTGTGTAAAATGGTCAATTGTTCCACTTGCACAAAGAATGAAGTAGGTTAATAGTGCTATTTTGCATTGAGACATAATGGTAGAGGATCCTTTTTCTGATCGCTCACAGTTATTTTAACTGAGCTTTGTGACAGAGATACTCAGCATGTAGTCCTCTTAGCAGAAATGTTCACTCATGATAATCACAATTCTTAAGCCTCTGTTTATGCACTTTATATCAAAATTAGCTGTGTGGTGGGTTAAAATAATCATGAAAGATTAAACAAATCAAAAGGTGTTTGTATATAGAAGTTACATTCTAGACTGTATGAATATTATGAAGAGGTGTGAAATTTTCCTGGACTGCCCGATTACATGCTATGGCTTGACCAGGGCTGTGCAGTTCATCTTTCTGAGTGTTCGCCATCCTTTCAGCGGAAGACGTCCATGTCTCATACTCTGAAAGCTGAGGCAGTGGGCCATTCAATCCAGTTAACAGCTATCCGAGCCTGGTCCGGTGAGAAGAGCTCGTCATTATCACCTGCAGATTCCTCTTACACGGTGCTGCTTGACCTTCCTTACACCGTCACTCTGAGAGGGGCACCAGCATACAGCCCATGGGGCACACACTCATGCCAGGAAACTTAACAGCCTCCTCCGCCATCACTTATATAGAGTTAATAGCCACTTAATTGGCTTACCTGTCAATGTGCTATGAGTTGTGAGGTCAGTAAATTAGATTTGGCACTGACATGTACCACCATACATGTTTATGGCACTTCAGTTACATAAAGTATCACCCCTTTCTCTTTTACCCACTCACGCTCATGCCGTCCTTACCTTGCAGTGAACTGTGAAGGAGCTTACCCAGGCGTTTAGGAAACGTATTAAACTGTGGTAACTGCTATATGTAATGAATTTTGGATTAGGAGCGACAAAGCGGCTCTGTGATAACCTTTTTGGAAGGACACTGTATGAGAGCAGGGGGCCTGTGCTGCAGCAGGATGCTGGGCCAGCTGCTTGTAGTTAGAGGCCTGCATTCGATGTCACTTCGGCGAAACTAGGGATGTCCCGATTATGGTTTTGCTCCAATCACTGGCACGGTATTTTTGTAGTAGACCACACAGTACATACTTTAAGTCTGTTAGCCTTAGCATTTAATTTAATTAATGTAAGAGATACTGTTTGGCCAGTTACTTTAAAATGCTGCGGTTAGATCGCCTCATTTTCAGGATGTGCATCATGTAACACTGATACATTTGTTGCTTTTATTTCTGACTACTTTTTTGAAATGTCCATTTTATGGTCACTTGCCGCAACTCAAACAAAACGTGCCGCTGCCACATCAGAGCCACGCAAGAGGCATCACTGGTGTGGGAAATGTCAGCTCGTCAGGGGCCGGCGTGTGAAGTGACTCACGCTGCTCGAGAGCTGCTCTGGGAGGACAGTATAATTTTGAGCTGAGTGTAACATGTCCTTTATCTGTTTGCAGGTGCGGTGGAGCCCGGTGCAGAGCCGAGCCTGGAGAGGGACCTTCCCCACGGACTATATGAAGGGAGGGGTGGGGGAGGGGGGGCCACTGACAAGACGACAAGCCTGCAGAACAAACAGGTTGGAATGCCTTTAAATTTTTATATAGCTTTAAAAAATGGTGGTGGGGGATGGTGGTGGGGGTAATTACATTTGCGATTCGAGCCAGAGTGACCCTGAGGCTGCAGTTTGAATGCCCTTCTTTTTGCTTCATTTAATATTGTTTTGTTCTATTCCTGGCTTAACATCATCACATTTATCACTGATTTCTCTTCTACTCTTTTCACAATTGACCTATCCATGTCCTGTCCACCAGTGTGTTATTTTGTAGCGACTGTTGCAAGCTTGGACAAGCTTTACAGATCCTTGGCGAACTACATTCAACCTAATGAGAAATATTAGTGATTTCTTGTTTGTTTAGAGTTGCTATAAAATTAAGGTCCCCGTTTAAAATCGCATTTTACAAAACTGGACTATGTTGTAGCTCATTGAAATTAGGCCAGATTGGAAACGACGGCTATGAATTTGCCACCATGCTGATATTAGCTTGATTACATCACCAAAATGAGCAAATAAATAAAAACAGCTACGTCCAGGCTGTCCTGACAATGTGACTTTTCACATGCATACAAATTAAACATCATATAAAGATCATTTAAAATTAATAACACCCTGAATTTAAGCATTTTGACAAAATGATTTGTGGGCCACGTTTCTCATTAGGTTAAATGGGATTTTTGCCTACATTCTGTCAACCGCACAACAGTTGCTACTATTGAAAGCATTTATTGGTGGACCATGGATAGGTCAGTTGTCTTGTTAAAATCTGCCACGCGGCAGTCCTACTTGGCCTCCTCACATGATTTATAGACACACAGTTATAGCGCTTAGCACCTTGCCACGGGCTTATTATTCAGTTATTAATAGTGTGACTTACCATAAATAGCTACAAGTAACTATTTATAAGCAACTACTCTGAATTATTCAGTGCATATGCTGTGATGAGAGAGTAACTGAAGTGATCGTTGCAGTTTAAGAGATTTCAGAGCTGTGCAGATATATTTGAAGTATTGTAATACAATACACACAGAGCAATGTGCAGATATTTACAGAATTAACCCTTGAAACCCGGAGGGCCTGTTAAACAGTCATGACCAAATTATCACACAAGCAAAATCCTTCAAACCGTGTTTCCTTTTAGTGCACTGGGACAGCTGGCAGTTTTCTTGGCCATTTGTTGTGAAATGTTTGCGTGTTGAGGAAGTTTGTGCCCAGTGCATTATGAGCATGACGAGAAAGCACTGGGTTAATCTGAGCAACCTGGAGGCCTGTGAGTAATATGTGGCGGAGGTGCGGCCGAGGCGTCTGGTAGTGTTTACTCCCTGCATCTGAGCCTGGCTCACGTCTGTGGATGCCTCGGGCCCTCAGGGCCCCAGCACCTGCATAATGGAACAACAGAGCAAAAAGGGGGAGTAAGGGGGGGGTGTGGAGGGGGTAGAGGAAGAATCAAATAACAGAAACTTGGGCTTCATACTGCAAGCATTTCTTGTTTTTGATGTGCACCAGGAAAAGATTTTCATTAATCGATAGGCTGGTATTGATACCATTGAGCAGCCTCGGCGTCGTTTCGTAAGCATTCATTTCACCCTGGCATAGTAAGAGCTTTTTTTTCCTGCTGTCTGGCATCCTGTGGCTGAAAACTAAATTCTTTGAAATGACTCTTCAGTGCCTTGCACAATGATTTAAAAGAATCTATTTATATAATTATTTTTTCCCCCCGCTAGCTTTTTAGTGAGGGATTAAGAATTGGGCCAGGCGGAGGAAGGGAGGGAGGGAGCGGGTGAGTGAGGGAGAGAAAATAAATAAATAAGGGCGGCGGTAGTTAATCTCGCTTAGTGCAGTGTGAATGCTGAGCAGTGCTGTGGCCTGACAAACATCTGCCTCACACACAGCCGAGTGGGATCAGCTAAAGCGATTAGCGTGCTAACGTCAGCCTGTGGAGACTGGCGCTCAGCTACAAAAGCCAGAACGCCAGGCTCTCCTCCCACACTCCACCTGGAACACTGACACACACAGAGAGAGGCCCAGCTCCAGCGGCAGCCGCCACACACTCCCGCTCTACACCCAGCGCTCTGATACTCATCTGCACGCGCAACAAAGCGACGAGTAGCTCAGAAGATCCAACAATCTGGTTTAGGATAACAGACGCTTATCGCTGCCACTTTTTTTCCTTTTCTTATGTCAGAAATGCCGTTTATTAATTGCAAAGTATGTAATGAAATGTGCTGTTCATTAGGGTATAATTGTAATTTTACACTTCCTTTGCACTCAGAAGGGGCCTCTTTCAGATAGAAGAAATCCTTCCGTTGTGACTAGCAAAAAGAGACTGTATCCTGCACAGGCTTTCACAGTTAACCTCATTAAAGGAAAGGAGGGGTGATATTTCCTGCAAGGGGTTTCTCTTACTATTTCTTTCGTTCTTTCCTTTTTTTTTCCCTCTGCCTCTCACGCGTGCACTCTCTCTCTCCCCCCCCGCCCCCTTCTTTCTCTTTCCCTCTCTCTCTCTCTCTCTCTCTCTCCCTCTCTCTCTCACATTCTCTCTCTCTCTCCCTCTCCCTTCAGTCTAATCTTGAACCGTTTCTCAGTCTCTAGCCATGGCAGAGGCAGTGCATAACTGTACAACATGAGAGTCTAGAGAGACTTTATCTGTTCTTTGGATACATAGCCTCTAATATCCAGGCTCACACACAAATCACACAAATAAAATAAAATACAAAGTCATATTTTCAGATTATTAGATATCCAAAATGAAGGTTAAATTCTACTTTAAATCTTAAATCAACTTTTTTCATGAAGCAATGCTTTTGAACAACATCCCAAAAGTTTTTGGTCTGGATAAGCCATGCCGTTCTGGTGCTGTGCAGATATGGGGATGTTAGCCTTCACCAGTTTAATCCTAAAGTTCTAATTCTTTACAAAGAACATGTTACATATGACATACTGAACAGACAACTTTAAAAATTTACAAAGAAATTAAACATCTGTTTGGCTGAAACTGTTTTAAATGTACTAATAGCAGGGTGGAAGAATAATGTAAGGAGAAAAACTAAAGCAGGGGAGTGGAGGCGGGGGGCGAGGCAGGCTACGAGAATCCGAAACTGAAATCTGAACCTGACCCGAGTTTGGAAAATGATGTCCGAACATGACCCAACCATACAGTGCAGTTCTTTACTACCTGTCCTACACCACACTGTCCGTCACA
Organism: Colossoma macropomum; assembly: GCF_904425465.1. Lineage (NCBI taxonomy): Eukaryota > Metazoa > Chordata > Actinopteri > Characiformes > Serrasalmidae > Colossoma > Colossoma macropomum. The sequence goes on along the minus strand of NW_023494791.1, from coordinate 17,789,833 downwards.
AGTTTGGGGACACCTTCACTTCTTTTGAAGATTTTTCTAGTACTTTACTATTCATTTTAACTTTACATCCATCAGTGTATCTTCCATGGTGTGAATAGATTGGAGAAGATTGATCAGAATAGATAGTGAGTAGATTTTGTCTAAATAATGATATGATGATATGATTTCTTTTCCCAACTATTATTAAAAGCATATTAAAAATCTTTCTAAAAACTCAAAGATGGTTTAAACACCTGAAGGTTTTGAGTGCAGATGTCACAACAAGGAGATAAAATGTCTGTGGTTTGCCTTTATTTCCAAGATAGCACTGTCACTAATAACGTGATTAATATGTACACAGGTAATGGTTTTTCTTGAACTAAACTGGTTGGTCTTTAATAGGTCTGTTAAAGCCTCTACAAGCCAACAAAGAAAATGTTTGTATTTCAAAAAAAAACTCATTTGTCTACAAAACGCTTGAAATAATAAGGTGTCCTCAAACTTTTGAAGGCTAATGTATTTTCCCACTGCGCCTTTTTGAAACGAGTCGTGATGAATTCTTTGTCATAAATGAAGATGAGTACAGTGCACTGATTCTGTTTAACATGTGCTCAGGATGATGTTTTTGGATCAGGGCAAAAACACATTTCTGTATTCACGGCGAGGAGCAGCTCATGCCAGAGCACCCATGGTATGCGGGGAGAAATGAACTTGACAGGAAAGTTCTTTCTGGGAGTGCACTTGTGCCACATGGTGTACATGATAAAGTGAAAGGATGTCAGCACTCACAGGATTAGCTAACGCCACAGGAATTAACATCAACATCGCAGCTCTTCTAGCGCCCAGGAGTTCAGCCCTGTTTGATTTCTGTCCCCCATGCGGTGTTTACTGGTAGAAAAATGTGCTCATCTGAGACAAAGAAAGCTACAGTTTTAATTCTTCTTTCTGGTGTTTGCACAGTTTGGTGGGAATGTAAGCTCTGTTTCTAAGAATTACACAAGGTTCCCTCTCTGGAGGAAAGGAGAACAGGCCAGGATCAGAAAAACTGCCAGAGATGCCTCAGATTAGATTCAGTTAAGTACAAAAACTGCTCTCATGAAAATGATTTTTCTGTATGAGAAAACTATAAGAAAGAAAAAAACATTTAATTGTCATTCAAGGCTCCGTATGATGGAAAACTAACCTGTTTTGAAGTCATTGTTTTTGTGATGTCACTCAAACCATCACATTTACATATATCCACCTATTTGGCTTACTCCATTTTAGCTCTGCCCACTCATGCTAAAGTTATAAAGTGTGTTTGACCTGGACTGCTTTTTACATAACATAGAATATGGACTCTTCCATATGCGCTAAGTGGTACTGCTCTTCAGTGTTTTTTGTTTTTTATATAGCATTAATGGGGCACTTTCTTTGAGATCGGGATATGGTTTAACATCCCCCGCAGTGAAAGAAATTAATTAGAGTAATTTCTTTCACTATATATCTAGATATTCATATATCTATTAAATATATATATATTGGTTGGCTAAAGTTATTGGCTGCTGTTTAGGACCTGTGAATATATGAGTATTGGCAAAAAATCCACCAATATAGCAGCGATATTTGTGGCTTATTTCATATCATTATGAATCCCTGACCTGGGGGAAACAGTTCAATTTTGAAGATTTAGTGTTTGTCAATATTTTTGCGTACACAAATCTAAAGCAGCAAAGAAGCTGCAGTCCCAATACTACAATATCTAATTTATTTAAGACTTATTTAAGAGTTTATTACATCACAATTATATCAGATATCAATTTGTTGTAATTGTGTTACATGGTGTGTGTATATATATATGTGGTGTAAGTGTCGGTATATATATATATATATATATATATATATATATATAGTATTGGTAATTGTCACAAGATTTTCGCATTGGTCAGCCATTCTCATGCCAACTTAGCACACGCATAAGCAGCATTAACTCTTCAGTGCAGGACAGATGTGACAGTTGGTCTAAAGATATCTCTTCTGCCTGGCAGTGCAGTGAGCGCTCTTTTTTTCCTTGGATGTCCTTCAGTACACTTCAGGAGAAGGCTGAGAATGGCATCCCTCAGGACACTGCATCTGTGCCCTCGTTATGCAAATGACAGCAGCACCTAGGGAGAGTTGTCTAAAAGGGGTCAGAGTTTGCAGCAGAAGCCATCCTGAGATGGGGCCAAAACCGCTAGCCCGCTGGTGTTACAAAACAGGATGCTAGCACTCTGTGTGCCTGGAATTTACTGTGCTGTCATGAACTCAAATACACTGCTGTGGGTATTTTGAATAAAGTTGAAGGATGTTAAGCGTATAAAATAATTCATATATATTTCTCAGTATTTAATCTTCTGCAGCATATTGGGTAGAAATGTGACAGTACATGAATTCCCAATATTCTTCTATGAATTGTCTTTTTGACTTTGAGATCAGACTGAAGTCCAGCCTTTAAAGATATATTCATAAACATATTGGTTCAGAAAGTGGGGTATACTCTTTCTTTGTCGATTACTCACGAGTCCAGAATAACATTTGAACCATTAAATGGACACCAATGTATGCCGCCCTTGACATGAAGTTATATGATTACAAAAGATGTTTTCTGTTGGCCTGTCATGCCGTTCAGCCATGATGAATGAGTGTAATATACTGTGCATCAGGAGTGGACACATTCATTAATGGGCCTCTATAATTTGAGCGATACACTTAGAATGCTACTATCGCACAGAGGCTGATTGTTTCTGAATGATCTAATCTTGTTGTGTTGCGTCTCCCCCCATTCATGTCAGTAAACAGGAAAACAATGTGCTCATTTGAATAATATCACAAATGGTGTGGTTCCTGGCAGTCCCGGGCTGAGCTGAGTGAATGGTGCCAACCCTCGGGGTCTGACTGAAGAGAAATAAATCACCGCCGTTCGCACAATTACAAACCTGTGTACTATTCATCTGCACAGGATATATGAATTACTTATCCGAATGTGTCTACGAGATAACATCGCAGTCACGGAGTGCCGTTCGCAGTCAGAGATTGATATTTTCATATTCTCTAAGCAGTTAAGCATGCATTTGGAAGGGGAGAGTCTGGGTGGTATAATTGGAGCATAATTTTGAAATTGAGACTATCAAAGGAGGTTGGGCGGGGCGGGTTGGAGTGGAGCTCAGTGTTATTTGTGTCCAGCTGAGCTTTAACAAAGCTTGAAGCTATCAGAACACACTGCTTCTCTCAGCCACGGCGATTACATGAATTTCTCTTATTTATTTACTGATGACTGAGGCAATGTGAGATATCGGTATTACCGTCTAGCAGAACCATCTCTATCGTTGATTTACAGACACAATCTGGAGGATAGAATATCCGAGCCTATTATGATTCAGCCCAGGCTTGCATTAGAATGTGTATTTATTGCACTTCCAATTTTTATGTGTGATGCATAGCAGTCAGCGTGCACCGTCTTGGCCGCCCGCGCTTGATGAAGCTCCATTTTACCGGTATCTGACAGCAGTCATCCTGATCCTACGCTCAGCGTCCACTCACTGCTTCACCAATCGTATATTTTCATTCTCCCTATTCAGACTCGGGCTCTTTATGAACTCCATAAAGAGAGACAGATGTTGCAGGCTGGCTTTCTGTTCCTCCGGCTCCTCCTGGTTGGGACCGGACTTTGTGCTGGTTGGACGCTCCAGCAGCACCTGCAGATGTTGCTGTGCATGGCCAGTGCTGGCTGGCCGTGGCCCCGTCTCCAGCCCCCTGGCAGGCCTGCCGAAACAAAGCAATTAAGTAGCTGCAGTGCGGGGGGATGTTTTATAGATTCAGTAAGGATGTGTGTGAATGCGCGAGAAGAAGGAGGAATGCAGGCGAGGGTTATAAAAGCAGCAGGAGATTCCAGATCAGAATGGAAATGATTTCATCAGCGACGAGGCCTCCTCCAGCTCCTCTCCTTCCAGACCAGTGGAGGTGGAAAAGTGTCCAGCCTGTGTTTAAGGCCTGCATGTTTGGCTTAATGAAGCGCAAGGCGGGCAAAGGGGCCTCTGATGTGTGTGTAATTAACAGAAGGTATTGCAAACTGGCTATTAAACTCAGAGTCTTCTCTGATTACATTGGAGGATGGTGCTTGACATTTAGGAGTTTAGGAACATAGGAAGGAGGAGAGTGTTCTTGGAAATACTTCTGGAGGCTGTTGGCATTGTCTAATTTTAACTTGCGTAGGTTTTTTTAAAAAGTTTAAAGTGATAGTCTGGCAGGCAATTAAATTTGCACAATCTTCCCCTTACCTCACATGTAGTTGATTTGCCAAGACATATTTGGTGTGTGAAGTTTGATTCTTTAGTGTTGCACTGGAGCCATGATGCTAACATTGCTGTGAAGTAATGGAAGCAGATATTTCACTAGTTAGCACTACGCAAACTGCTTGCTTAAGTCATCACATACTTGCCTTGAACTACAGCTCAAAGACACTTCCTTATGTAGTTGCTAATATTGTATGACATACTGTTATGAGAATACAGTATACCATACAGTATCTGCATAGAAGTATGTTGGCATAGCTAAAAACATCAGTGTAAAAATTTGCACTGTCCACTCAGGCCACCAAGCCAATGAATCTAGTGACCATAATTAAGATTCTGTGGAATAGAATTACATAAACATGTTTATCATATATACATTGAATTTACAGTAAACAAGCATGCTTCAGTACTGAAAACAAGAGTCCCCCATATCCACTCTTTTTTTTTTTATTATACCAGTCAAACCAGGGAATGATGTGAAGCGATCCTCATTTTTCATGCTATAGTCAGCCAGATTTTAATCACGTTAGCTATCGCTGTGATATTAATGTTACATTTGGCAAACTCCACCAGAATATCTGATTTGACGCAGTTAGTTCTTTGTCTGGTCAAACAGGCTCTGGATCGTGCCCGGGAGCGTGAAAAGTAATGTTTTGTTCTTAATGGTGGATTTTTATGAATGTGTGAGGATTCAGCTTGTCTGGTGGTTTGTTAAAAGAGAAAAAAAAACATAAAAAATGTCCAAAGCATGCATTTTTAGTAGAGGTCTGCAGTTTAGAGGTGTAGAGGTGTACTAATTTTGAGTATCTGTAAGAGCTCCTGGATGGTTATCTGTTTAACTGTGGAGAAGGAAAAAACGAGTGAAAAAAACAGCTGAAAATAATGCAGAACATTTTACCATTTTTAGGTGGCAGCACTAGTGTTGCACAAAAATGCACCATCACACAAAGAAATACATTTCAAAGCATATTCTATTATTCGAGAATAGCTGAGAAAAGTAAGTAGGTTTTTGGGTGGAATGAGTAGCACAGCACAGACTGCCTCAGATGGGCTAATGAGCTAAAACCACAGCTAACTGCTTCAACACTGGATGCTGATGGAGATTTATCATGTTTTTTTTTTCTTTTTCAGTAGATGATGTGCCAACATGTTAGTTTGTCAGAAATATATATTTGAGCTGTAACATCAGCCTATTTATCGATAAAAGCCACACTACCCCTATCTTCTCAATCACATACTTAAAAGCACATTCTTGGCAATGCGTCCGTGTTAAAGGACTCACACTTAGGAGCAGTAAAGTACAGCTAGTATAAAGTAACATATTTACTTGCAAATATGAGCAAACTTTCACGTTTTACAGTTCTAAAAAACATAAAATTACCATGTCACTGGTTGATCTGTATACTTTCTCAGTCTTTGCGCAATGTAACGCAACAAAAAGTCGAGTAGTGATTTCAGTGTTCAAGTACTTGAATACCCATGCACACTGTTGATTTTTAGTAGCCACAGTGTAAAATGTTAGGGTCAGAGGCACTGGGCAGTAGGAAGCGTTGATCCCTGGTAGCAGTGATCATGAAGAGTTTTGTCCACAATTTTTATGTACTTTTTCCAATGGAAAATCTGTGTAAATGTGATTTTTCACCAAACCATCACTTTAAGACTACAGTCACAATTAATTGAGTTGTATCAGCTCTTCTCTAACCCAATGTGAATTGTCAGTGCATTTGATGTAGAGGCTCTGTGTTTATCACACTGACATTTACACATCTATGACTGACAAACATCACAGGCAGTCTGATGACACAGTTGAATACCTGCCCCTGGTCTCTCTCACACACAGCCGCAGACAGGCAAACAAACAGATACCACTGTTTTGAGAAGTGAATAGTTGCGTGGCAGGATGAGTTGCAGCACATTTGTTGTGCTCTCCAGACCCGAGATAGCAGAGAGTGAATTATTCTCAGCACCATGACCTGCTTAATTGAGAACGTCTGAGCCTGTCTCTGGGTTATGTAGTGGGCTCCAGCAGCGGCTCCAGCCCCATCCATCTCGCATGCTCACGTCCAACTGCTGGCCTGACCTCTCGCACTTCAGCCACAGTACGAAAAGTCAGTGTGCTTAAGCTACGAGAGAGAGAGAGAGAGAGAGAGAGAGAGAGTAAGGGAGAGAAAAAGAAAGAAAAGAAGAAAGACAGGGGCAACATTTAGACAGCTGCACGCGCAGCGTCATGTATCCCTGTCTGTCAGAGGGAGATATTTCTGTCTCCTTAATGTGGCCCTCAGGCTTCCAAGCGGGCCATCTCGATGTCATCACCGTCACCCCGCTGTCGCTGGCTAAAAAGGCCTGGGCGCTCGCATGCCCACAGTACAGCGTGTGCTGCAGTGAAAAGCTCGGCCTGCGCAGCGCCTAATTGGAGCGCGCCAGAAAGGCAGTTTGACTCATCTGAAATTACTGGGAGCAGTGTACTTAATGGGAAAGCACAGAGGAATGACAATAAGGTCGTGATGCCACCACATGCAGCGGCACAGAAAGTGAGCTTCAATAATATGTTTTTTTTTTTTTTTCCATGAAGATTAAGAGAGAAGATTAGCAGAGCTGCTTTAAACTTGTTCAGTCTTGTTGATCTAATGTTTAATGCTCAGTAGTCTTGAATTATGTTTTGCTATACATTGATTTACATTACATAATTTTTTATGTAATTACATAATTGTATAGTTTGTTATGTAATGACTTGCATTTCTTTGCTTCATTTAATATTGCTATGTTCTGTTCTTTGCAGAAGAAATGTAATTGTTGTTTTGCTATTCTGTATAATTGTATTTGCACAGTCATATTATTAGTTACATATTAGTCACATTACATTAACATTTATGGCAATTTTTTACAGTCTTGCCAAAAATGCAAAGGATTGTTTTTCTTTTTACAAATTATGACTACACTTGACAATAACCGCTTATAAGCACAAATGTGGTATTAATTGAAAGATTAGAATATTGACTTCACACAGATTTCTCAGCTTATTTTAATGAACCATGAGTAAATAATAATTGATATATAAAATTACACAGTGTTTTCAGGAACGGGTTAACTTCGCCTCTTACATTAGCACCACTTGTGAAGACGCCTGTGTTGTGTGTGAGAACATGAATGCATGTTCAGCAGTGGTGTGTGTGCTTCCAGGACAGGGCTGCTGCTCACACTACTGACAAAGGAATGTCGCTGCATGCAGAGTCGCAGCGTTTTCCCTCACTTCTCATTTACAGTCGCACTGGTATGTGTGACGCGCTGGCGTATCAGTGACATCTGAACTGTGGGAGCAGAATTCAAATCAAAGTAGCGAGAGGAGAGATTTTTGTCAGCACTGCCAACACCTCTCGCGTGCCCGGGGTTAGATTGACGGCTCGAACCTTCTGCCGTTCACCCAGCATCTCAACACGCGTACTTTCCTCGACACCCGCCTTTGACATTAAGTTCTGGAAACGCCTCGTTTTCTGGCAGATGTGAGCGGAAAACGTGGATAGCTCATCCATGTCCGAAATTACAGCCATCCTTCTGTAAACGTTTTGTGATTTTGGCTTATTGGGAATTGGCAGCAAATTTAAACAAAAGCATGATGTCACAAGCGCCATGATACGTAATGGTATGTTACAACAATGAAGAGCACACCAAACATACAAAACTGACATCTGTTTTGTGTTGAACAGGGTTATGATCAGTTGTCATAGTAGCCTGCAAATGATGCCTGAACATACAAGCCTTAAAGGGGAATTTCACTGGTTTTTCAAAATTTCTGCATTACACAGTGTGAGTCTACGATGGAAATATGGCTATTTGTTTACTATCCAAAATGACCCATGAATGTGTCCTCTGTCAACTGTTTATATATGCAGTGTTGATCATGGTGAAATAGCGGTTAATCTGAAAATATGAGTTTTAGACGTCTGGTTCCTATCACCACCACTGTGAACAATTGTGAATCTGTAAGTTTTCTAGAATGTCAAATTTTATATCAAAGCAGTCTGCATGACTTTGTTTACATCTTAAGAATTTGATTTTGCAGACTTTTTTTTTTTTTAAAAGATGCAATCAAGCTTCATTGTGCTGCTGGTTTTTTCCTAAGCATTGCATTTGCTGCAGATGACTTAGCGTCCTTGTACTCCTTCAGCGTGTTTTTTTTTCTTTATTACATGTGTTTTATGTATTTTTACATGTTATAAATATCACACTCTCAGATTTGAATGAAGTAGCGATTTCTCTTTTACCTACAGGCTCTGTGTAATGATAAATGATATGCTCATGACTGTCGATTTGCGTATTTTCAATAGTTTATTTATGAAATATCCCACTATCGTTATATTGACAACAGCCCTAGTCGTGAAGTGCATACAAGAGACTGGTTTGTTATATTACGTCTGAAATTAAAAACTAGGGGGTGTGGTGGAGGGAGTGTGCTTGGTGTTCTGTAAAGATTGTCTCGTAACCCTCATGGTTCGGATGCTTTCACAGTGAAACGTGATGTGGGTGTTTACGCTCTTTAGGTTAACATGACTATCTGTGGGGGAAACCTGACCTGACGGCCCTGTTCTGATGAGGCGAGCGCACGGCGCAGTGCAGCTGCAGAAATACTCCACTCTCTCCGAGCTGCAGGGACATGCCAGTATTTTCATTCCTCACTCGAGGCATTTCCGAGCACTAACAAAGGCAGAATGAGGTGATGAAACCAGGGAGGAAGCCGCTTTCCAAAAGCACCAAATTATTTTGTGTGCTTGCACCGGTGACCTTGCTCCAGCAGGGGCAGTTTGCTACTGCCTGTTTTTTTTCAGTTTTCACTCTTTCAGTTTGCGTCTAAAGCTCTTTTTACTGTAGATGCTGCTACATTACATCTGCACTGAAGCCTGCCAATGCTTTATTTTTCAGAGTGCTTTGTGTTTTTGGGTTTATATCCTCGTTACTCACAAATTTACAGCTTGATATGTAGCACTCTTTTAGAAGACATTAAGAAACGTTCCCTGGGTGGCGCTTAAAAAAAAACAAAAAAAAACTTCTTTTCCCCATTAGGATCCAAACACTGTACTACAGCTCTTGGTACTGGAAAGTTACAAGCTACTGCCCAGGTCACCATCCTGAGAAGCACCTTCCCTCAGGGAGTGAGAGTTGTTTTAATCCCTTCAGAAGCAGCCTTCTAACCTCTAATAGGAGCCAGCCAGAAGAATGCTGCCGCCTGAGCTGGAATCCCAGTCATCTTTGTCGAGTTAGGTTCAATCTCGCCCCATTGACCGTTTGGGAGGCGCCTGCTGAGGGCCGACACTGAGAGCCTTTGACAACTAGATGCCAATAAACAGGGATTTGGCTCTCCAGAGAAAATAGCCCCGGTAATTGTTAGGTGCGTTTAGGCTCCGCTGCGGAGGGAGGGCCACCACGGTTCTGTGCGTTTTTCTTCCCGGCGTCATGCTTGTGAAAGTGTCAGTCAGTCCCCTGCCCGCGCGCATGTCTGTGGCTGTCTGCTCGACTTGGCCCAGCGCTAGAGGCCTGGCTGAATGCTGGTGGTTGGTAGGCTTGGCCGCTTGCCTGTCTTGCTGGAGTTTGAATGAAAGGGCCCTTGTGAACTTGTGGGCTACTGTGGCATTTTCCAGCTGCCAAGCTAAGTAATTAAAAATCTAAAAAAAAGGAAATATATATATTTGACATATAGATATACTGTATACTCTATATGTCGAATGTTGTTTCTTCCGAAATCAAGGCTATTAATATGGAGTGTGTCCCCCTTTTTGGTGCAGTGACAGCTTTTACACTAGATGTTGTAACATTGCTGTGAGTATTTGATTGCATTTAGCCACAAGAGCATTAGTGAGGTCAGGTACAAATGCCACTCCAACTCATCCCAAAGGTATTCAGTCGAGCTCATTCACTCCAGAGAACACAACTGCACTGACTGACGCTTGATATTGGGCATGGTGACCTTTGGCTGATGTGCAGCTGCATCAGAGCATCATATTCTATTTGGCAGTGATTTTCTATGGACATTATACAGTTTTTGTGTAACTGAGCAACTGAATGTCTGTGTCAGCAGCGGGTGCTTCTTAACAGAAAGGTGTGTCTGAACATGTAATGTCTCAAACCTGCGTTTCAACTTGAAAAATAATACTTACACTCTTTTATATGTTTCAGTTTTTGTTTGTTTTTAATCTTTTTGATTTCTTTTCAATTGAAGTTGAATTTTTTTAATTTAGTTAGTTTAATTTTTAATAAAATAACTTTATTCAAAAAAGTGCTGTACTACATTTTCATGTCACTACGAAATACAGAGTTTCAGTCCATAGGCAGAGCCTTATTTTAAACACCCCTGCATTTTAGAGCAGGAAGTAAGACTGCATCCCTGTCCCAGTGTCCACATGGTGGGCAGTTAGATCCCATTGTTTTGAAGTAAATGTGTCCTAAAGTCTGAAGATCTGTGTGTAACCTTAAGAATTGTCACTACTGAAACACATGTTTTCTGCAGTTAAGTAACCTTTTTTGTGTTTTAGTGAAAAATATTATGATTGTATGTGTACAGCTGTTCAGAGCTGTGTTTGCTTTTTAATGTACTGGCTAGTGTTTTTAAGTTATGCTCAAAATTAGCTAAAACTCATATACTCAACGTAATATGGTGTCCTATTTGACACAATTACACACACACTTCTAGAAACTCCGCTAATTCCAGATTCCAGGATCCAGGTTGTTGGCAATACATTGTTAGTATAATTAGTAGATGATTACTGATAATAGGCTTTGAATGGCTTTGAAGGTAGTCTGTGGTAATACCAATGCACTGCAAATATGTTGGTATTGTATTTTACTCTCAGGTTCTCTTTCAGAAGTACATAGATTTTCAACATGGGATCTTATGCTCAATTAAGTCTATTCACAGTGGAGGATGCCTCTCAGCTGTATTTGATGTGTTCACGTCCTCCTGTCGTTCTCTCTCGGACTAAAGTAAACCAGTTTGATCCATAGCTGGAGAGAACAGATTTATCCTCTCCCCGGGGACTTACATGCGCATGAGATCACGAGTGCGTCGTCTTGTGCTTTTTCTCAAACGGCTGCGATTGAAATTCAAATGTAATCCCAGCAAAATGCCAGAGCTAAGTTTTTACACTGGGTGCTGGCGATAGCTGCTATTCTTCCATTGATGACCCTTGTGGCTTCGCTTCTCCCCCTCATTATCGTATTCAGCCGAGCCCAGTAGAGTGTGTGCTGAAAGGCTGCTTTCTCTCCCCAAGTCCTGCATCACGCTCATATGATCAGCAGTTGTATTTAATTGTGTGTGCGATGTCTCATTCCACTGCGCCTTCGGAGGAGGCCCAATCAGCCGAGGAAACACTCCGCAGTCTTTATTCTCAGCAGACATGAGCTCCGTGACCCACCGTGTGTGAAGGTAAACAAAGGTTTACACCACACACAAAGGCACCTACTAGCTAATTGGTGCTGAATGTCTGCAGAATGCCCCTCTCATGCTCACCTTCTTCTCGCCCACACGAACATATGGGTGCTCCAGTATTCAAGGCTAGGGTTCACACACAAACAGACCAAAAAAAACGACAAAAAAAAGAAATCCCTCCAGCGAGTTGAGCCCTAAATGAATTATTCAGATGTGTGCGTTGCGTGTTTTGCTGGCCGCTCCGCTTAATGGCATCCACTGGAGATTAATCCTGATGTAAGACGATCACAGCATGAGAGATATTCTGCAGAGAGTCGCCGCTTTCTGCCTTTACTGCGTGTGGCGGAGAGACAAAGCTGAAACCGGCAGAATTTATTTCACCTCTAGAGGCCCCAAAATAAACAACTCGCAAATCAGCGCTGCACCGCTTTTGTCGTGTAATTTGCTGTTGCACGCAGCTCTGTGATAATGTTTTGTAAGCAGAGCTCTTAGCATCAATATTAGGTCAGGGGGAAAAGCATATGCCCACATTCCATTTTTCTCTCCGGATATTTATAAATTGCAGTTAGTAAGTTTAATCCTAGCTCTTGTTCAGACTAATTCTGCGTCATGATGGAACGGAATGCCAGGCTTGGCTGGGATCTGTGGAATATTCCCATTCTGTTGGGAGATTGTGAACTGCATTAAACACTCAAACCCTACTAATAGGAGGCTTTTTGTTTCACAAAAGCAGAACCAGAAAAAAGGAATAAAGTATTTGTTGAAAATGATGTCACAGATTTTATTTCCAGTGGAAAACAAAAACACCGTATCAACACTAATGCGACACATCATTTGTTAACTGTCCACAGCAATCTCAGACATTGCTCACAAGTGCTCTGTGGGTGTTTAGATGAATCAAGACATTCACAAAAATAATGCAGACCAATCTTCAACCATGTTATAGCACTAGAGATAAAACAATACTGCTTTTATTTCTGATATCCTGGTATTGAAATCTTGAATATTGACTGATATGATATGAATCTGATATTTTATCTTTAAAAACTATAAAGCAAGCTTGGACAATAATGTAAATTTACACAAACAGTTATCAACTGCAGAATTGTTGTAATAAATGATATCATCATGACCCTGAATCAGTAAGTACCACATGTAATCGTTACAGAGATTTACTATACGTCTTACATTTTCCCCAGTGGTAGTATAGTTATCATACAGTTATCAACTAGGGCTAGCTTCTAGTATTACGTATTAATTCATAATGATATCTATATTCTTAATATCCAGTGGTCTTCTGGTCAGTCTTGTCTATTATACTTCCTTCTGCTGCTCAGATCTCACGTGCCAAAGTCTCATAGTTTCATTTGCTCCAGCATTTTTCGCGAGACTGAAAATCCACGTCATAATCTTTGCGTGTGGCGAATAAGGTATGTACGTATGTAGATAAACAGTTAATGTTTTTTTGTTTAGCTTATATTTAAGTGCAGTCTTTTCTATTGTATATATTTTTAATAATAGAGCAGAATGAATTGTACAAAGAAAATGGCTTAATAAAGGCAAAGCAGTACATGAAATAGAATGAAAGAATGATCATTTGCATAATATCGACATTTATTTAAATGATCACGATATTTGTTAATGTCAGTTATAGGCCCAAGGCTGCTATTAAGCTTTAAAATGAGCTAGTTTGAATTGAAGCACTTTACTTCAGATGAGCATTTAAAAGTAGGTTATCATGCTCAGACACTTTACTTAGCCCACAGGAAGAAATGCACAAGTAACAACATCACATCACACAATGCCAATGTGTGCTATTTCAGGCTTTGGGTCGGATTCATTTTTTTTTCTATATGATATCCAATCCAGCATTTTCTGCTGATACTAATACACCATCTTTACATATCACCATTGTGTTTCTGTTATATTACAAGGCAAATTGCAATCATAGCAGGAAGCAGTACAATCACAATGTGGAATTTTGTCCATATCGTGGAGTCCTAATGTGTGTCTGTGTGTGTGTTGTGCCTGCTCGCCCCTTGGCTGCACCTGCACTAATTGTATGTGTGCAGCTGTGATGAGAGTGCGGTGCTCCAGCTGGGAGAGCTTGTTGAGCTGCCACACAAGCTCAGCGAGCTAAACACCCCAGTAAGTCCCTCCTTGACTCAGCTAATGAGTGTGGAGCACAGACAATACAGCCCAATCCAAAAGCCCATCTGAGCGCCCGTGCAGTCCAAGAACTGAGGGAGGTCCGTCTTAGATGTCTCTCAGTTTGTGTTCGGTGAGTGTGAAAGTGTGGATAATCAAGCCTTAGCAGTGTGTGTCTTTTCTTCCCGCTGTCTGTTTTTCTCCCTTTTATCATCAGTCTCACACATCCCGCTTTTCTCTCGTGTCTTATGGCTCTGTATCTTTGCATCATGTGGACTGTGCCTTAAGGTTAGCGGGCCTCGCGTGTATGAGCAACGCGCTCGCTTGCACTGGCTTCGTTTGCTCACTTTGTCATTATAACAAGCTTACGTAAAGGCACGGAGAGACGTTACAGCAATGTGCCACTAGAAATCTGCTTAAATAACCTAATTGGACCAATTAAAGCAGTAGTAGCTCAAGCAAAATCTGGAGCAGCGCTGCTCCTTAAGGAATAACTGTATCATTCTTGTGCTTGAAACTTATTTTCAGCAAGTCCTACGGCTGTAGTATCCCGAATAAAACCTGTGGATGCTCTCCAGTGAGGGACACCATTATATTCTTCACGTCCATGATAGGAAAACTGAATAACATTTACTTAATTAAAGTGATATGTCCAATTTAATTTGCCTCAAACGCTGGCAAATATATGAAAGGATCACATTAGCCAGCCAGAATTAACTGTAATTAAATGAGGAAGTGTGGGCAATAATAAATAGAGGAAGGTGTTTTTAATGTTGTCTTTCAGTTTATAGTACAAATTCAAGGAGAATGTCACAAGACCAGCACTTTCCAAAATGTTGGAGTATTAACGAGTTAAAAATACAGTCGCCGTAACGAGGCCATTAATAGTCCAAGCATGAGCCCATTAGAATATCAGCAGTTTCACTTACCCAAAAGCTGACTTGAAATATTTATATGTAATTACAGCCGTGTGGGGCTGAAGAGGGTGATAGTAGACACTGAAGAAATAAACACGCTTTGCAGGCCCTGTGCTGAGTTAACACAAGCCTCTGATGTGAAAGGTTGGCTTTCTGCCTCGGCTTTAGCCATATATTAGATTACTAGCCATTGCTATGCATGCTGGAACAGCTATAATGCATGAGAACAGCTGAACAGTCATACTAAATAATGGTGGTCTTTGCAATTTCTGATCATAGTTTTAATATGGTTCATCCTGCTTGTTTAAATTAGGGCTTGACCGATACATCATTCAACCGCTAACCCGCAAGTCGGTTTTGGTGAAAGTCCCACTGATAAAACGCTGATAATTAGTGGCTGGTGCAATATAACGATATTTTATCATCATGATACATTTTGTTATTGTGATAAACAGTTTGCTTTTCTGAATATGTTGTGGATATCGTCAGTACTTTAAGAACACTGACCAACTGCATGTTTCATGAAAATAAGAGCGTGATAAGTCTGGTTTAATTATATTTACTGCAGTGCTGTATGTGAAATGTTGAATGAAAATCTTTGTGCCAGAGGTTTTGATGTGGCACTACTAGTGCATTGTGTATTTGTGTCAGAATATCGTGTTATGTCTTGTGTATCATGAAAATGTCATAAGTATCAGCTCACTTCTATTACAGGATATAATAATTTGAACACAAAACATCACCATGACAGCAAAACTGCTAAGAATTCTGAGAAGCTGCACGCTTTGCATGTAGGAATATATGTGTTATCTGAGACTGAGTGTCCTTTGTTTATTTGAGTCTAAGAAATGTGACATTTGAGATCTGATAATGATATAAATCCACATTGTTTACTGAAAACTACTGGAGTCTGTTTAATTATTGTTCATATAAAATTACATGAGCTAATATTATTGGTTATCTCAATTCTCACCTGCTTAAAATTGCTGTATCAGTATTCATGTTGGTTAATGTGGTCCTAGTTTAAATCTGCCTCTCCGTATGAATGAGTGTGTTCTGCTACGGAGAACAAATGTTTAGACTGTTGTCAAACCCCTGCTCTACAACACACACTCTGAATTAAGCCGCAGGATATGGAGAACATTTCATACTGAAACTATAATCAGCCGCAGGATTTTGACACAGTGTTATGTACGTTTGGCGGTGATGTGAAAGCCCATGATTTGTTACAGTACTGACTGAAACTCATCATGAAAATTGAGCTTGATTAGTTTGCTCTCTTAGCACACAGTGGAGGGTCTGTGAGTTAGTTGGGCACTAATATTGTTACATTTAGTTTTGATATGTTACACAGGTTCACATTGCAATGCTGATTTGCAAACATTACATCCTGTAGCTTTGTTCTAACTTCAGCTGTGTTCCAGCGCATAAATACAGAATACATTGAGATGTCAGCTGTTTGTAGTTTTTAATTAGATTCGTTTGTTTTGCCTATTAGTCGTCTTCATTGATGGCTGCTTGTTATTGTAACCATAGCACAAAATCTGTTTTTGATAGCTGCCTAACGTTGGCTTATTTCCCAGGAACTTGACAAATCTTATTTCATGTGTCTTTCATTTGACACAGTGATATATTATTGAGCAGCGAATTAACACATTGCAGAATATGCATTTGTCACTTTCAAAATATTTTCATAAATGCTTTTGGAATTTGTGCATTACCTTATGTGAATTGTATCTAAAATGCATCTGAATTAGCAAGCTGTGCTTTCCCTGTCACTCGCCAAACGCCCTGGCATTGTTCAGGGCCCTTATGTGGTGTGATGTGCTTTTAAACTGGCATTTGTGGAGTTGTGGAATGTTGTTTTCTTTAATCAGGTTAAAGTTGCACGCTGGGCTCAAAAAACTGTACAGAACTGATGTTTGATTATTGCAGCGCTGTCCGCTTGGCTGGGGCATTTAGGCCGTGTGTTTTTGTTCTCCATTCCAGACCACCTCTATGATTGATGAGGACATAGGAGTGGATTTGCTAAACACTAAACAAAGAAACCTACTGCATCCTCTGGTAAGGTGCTTGATTGATGATCCTTCACTGCTCATTTCTCCTAATGACTCTAACCGCAATCACAGATTTACAATCACACATGCTTCTTGCGTGGCATGACTGTTCGCTGATCTCTCTGAAATGGTGTAATTGGGGTTAGAAAACAGGACTGGCTGAATTCTATTGTGTAAGGCAATCATATTTCCTGAGTGCTGGCAAATGCCAAATTTATTTAGTGTTTTTGAGCAAGCAGCAGAACGCACTGTACGACATGAGTCATAATTAGCAGCGGGGCCTCTCAAATCACTCTGCTGCTTTGTTGTTCCTTCTCACAAAGCCAGTGTCAGTTTTTCTACATGATCATTAATGGCAGGCCCAATTACTGAGATTAGAGATTTTTCCGTTTTAAAAAATAAAAAAATTTTTTTTTTAAAATGCCAGGGTTGCATCAACAGCACATGTAGCGTGTTCAGTGTTTTATCGCCAGCCTCTTTAGGCATGTAAACCACATTCGTGCCACAGCCTTGTATACTGATGAGACTGGGAACAGCTCGAAGGTGAAAGATTTTTTGGTGGCATCTGCATTATGCTAATGAGGACAGGCCGGTGGAGCTGCAGAAGCCAGACTGCCAGGAGAGAGAAGCGTCCTGTAAATTATGGATGCAACCTGCGATTTCTGCCAGAGAAAAGAAAGGGAGAAGCTGGGAAAAACCTCAAGTCATGCATATCAGATTATCCTCCCCTCCTTCTCGGCCCCCGTCTCTTTTTCTCTCTCTCTCTCTCACTTTACCAAATTTTCTTATCATGCTCCATGAGCAAACTTGCACACAATCTAGGCTGTGTGTCTCCAGTCACATGAGAGACAGAGGTGCTGACGAGCTGGAATGCCTGGCTTGGTATTTCCTGATGTTTCATAAACACACGCACACGCACAGTTTGTTCGTTTAGAGACACTGACCGCGGCAAAAGGGACAAACGGAGTAGGCGTTTTTTTTTCCTTCTGCTGCTCTAGGATTAGGGGTTGCAGATGAGTGAACTGTATTTAATGGTCAGGTATAATTTACGCTGCTGTTGAAGCCTGACGCACTGACCGTACACTTTTACACCATGATCTTCCCAGCTGTGTGAATTGCTGATCCTCTCAAACACACTGAGCTCGTGCTCTCTCTGCTGCTGTCTCATAACGCTATGCTGTGACTGCTGCTACCTGTGTTGGCAAATACCTGCATTTCATCAGACCATAATTAATTTTCTCTACACTCATTTTTATTCAGTAAAATAAAATGAACAACCTTTCCCGCTGCCCATACACACTGCACTGGGCGATTATTTTGTCAAACCAGAAGATTGCTAAAGATTATAAACCAATTAGCCTAGTAATCATATGTAGCCTGCTCCTCACAAAAGAAGAAATGATTGGGGGATAAAGCATGATTAAATTCATCCATGCTTTGTTAAGTGCTACGTTCATTTATGTATGTCTTAGTGTAGATGCAGTATGCGGCCCTTAAAGGCTGGAGATACTAATTAGAGATTTTTTGGCATTAATGAAATTTAAGTACTTGCATTTGGCAAAATGTATTATCAGCAAAGAACCCTTGTAATGTCACAGTGTTTGCTGTTTAATGCTCACGTCCACAAAAGTAGGGGGAATTTCCAGTAGGCAGTGGTGGGGAAATGGGTTACACAAGGAGCAGGTCAGTAGTGCCTGTGCCTCAGTGTATGTGTGTGTGTGTGTCTATGAATAATGGAGCCATTCTTCAGCTGTCTGGGAGCTGCTGTTGTACAGTGCTAGTGTGTTTGGTAGGTTTGCTAGGGGCTCTAGGGTCTTCTTTAAATAGCTTTAACCCTCAGCCCGTCAGAGGCCAGCCTGGGACGCAGTCAAAAACTAAACGCAACAACACTGGCCATTAAACCAAATACACTGGAGAAAATGGCATGGAATCTGAAATCTTAGTCAACCACCGAGCTTTTAGTTTCAGGTATCATCGCTGTCCAAAAAAAAAGCAAGTATGTCAGAAATAATAACCTCATAGGAGGAGGCAAAAATATCTGTAACTTTTAATAGACGTTTATTTTATTACAAGTTATTTTGGAGCATTTCTATTGGTCCATTCATCATGAAATGTTCAGACAATGTAAAGGACAGCTGTGTTCAAATGATGTAGGAAAATAATGTTTTTTTGAAAGCAACAATATCTGTATATCAATCAACCCACTTTGCTTTCGGCATTACAATATATCATAGCCTGTGTGTTAATTTCTCTGTTCCTACACTTTAATCAAGGATAGATAACCTGAACTGAAGAAATATAGGGTTAAGCTTGTCTGTAGTTGCCTGTTTGTAAATGGTTTAAGTAGGTCATTGATCTGGACCCTGCACAGGGTTAGAGGGTTGCCATGGAAAATTGTTTTAATCATAATAATTTTATCCTAAGCCTCATTTGTGAGTTGGGATTTGTTTTGCTGACAGACCATGCTGACCTCAGGAAGAGGAAACATGGGTGTAAAGTCACCATGGGCTGCCCATGAGTGGCATCACTGAACAAAACCAACAACCACAGCAAATCAGATTATGGGAACAGAATTTAAGAGGATTAATTTTTTTCTCCCTCTTTCTGAGAGCACATATCAAACATGCAAAAAATCCTGTACTAGCACACTTTCTGTAGATCCACAAATAGCAACAGTT
Source organism: Colossoma macropomum (assembly GCF_904425465.1). Taxonomy (NCBI): domain Eukaryota; kingdom Metazoa; phylum Chordata; class Actinopteri; order Characiformes; family Serrasalmidae; genus Colossoma; species Colossoma macropomum. Next base: position 17,770,327 of record NW_023494791.1, on the reverse strand, counting down.
TCTGAAAAGTTCCAGCTTGTGGTTTTTTTTTTGTTCTCAGTGCAAATATCATCGTCCCACTTGTCCTTAACATGCAGGTTAATAAGTTCTTGAGATTCTGGTTTGACAATTGCAGAATGGCCTGATGAAGCCTATTGTGGTGCTCGTAACCAAGTGACTCTCACTGCTGAGGACTTTTACCTTGAGGGTGGTGGCTTTGAATGCTCACCTCATGAGCCTCAGCCTGTGCTAAGTGAGCGTGATCAACGGTCATATGGATCATAAATAACATGTATGAATTTGCCGGGGCTCGATGTGCGGCGGTGCTCCAGCCACAGCCCTGCCTGTGTACTTTTAACCTTGCTCTTGCAGACAAATGAGCACTTGAGTCCACCATTCAAAAGGGGATTGAGGCTGGGGAGCAGAGACAAATAGCATTAGTGGCAAAAACAGATCAGAGTGGGAGGGAGGCACTGGATCTGTTAGTGCGCAGACACACAGGTAACCATGGAGCAAATTGATCTGACCGAGCTCGTTTGCGATGAATCATAACGTTCACTGCCATGTTAGAGGTTTCTTCAATTACCTTTCCGCTGTGGTTGACCTACACTGCGCCGCAGACCTGCCTGTAGCAAGGATCTGTCTGATTACCCTCTAGCCTGCACAACTGATACAGTCAGTTAGTACCAGGTTTGTGTTTAAACATCATGAGTAGCTTCCTCAGGTCACCATTTTTGAATGAATTGTGTCTTGCAGTGCATCTCAGAGTCTGTTGTCTGATGTGTGAGCTGCCATGGAGCCACTGCTGTAAATATTCGTGACTTCAGAGCAGGCCGAGACATGATCTCATCCGCTTCCGCCAGGGCATCACATGTAGGCACAGGCTCTGCAGATGTAAATCACAGTCTACTCTATTGGCTCATTAGGGCCGCATCTCCAAAGGAAGAAATGTGAGCATATGTGTGAAGGGATTTTTTTAAATATAGCATAAACAATAGCTGTACAATATAGACAATGTGCCATATTTTGATGATTTTGCTAGATATTGTCATTATGATATGCTTTGCAATGTATGACACACATATTGGTAAAAACTAGCCTGTATTATTTTGGCCAGAATCATGTGAATGCCTTGCTTGGTGAAAGCTCCCACAGAAGCGCTCATCTGAAACTGATCAGGATGCTCACAGCATGCAATAAAACGTTTTGTGATTTGTTAGAGGGCTCATTTGCATATTGCAGCCTTTTGTAATATCAGAACGGCAAAGGGCAATATTACAATAATGATTAACAAGCAACACATTCTACACAAATGGTCTCATATGTTGATAAATTTTCCTAAGGCATGGAACACACGGACTAACTTGACATTACTTTGAAAGCGTTCTTTCTATTCCATTTGTGATGGAATAACAATACACAAAACTAAGAAATCAGTGCACAAAGTCATTTAAAAAAGTGCAGTTGATTTGCTCACCTTGTGTACTTTAATAATTTATTAGTGGCACGTTTGCTGAGTGATTGTTTTGTTGTTGTAAAGTCTATAATATTCTTCTATAGTCATTCAATAATGATACAGATAAAGTTGAAACGTTGGTCAAATTACATGTTTTGTTGATTTTCTAAAAGAAAATAAGTTAGTATATCCTCTACAGGGAACAAACTTAAATATGGCATTTTTTGAAATTTGGTCCATATTTTCTGTTTATTTACTAAGTTTAACATATTTTAATAAAATAGAAGAAAAAAAATATAAATTGTGCCATAACTTTTGCACAGGCCACATTTCTATCCTATATGTTAATTTCAGCAAATATACAGTAATTGTACATTAAAATATGTAATGTGTGTTTTCAGTTAGAAAATCAATAACACGTGTAATTTCACCAGGAGTGGCAATCTTTTGTTTACAGTTGCATGTCAGAACCTGAAACATGAAATGACTTTACTAAATATATTTTAAAGAAATGTGCAGGAAGATCATTTTTACACTTCTTAATCATCACTTTTCACAAGCTAGCTGAGCATTTGTTTTATATCATGTTTATAGTGTTTGTATTATGCACTGTTGGAAATAAATGTACTGTGCAGGCACATTTTTCACTTATCAAGGTACAAACAATGTAAATGTACCCTTAAAGGTACAACAGTGGTTTTAAGGTCCAACTGTGTACCTTAAATAAGTTTTTCCCAGTATAAAAGTATGTATTTGTACCTTTTTAAAACCTAATGTTTTAAAACAGAACAATAAAATAAAGAGCCTGTAGACGAGACGGGGTGTGTGAATTGTGGTACATTTATGTTCCCTGACTAAAGGTACTGAAATGTACCATTGTGGGTACCACCCTAGTTTCAGTTTCATACTTTTCTTTCTGAGATTTTGTGGTGCATTTATTATTGAAACTTGTTCAGCCACTGAAAAATGAAAGCACCCTTCCTTCTGGATGTCAGAATTGCACCATAAGCTCACATTCATGGCCATAAATTAGAAAAATTATGTAAAACACACTTGCTTGTTTTTAATTCAGGAAAAAAAAATGTTTTGTGTTTTCTAGAGGAGATAGTTGTGAATTTTTACCTGCTTTAAATTTCAGATTTAGAGCTGCTGGCATTATCTACATTAAAGGCTGGTAGACAGCCGTATGTGTCCCTGTTAACACTAATTAATCTACCATTGCATTTTTTCAGTTCCTCAGTGATATCAAGGTGATTTCTATGTAGTTCTACTTGACATGTAAGTGAATACAAATATGATTCAAGGTGGTCAAGACTTTTCAGCTCTGTAGCTGTGCGTCAAGGACATGTGGTACAAGAGAATCTGTCATGTTTATTAAAAGGGCGTGCAGGAGCCTATTTCAAAACTGATAAAGAAAGCAATTGAAAGGGTACATATAGTTCAGACTGGAGCAGTCATGTTTGCACTGATATAAGCGAGTGCCTTCTGCATTTCTTTCTTACGTTTACCTAGACATCAAATAAACGCAAAAATGGCAACTACGCTTTTGTCAATAATTAACTCCGAAGACGCTTTAACAAATTGCTCAAGTGTGTTTTATAAGACAAGACGTGGGCAGGTGTTCAGGGCTTTTTATTGACAGAGTTCTCTTCATCTGAATGTTTCAGATCAAGGTTCAAGTTCATGTCAATCATGGAACATGAATGCCAGTTTTTTTTTCTGATCAGCACATATATTGCAGGAATTTGACGTGCAACCTGCAAACAAACGTACACTGCAGGAAAACATTAGTTAAAAATGGAAAATGTACTGGGAGAATGTTACCAGTAACAATTCAGTGAGAGTTTCCTCACTTTATATGTAGAATGTGCTGCAAATTTACAGTTTTATCTGTGAAAATGTCTCATTAATTTAACTCAAAACAGAAAAGTTTGAGATTCTATAAATATGTATATCTTCCAAACTCTGCGCAGACATTTATTTACAATTATTTACAATTTTCAAGCAGCTCTCATTCAATGCAGACAGATTACTGGACAGCAGATCTCCATCTTTACAAATAAATAATAATAATAAATAATAAATAATAAATTTCTTATTTTAGCATTCTCATTATCTCATTTCTTAATTAATATTAACCGCAATTCCATTTATGTCAGATTTATCAGCCGAACATTAACATTTCTGAGAAACCCTAGAACTTACTTAGGTTAGTTAGTTAGTTATCCTCAAGCTGACATCATCATATGGTCATCATAAGGAAAAGCCAAAGAAAAAGAATCTCAAATCTCAAAACGCTAGCTAACCATATGATACCTTGTTGGCTAATTTAATATGTAGCTTAAAAAACAAATATTTGGAATTCATCAGAATTAGAACCTCTAAATGTTTTTGAAGGATTGTGAGGTGTTTGTGAATTGGAATTGGAATTATCTGGGTTTGGAGTTGTCTGTAAATACAAATAAGTCAATTCAGATTGTTCATGGAAAACGTATGTGAATCCTTATATTTTTATTAACTAGTTGTTGGCAAAAGGTTTAGCCCCACACCACTTTTACACTCTTACACTCCCGCCACCATGCTTCACATGTAGTGCGAGGATTGCAGAGTAGGTGTATCTACCATGGTACGTGGAGCTTTCCAAAAACATTATCAAAGGATATACAGCTGTTGTTTCCAGGTGGTCTTTAGTAAATTTGAAACATCCAGCAATGTGTTATTTTTTATTGGACAGCCGCTTAATAGGAATAGCAACAGTGCTGAATTTCTTACATTATTACATTTATAAACTACCTACTTGATGAAGGCCCAAGCCTTTAGAAATCATTTTATAAGCCTTTCCAGTATTTTGAGCTTCAACTTTTCTTCTGTTCTGAAATTTCCTTTGATCAGACCATATTGCATTTGGTCAGAAAAATTGTGTTGTGGAGAGCAGGTAATCAATGTTGTGTCTTTTTATATGGGTTGGCAGGTCAAACCCAGAGCTAAATTAATCGGAACACCTGTAGTAACCCTCCTTTTGAAGGGTCCTTGTCCTAGACATTCACATATTCTTCCCATCTGTGGCTTTCATTGTTTAAATTTAATATACTTTCATTTGTTTGACAAAGACATGTCCGTATAAAATGTTGCTTATAATGTGTGAAAAATGTGTGTATTATACTGCAATTATTTATTATTATGGCTTGAAGAAGATGGTCAGATCACATATAGGATGCATTTCATGCAGCAGTCTAGATAATTCCAAAGGCTTTGCAAATGTTGTGTCTCGCAGCTGTACATCTGATGGTAATGACATCATATATAATAATGAATGTGTTTGGCTTCCTTCCCATGGGTTTGATAGACTGGAAGCTGGCTATGCATGAGTTTGCTAGACGTGTATTCTACACTCTGAGCTTGCTAGGTGTGAAGGCCCTCATTAGAAGCTCCTGTGAGCCGGTCTGTGTGAATGCAGTGCGAATGTTGGAGTGAGTTGGGGCCAGTGTGGGCTCCAGTACTCACTCGATTACACACTTAATCAAATCACCTGCTTGTTTATACGCTCTGTACTCCCATGTCAAAAAAGCACCCACGCTTCATTCATTTGGGCCGTGCTCCGAGAGACCCTCCGCCTCTCATTCGGCACACACAGCCCCCCTCCTCTCAGGCTGAGGGCCGTGGGGGGACTGAGCTTGCAGTGTTCGTTGGAAACTCTCAGTCAGTGTTATATGTTCAAACTATTTTCTTTTGTGTTTTAGGAAGCCTCTCATGTTCTGAAGCAGTGAATTATTCATTTGGAATCAGTTGGCTGAGGAGCATGGTAATCACCTCAGGTGGCGGGGGAGCTGTCTTACATTTTCTGCTGTTAGAGTTGCGTTATTGGAGTTTGAGTTCTCTTAACTCCGTGGCAGAGACTTTATAGATATTGCATTACATCGCTCCACTCCGTGTGTCTTTAGTTGTTCGATGAGACAGACTACAAATAGCTGTGTGCCTGCTTGTTTATATGCTTCCAAGCATTCCTAATGCCTGGATTATCTCTTAGAGAAGTGATTCAGTGAATATAATGGCTGCGCAATGGCCCCGCTGCCACTAATACATGCACCAGCCCAATAACCCATCCTCAGAGAGAGCATATTGATTGGCGCAATAATATTTGTCTCATCCCTCTAAACAAAGGGAAGGAAAAAAAGAGCCGAAACCAGCGGTAGCTCTTTATATCCCACAGCTGCAGGAGCCACCTGATGCAGAAACTAAAGAAAGAGAAATGTCAGAGACGCTCATCAGAGCCATTGTAAAAACAATATGTTTTTCGTTTCCCGTGCGAAGTGCCGAGATCATCAGAATTTTTTGGCGTAACCGAACCCGGCTCATTGTCTCCCAGCGGAGTCACCTCAACCTCTGCTCTGTGTTTGTGCCGTGACACACTCCGCCTGCCACAGGAGCAGATATGACATCATTTCACCACAGCTGTGGGCCGCACACGAGGCGTGGAGGGGGAACAATTGACCAGGGGCGACGCAGGAAGAGCCGGCTGACCTGATTGCTCAGCTGGCCAAGCAACTGGGAAGGAAGGCCCAAGGCGGGGTCCTGGCCGAGGGGAGGGGTAGTGGTGGATAGTAACCCCCCCTTCCCTCCCCCCTCCCCAGGATGCAGTCATGTTTGCCCTGCCTGCTGCTGTTCTGCCGCCTGCCTGCATGTCCTGGCCAAAGCAGATTTGTACATGAAAAATGATCTGCGATCACTGCTGCTGTATCAGCTTCCAGATATGGGTTTGTGGATGTTCTTGATAGGCCAGATCCCCTTGAAAGAGGCCTCCATCGTGTTCCCTGACAAGATCGGGAATGCATTCTTTAAGGTGTGCCAGTAATATACAGACCGGATCTTAGTACTTATAGTCTGTAGGGCAGGTGCGTTCTGCATTGTATGTGATGAAATAAATCAGCTGTATGTCGGCTAATTGTGTATTGTCACTGTTAAAATTTCGTATTGTGTGAAGATCTTGTGATGAATAGACCAAGAGTAATGCTTTAAAATGATTTGGAATCAAATGTTGTTACATTAAAGGATAAAACAAAGGTTGCTTTTTTCCAAAAAAAAAGCTTCTTTGCAGTAGTATGTAAATCTTGTTAAGTTTCAAAACATAGCATTCACTCAACAGTCCATGCCATTCATAGATGGAAATTAGTGTTTTGAATGAATTGTTTTTATGTTGTCACAAAAACCAATGCATTTACACACAGTCTTATGTATTATGTACAAGGGACAAACAAAAATATGGCATTTTCCTGCTATTTTTTTAGTGCACAAATTTAGTTTTTTTGCTGAGTTTAACATATTGGAAGAAAAATAAAGCATAAAATATAAAATGTGCCATAACGTGTGCACAGAACACACTTCCACATTTTCAAATATGTTGCATTCAGCAAATAAACAGTAATTGTGCAAGAAAATGTGCAGAAGTGTGTTCTCTGTAGGGGATGTGTTAACTTAACAAAACCTATAATTTGATCAAAGGTTTTAAAACTTTTGCACATTCAGTCTACGGCAGTTTAATACTACTTTGAAGTTATAAGGGATGTTTCAGCCTGGACTGAGTTGTGAGCGCAGCACATTACAGAGCGGCCAGTCATAGTAGAGGTCATTTAAATAGTCATACACGCACAGTGACAAAAACATGTTGTTTCTTTCTAATGAATAAGTAGAGTTTAAAAATGGTCATGTGAAAAATGAATTACAATACAAGTTTTGTAATTGGACCACAGAGAAAAAAAATAAATAAAAGAAAAATGTAGCATATGAGCCCTTTAATGGATACAGTTGTGAATGTTTTTCTCTCTTTTACAAAATTATCATTTCAGATTTTGTTTTCTATGATGGTAACACTGTACTATAATTTGGTTTTTATGGGATGTCTGGCTTATATTAATATTTAGTATAATTTGGTGGCTTTTAACGATCCTAGTGTATATATATATCGCATCTGCTTGATTAATCTAAATTCCGCACATAGTTTTTAATTATTAAGGGTACAGCTGCACTCTAGAAAGCCCTTGCGAGTGTAATGGAGCCTATTTTCCACCACGTATACATAGACACAGAGACAGCTGGAAAGGGCAAGATGCATATGACCTACCACATGTTCACTTCTATATAGAGAAAACAGTGTACAATAGTGCTAATTCTGTAGAGACCTATGCACAGGCTGTTTGTTTCAGTGATCCTTTAACAAACACAGCATATATTCACAGTGTACATGTGTGAACAGTAAAACACTGAGATCAGGTAGTGGGTGTGACTGTGAATATGACGCAGGGTGAGCATTCAAGTGTGTTTGCATGCGTTTTACATTTGCATGCGGTGTTTTTGTGTGGCATACTTCATGATGGCCCCGTCTTCCTTTATAGATTAGTTTTCAGTGCTTAAAGCTGATTCCCACAAGGCAGGGGCTCCTTTTCAATGACAGGGCCTCATCTGTTAGCGTCCCTCAGGTCCGGCGCAGCACAGCGTGCTGCAGCTCCCAGCAGCCCACACAAAATGGGCGGCAGCCTCAGGAGAGCTCACCTCCACCGCCCCTCAAGAAGCCGTGTGGGAGTTTAATTACTCCGGCGGCCACAGACTGCGCCTCACTCTCTCTCATTACTACAAGCGCTTTACCTGCTTCCTGCGCTCTGTTCTCTCCTCACTCTCTGTTCAGTACAGTTACAGACTGGGGATGTCCTGATCTGATCTGAAAGATAGTGATCAAAGCCGATCCAGCCATATTTTAATGGATCAGTATTGGCTGTGTTAGCTCTGTAATATCTAACATCTCTTTTGCGATACATCTAGAGACTTTGGCGGTGTCCCCATTAACTTGTTGAAGTCTGCCCCCAGAGTACTTGCAATATGTGCATGTCTACGTTAGCCGTAGTAAAATGCATCAGATTGTGGAATCAGTGTTTTCTGTTTGCTGCTGTGTTTTTCTATCACTAAGAAAAAAGCAATGCGATTGAGACTGGGTGCAAGCACATACTGAATGGAATTCAGATTGCGTTTGTTTTATCTGAGTAACATTAAGGCAAATGACTTGTGTATATTCCAATTCATATGTTTGTTCAAAATTACTTTTTGAGTTCTTGACTTTGTTACATATTAAAATAAATGTAACAACAGCATTGGGAAATCACATTCACAGAGGAAGTGTGTAGAGTGAAAAACAGAAATAGCCTTTTTAGCTCAGGATTAAGGGCTTAAACCTCATCAAACTCTGATCTTTTGTTAAGTCCATTGCACTGTATTCACGAGGTGACAAACAGATATTGACTTAAGGCAGCAAAGCACGTTTTCAGATGTTAAGAACCATTTTAAAGCAAAAAAAAAAAAAGGAAATTAGCCCAGCAGTCACTTAACATATCTCCAATGCTATGTATCAACAGCAGTTAAGTTAGTTAGAGGTAAAATGTGCATGTTTATTACATACTTATTGATAAGACTAATGTTGCACATGGTAGTACTTGACATACAAAAGTTGCCTGGAAGTGTAAAGTGGTTATATCGAAAGTGTAGTCCTGACAAACAAGACACAGTCAGTTCAGACTGTCATACTCTATTGCACAGCCTCATAAACATGAAGTGATTTTACTCTAACGTTTTAAAGTAACTGGCACCTTAGCATGTCTTACCTAAACTCAATTAGTTTTGCCAACATTAATGTACTTAAAGTGTACAGTACCTATTAAATATAAATTATAGCTATATTATCTATGCAAATACAAATATCACATCAGAACTCAATATTAAATAGATAAGATTTGGTAAAAATTTGGATCAGAGCATCCATAATAATACGTATATGATAAATATGAATGTGAACTTGTTATTAAGGTTGGTCAGGAAGTGAACATAGATGATTGTACAGGATTACAGCCTCCCCAATACGGGCTAAGCACCAATTTGGTGCGATCCCTCTGGTCAGTCTGGCCATCATAGCCCGCCATAATGAACTTATTTACTTCAAGTTTAGACTGTCCACGCAGTCTGGATGAGGTGTAGCGTCTGAGCCGCTATTTGTCTCCCCAGCATGTGCTTAAGCCTCTAATGTGTTGCCACCGCACTGAGTTGCCTGTTACTTAAAAGGCTCCACTTGGCACGCTAACCATGGCACCACCAAACAAGGCATGAAATGCTGCGCTGCTGGTGTTGCAGGTCCATCCACTTTGTCTGGCTAAATCTCCCCTCTTCCAACCTGCACTGGGAACGCTGCCGATCGTGCCAAGAACGTCTCTCGAATGTTCACATTTGTTTGAGAGAGGTGTCACACTGTGAGGTAATGAGAGGCATCCTCATATGATTTTTAATTAACCACCCATTTTTGTGTGAGATCATGTCAGGATGCTACTGTATGGAAGCTAGTAATACATATTGTATATAAACAGACACATATTAAAGACAGTTGCTGAACACTTATAAAAGATCTGCCCTTTAATCTACTGTTTTCTGTTAGTACTATGAATTCTCAATGCTGTCATTGCATTTATTTTAATATGTAAAGAACATGATCTGAATTTTGTTCAGAATGTGTATGCATTCTCGTTCAGAAACTAGAAACTAACACAGTACATCCACTAATAAATATCAAGTTGTATATCAGGCTTCTTTTATATGATGATAGTAAACATAGAAGCACAGAGTAAGCTTTAATTTTACATGCTGGGATGTGAGATATGAACTCCAATTTATATCATTTTATCAGTTATTTTCCTCTGTTCATATGATAACATTAGGATATTACTATATGAAAAGCAATAATTGATAATGATAGTAAGGATTATAATAAAAATAATAATAATAATAATAACAAAACAGTTGTTAATATTAGTATTTTACTTTTCTTATTAAGTTTATAAGAGTTACTAAAGCTGTTCATACTCATCTTTTGTTTGTCTTTTAGGTGGGTCTGTTTGTGTTTTAATGTTTTTTGGGCTTAAAAATCCATTAGATAATGTCACAGTGGTATTCACTTTTATATGTACCTCCCACCTCTACTATGCGCTGATACATCTTACCATGCTGAATGTGGACAAGCATGTTTGGGGGCAGATTTTTGAGAGTAAAATGGGACATAATGGTACAAGTTTTTCACGATGAGACGTTAGGTAAGATGGGGTTAATTGCTTAATTTTTTGAAAGAAGCAGAAGAAGTCATCTATTGTCGGATTAGCAACCAAGAGACTTTCAGCATGATTTCTCCCTCTCTCTCTCTCCCTCTATGAGTGTGAGACAGATTATTGGGTCTAGCCCTGCTTTCAGGGGCCTGCTCTGGGTGGCTGGCGTCTGCGTCGGGGAGAATTTCTGCAGACATTGTGCAGGTCTCTCAGATCATTACAGCCTCCTTCACTGAGCCTTTGTTCCCCGTGCGCTCAGCCGGTGAAGCTGACACGCGGCATTTTGCCGTCGCGAGCGACGCACACCAAACCGGGACGTCGTGTCTCCTAATGTAGCTCTGCGCTGAGAACATGCTCGACTGTCACTCCTCCCCACCATGCTCTCCCCCATCCCCCCGCCCTCCCCGTCCTCTTAAATCTGTTCATCTTCTAACAAAGCATCAGACAGCTTATTATGGAGGTGTGAAAAGAGAAGAGCTTTTTGCTTCTGTGCATTGCTGTACCTTTTCCTGCTTTGCTCGCATTACCGTTTGCCACCAAAGCGATATGCAACTGGGGCCATTGAGGCAGCGTGGCTTGTGTGTGTTTTGGCTTGTGAGTGTTTACCAGGTTGTGTACAAAAGGGAGCGTTAGCTGCTTCAGTGCAGAGTCTCAGTGCTCACACGCATTCTGTTTCCTACTCCTCAGGGGTCAACTATCAGTATGAGCTTCATGTGGAGTGATGGTCTGTACCATATTTTTACAACAACCTCAACTGGCAAGCAAAAAGCTTTTTATGTCGGAATGGGATTGTCTAGTTTTGACTGTTTGTAGTGGTTTACCACAAGTATTTGATGGTTTTTCAGAGAAAATGGTTAATTGTAGCATTTTTATGAGTCTAGATAACTAAATTATTTACTGGATTAATAACAATTTTGTGGCCAAATTAAAGATGACAGTATACAACAACTTTTACTGAACTGCGTATTTATTATGTTCTTTTATTTGACAGAGATTAAGCTCCAGCTTGCACGCTCTGGGTTTGCTCCCATGTCAGCTTCAGTGTTAGTGCCTAGTCCCTCAAAGAACGCTGTACATAAAGGCTTGATTATGGCAAAGTTTTAGGTTCTGTAATTTGCTTTCCTTCACAATATAAAAAAATAATAATAATAAAAAATGTAACTTAGCAAAAATGAACAAACACATTTTTTTTTTACCAGATTTCAGGTCCAGGATGATCATGTCATGGGCACCTAAATGCCCACGTGTACGCACTTTCAGACCACTGGCCTGGAGAGTTGTTAGGGCAGGGTCAGCCCGGGTGTTTGCGTTTCTGGAAGAGGGGGCTCTCTTGCCAGTTGTCGGTTTTGAGCAGAATGGAATGGCAACACAGGAGTTTAAGTTTCATCTTGTGCTGGGGGCTGTGTACTCTGGGCCCCTGTCTGGGTTCAGAGGTCACACTTGTGAGGCAGGCGGACTGGAGGAGGGCCGGTCCAGGGGCCCCAGCCTCACACAATATGTCCGTCAGCAAATCCTTTTGTTTTCTCTCCTCTTAACTGCTTGAGACCCCTCTCTGTAACCAAGGAAATGTTGCCAGGGGAGATGAGCCTGGGTAACGGGGAGCGGGCAACAGGGCATGCGTGAATGTTCTGTTTGGGTTGATAAATGCGCTGCGTCTACAGCCGCTGATTATTTCGCTGCTCCTGGTCTCTTCTGGCAGGTCTTGTCGCTTTTGCTGCTCCTGGGGGACCCCTGCGCACTGCGTGGACAGCTTTGAGTGTGTGCGTGCTTGTGTGTGTGTGTGTGTGTTCGAGCAAGGGTGTGCGTGCGTGAGTGCTTCCATATGTCTAGACAGGAGCAGAATCCCAGGGGCCCCACACGTTTAGACTCAGGATATTAAATGACCTAATGGCCGTGTTATTTGTGTAGGATTCATTTAGAGAATCTTGTGTGAGCATTAAATCATAATGAAGAGGGTATGAATTTTGATCGAAGGCGGGAACGCTGTGTTGGGAGCATGTCTGGGTAATGCTTGGCTCAAGCCGCTGCATAAAACATCACCGAGAGTTACGGGCTGCGACCTGAGGCCGGCAGCCCCGCACTGTCTCAGCTATTCAGACATGTCTGAACAGCCAGACACAGACGCAGCCAGACCACGAGTGGCATGCTAGTTTCTCTCCGATGCTAAAATCATTAACACAGAAACAAGACCAGACACATGGCTGCAGTGGTTGTGCAATACAATAAGGCATTTTAGAGGGCCTAAACCACCTTCTCTGCTGGTGTTTGGTGGGAAGTGGACAAACGTATGGACAAAATTCAGGCTTCAAAGTTGCTGCTACTGTTTTTTAGCTTTGCAACAGCTCTATTTGAGATTACACAACAGCTTGATGCAGTTTGGTGACTTGATGCAGTGTTTGATGATTTAGGCAAGCAGTTTGCACAGTGCTAATTGCTGAGTTGTAGGCTTTCATTACTTGTTAGCAACTTCGGAGTCATAGCTCCAGTGCAAAATCAAAGAAACGAACTTGTGACACCAAACACTTATCTGATCGACTGCATTTGGGGAAATTGTGCCAATCTGCTGTTAAATCTTTTCCACAAACATGGCTGCTTATAATTTTCAGCCACATACCAGCTGATAGTCAATAGTAAGACTTATTTAGCTCTTACAGCCTTTGTTGTAATGAAGTGCTGCTCTAGGTGTTGTAAGGCCACTTATCTAGGTTAAGTAGTAATAGCCTGCTGTGTTAGCATGAGCCCTCTCCCTCTGGCCTAGAACCTCTGTGCTAACAGGAACTGCCTTATTTCCTGAACTTGACTCAGCGTTCGGCTCTGTGCTGGAGACGCTGGTTACTTTACACTCGCGCAGCTTCAGGTGTCACACCAGCTGAGGATCCGGAGGCCGCACTCCACTCGGCAAATCTGCAACTGGGCAGTAGAGTGCAGTGCCAGGAGTAATACCCGTATGTCACTATCAAAACATCAGAGTGCTGACGCGGGCTACAGCTCACACGCATACGCTCACCGCTGCCTCACACACACTCCTTAGCTTTTTCCACCCCCTCACACAAGCGTTTTGTGTGCTGCTTAGTCTCATTCTCAGTAGCAGACATGAACTTTTGAGCTTCATAATTGATCCTTGCGATGCAACTGACGTTTTATTCAGCAAATGAACACCCAGGCAGTTATTATCTGATCAAAGGCAGCATGCCGTAGCAAGGCCCAGTGGAGAGCAGGCCGCAGAGATGGGCTTTCTGCACACGGCAACAGTTATGTTTCTGCATATGATTCCAATTGTTGTTTATATTTGTGTAATCCTGAGTGACAAAAGAATAAGTATAATCATTGAAATCAGACGTTTCTCATTTTGATGTTGCGCCTTTAAAGTATTTTCCATAAAAGTACTTTGATAAAAGTCAGTGTATCTAATATTGCACATTGTGATTGTTTAATGATATGTTTTTTATTATTTAACTTATTTTTAACTTCTGTTTTTTCTTGTTTTATGTCATTTTGTCTGGAGAAATTGTCTTTTTCTATTGGCAGTATGGGTGTAACGATACACTCAGCCTACTTGATTTGTGAAACTGGGTAAATGATTCAGTATTCTTACGATATTCTGAACAAAAATAATGACCCCATGTTGTTGCACTACCTATTACTCACATCCCTAGAGCTGGGAGGCAGGAGGAGTGAGGCTGGGAGGGAGGCTGGAGTGAGGTGTTGAGTGGTACTGACTGTTTGCAAAATGTAGCATTCAAACAGTGCAGTTCCATTAGATGACATACTTAATAAAAGGTTCATTCTTCAAATGTGTTGTCAGTTTTATATTGCAGTATCACAATGCCATGATGCATTGTTCCTCCACTAGTGTAGACACAATGCAGGTAATTTGGCTTTCCTGCTTGAAAATGATCTGCCAATGGAGGAAGACAGATTCTCTAGATGAACTAACTTAAATCAAATAAACAATGTCTACACATAAATTACATAATCTTATCAAATTATTACCATGGTCTCATAGTGAGAAATATTAGATATATTGACTAGATTTAACATGATTTCACTTTCCAAGGTAGCCACACTCTTAAAAATAAAGGTACCAAAAAGGGTTATTTGGAGTCACACCATAGACAAACCACTCAGTCAATGGTTCTACAAAGAACCATTATTGTAAATGTGATGTGTCAGTTTTAACAGTTTAAAGAACCTCCATAGAAAGTAAAAGTTCTGTAGAAATTAAAGATTTTTCCTAATGCTCTCTGTCTAAGCCAAGAACCGTTTCTGCTTATTGTTACTGTTATTTCCATTTGTGTCAGTTTTCGTTTTTGTTTTGCAGAATTTGAGGAGTCCAGTTACCCTATGCATTGTGTTAGAATTTCATGAATGGTCCAATAGAAATGCTCCAAAATTACTTGGAAAATAAATCTCGTTGCATTTACTTCAATTACACGTTAAGAGTGTTTTTCCTTCTTCTGTAAAGTCATTGACAAACTATATTTGTGCATACTTGCACATATAATAATGATCAGTTATTATTGATAACAACTTGTTTGGCAAAGTATGTCATAAAAAGTCTTGACTACATTGCCCAGCCCTATATTTGTGCCCGTGGATGGATGGATGAATGGACTGTTAGAGAGAGAGAGAGAGAGAGAGAGAGAGAGAGAACACATTGAGGTTGGAGTATGCTTTACAGGCTGGTTGACCTGCGGTGCTCTAGCCTGTAGATATTCACTACACAGCCTGAGCTCTATTGATCATTGAATGTCCTGTCCACTCTCAACTACACACATTCACTCTCTGAAGCAGACCATCGCTGTCGCGCTAACGGTTGGTGGCCAAGCAGTGTTTACAGCAACGTATGGACCAGGATCTGCTTTCATTAGCAAAAGTGGATTCACTTGCGTGGATATGTTTGTATGTGTTCCTGGTTTTGATCACGTGTGCATGTATATGTGCATTTGTGTCCACATGTATTATTAGATATGGTTACATGTGTTACACATCAGGCTTGTGTGTATGTGTATGTGTGTGTAGACACACTTAAACAGAGCTGAGTGGTGGGGGAGAGGCAATAAGAAAAGAATGATTACCAGACAGGCCACATGCTCAGTCCAGATATGCAGCTTTAGCAGTATTCCTCTGCTGCACAGTGTCAAGCATATTGATCAGCTTCTTGTAATAGAGAGAGGGCCAGTGTGCAAAATCAATGCTTGATTTTTTTCCCCTTCCCTATCTTTACCTCTCTCTCTCCCTCTCTCTCTCTCTCTCTCTCTCTAAGTCAACCTGCTTCCATTGTCTGGTGTGAGTATGAAGCAAACCTCCTGCTTTTCCTCTACCGGTTCTCTAACATCACGCTGCTGCCATGTTGCCACAATAAAGCTACACAAGCCCTCTTTGTTTTGCGTCGCTCATACTGTCCCTTGACCTGCCCACAGACCCGTAAGAAAACATTCCGCGACACCGTTTCATTTCTCTTAGATTGCCATAGCATTTATACTGTTGTAATGTGGAGGTCAGCTTTGTGGTTTTATGTGTGAAAGTAAAGGGACAGTCGATTTTAGTCCAGTCTGTGGGATAAAATCGGGCTGTGTTTTTTTCCCGTTATGCAAGTGTTCTCGTTTTTGCATGTTTTTTTTCTCACCCAGGGTAGATACAGATTATGAAAAAAAAAAAGATTAATGCTGCCCTTGCAGTCCTCAGTCTGTCTACTGTCAGAAAATAGAATTCATTTAGGTAATCCAGATGCTTTTCCTCAGTTTGTGTGTCTGGAATTTGGCCGGCAGTCAAGCAGCTCAGGGTGAGCTTTTGTGTTTGCGCGGAGATCCTGGCCTTGCCTAGCGCCGCTCCGTCAGCCCAGCACAATGCTCACCCAGCGTCCAGCATCATCAACCAGCAAAATGCACACCTTCTGATAATCATCCCCCATTGTTCCGTGCCATGACAAATGCCCTTCAGTTTGTACAATCAAACGGGCCCTCCTTTCTGCTGCTCTATTGACGGTACTGTATCAGAAAGGGCCGTGGCACTCTCTTTGTCCCGCGTCTGGGAGCAGAATTGATTGATTAGTTCCAAAAGCCAATTAATGCAGCTAAATGGGCCTGTGTGTTGTATTGTTTTGAATAGAAACTGTCAATATGTATTAGGCTAATTCATTGATTACATAGCAAAAGAGCAAAAAGCTTGCGCTCATAAGAATATGCTAGATGAGAAAAACCAATAGCGAGCAGCCTTAAGTGGAAGGGAGGCTTGAGCTAAGAAAATAGAGCTGATATGAGGGATTTAAAGAAGTAAACACCCTCTGGGTATAAAACTGCTTGAGTGTTTGCCGGCGACGCAACATGAAGTGAAATCAGCGTTGTGGCTTGGAATCAATTTTAAATTGAGTTCAAAAAGCCATCAGCATACTTCATTTGTGATTGTAAGCGTAGAATTGACTGATAATTAGATGAAAGCCTAGTGGTCTATCAGCCACATTTACAGTGGTTGTCACCTTATAATGCAGTCTTGCGAGCGAGGAAACAGTTCCTCTGACTTCATTACATCAGACCGAGTTGGTATTACAACTGAACATAAGTGAATAAATTGCTTCATACACTCTTAATCACATGACATACATTCAGCACCTCGTCATGACACCACGTTTAGT
Source organism: Colossoma macropomum (assembly GCF_904425465.1). Classification (NCBI taxonomy): domain Eukaryota; kingdom Metazoa; phylum Chordata; class Actinopteri; order Characiformes; family Serrasalmidae; genus Colossoma; species Colossoma macropomum. The sequence continues at coordinate 17,753,130 of NW_023494791.1, read as the reverse complement.
CTAATGAACGGGGTTTTAGCCCTGTTCTGCTTGCTGTCATGCATGGCTCATCACACACACGCGCACATGCCTTGGACCCTGCTGCATGTGTCTTTGTTGCGCCTATGTAAATGATCTGGCATGGGATGCAGTGTGACCTTATGGCAGTGCAGACCCCATGACATCAGTCGAAGCTTTTTCTCTCGCAGCCGCAGCATCTTAATGAGCGTGCGCTGTGCCAGACTTGGCCAGGCTTGGCCCTGCAGATTTGGTTTGGAAGCTGGCCTCCGCTTCTCCAGAACACACCCTGTCCCGCTCCGAGCATCAGAGCACTCGCATGCGATCCGCCCAGTGGGATAATCTGTCCCCTCTGTTTCACGAGCGCAGGAGGCAGAGGGGTGTTTCACTCGTTCTTTTTCTCTCGCTCTCTGGCTGTATTCTTGTTACAGGGTTGAAGTGGCACAAATCTGACTTTTTGCCTAGATGTGACACAGATCTGACTTTTAGTGTGAACACAGAAACTGAGTTTTTTCAAATCAGGTTGGATTTTTTGTATGTGATTGTAGACTGGATACATATCTGACACAGGCCTAGGCCTGACCTATAAAATGATAATGATAATGATCAAAAACAAGCTTCTTTTTATTATTGATGATATTTGTTTGAGGCGTTTTCTATGAAATGATTACTCTGTTCAATCCGGGCTACCCATTACTCATAACATCACAAACCAGGAACAGACAGGGGACAGATAAAAAGACTAGCTGGTAGGGATGTGCACACCTGTACTCGAGTACTTCGGTAACCGTTCAAGGCGCCAGTATTCAAACACTGAAATCAGTATTCGGGTGTTCATTACGTTTCGTTACAAAAAGACGGAGAAAATACAGGCCGACAGTTCAGTGAAATGCGACGTGTTTGCGAATATGTTACGTTCGACTTTGCTACTCTGAAGCATGAGTGCCAGAACTTAAGGGCATTGCCAAGGACACGCTATTAAGAACATGGCCAAGATAGCGCAGCTTTTTCGCTAACTGCGCTAACTAGCTAATGTACTACAGCTGATGTTAACTAGGTCCAGAAACAGTGAAGGATATTACTCTTGACAAATAACATGTGGGCACATCGTCCACTGAGGAAAAATGACCTTGTGCAGAAGACAACGGGGCTCAACAGCATCCAATGTGCCACTTGTTAGCTCTGTTAGCTCATTAGCTCTGAAGAGGCAGCCTCCGTTACTCATCCAATATGAAAACAAACCAATGTCCCACGGCTGTTTTTGAACGACAGCACACGTTCCTATGCCACCAGTGCTGCCACCTAAAAAGTAAAACTACAACCTACATTATTTTACTTTAATCCCTTTTTAGTGTTGTTTTTCCTTGTGCTTAGCTGGTTAGACATTCATAAATTCTTATGAATAGTTGAAAATCAATAGGAGTCAGAATGGACATCTCTATAAGTGAGCTAGCTGCTTTCAGTGTTGAAAATATAGAGAGTAAAAAAAAAAACAAATTTGAGGAAAATGCCTTGAAATCATAGATTATGGCAAAAAAAATTAAACACATTATTTGGATTGTGGAACTGGTTCAGTTTTCGTAATTAAATGTAACCCAGAACAGTGCATGTAATTATTATTGATAATTATTTATATCACTCTGCTGTGGAAAAATATTTTTGACCATATTGCCCAGTTTTAGCACATTAATGACAGATATAGGTTACTCACAGACACAAATTGTGAAGACAGGAAGATTGAATCCCATCAAAAAAACAATAGCTGTTGAGTAGTAAGGCTGGCAAAGTGAATGTAGTCTCTGTCTGTTACAGAAACATGCGCACTGCTGTGAGTCTCTGCGGAGTAGCCCCTCTGCGAGCAGATGCCCTATCTGGAGCACTGTGGGCCCGAGCGGGTGGGGGTGCGGGCTGTGAAGAGCAGGTTGGGCCGGGCTGGGCTGGGTTGGGTTTGGCCGTGTTGGTTGGGGGATGATGAATGGTGCTCACCTGGTGGTCTCTGTGAGGGCTGGCAGCCTGCACCGTGGGGGTCTCCCACCAGCCTGTCCCAGGCAGCGTGTGGCAGGAGGCAGCAGCCAGGGCCACATTAATCAAACCTCTCCACCTGCCTCTCTCTCTCACTCCCTCTCTCTATCTCCCTTTCTCTTTCTCCCTCTTTACATATTCCCAACCAGGCCTGTCGCTTGGAACAATGGGCCTTTTAACAGGGCTTTTCCAGCTGAGAATGGACACGGCCGGCGTGGCTGATACTTTCAAACGTGGTGGCCATTTTACAGCTAAACCCTGGAGTGTCAGCACACTTATGCAGTAGGTGTGTTTAACGCTGTTAGAAAGGGGGGAGATGGACCTTTTTTCCCTGATGAACCAGAGGCTATCTGTGAAGGCTAAAGTGGACTTAGGTTCCTTTAATGCACTTAACATGGTAGGCCTTTGCCCCACGCTGCCATCTTAACTGCTTTTGGCTCTCTAATACTGGAGTTAGTGACACCACCCGTTAAGGTCGCTGCACACATAATTGGGTACTTAGTGGGGCCCAGTACTTACATGTTAGTGTGGACTGCTCTAAGTAGGTGTTTTTAACAAGTATTGGAGTCTGTTAATGTTTTGATAAGTATCAGAATTTGTGATTGACCTTTTGTGTCATTTTGCCATTTCTTAGTTTTGTGACATTTCTATTCCTCCTCCTACTCACTCAAAATGCTTATTTCTTCACCAGTTTAGTACATATTATCGCTCGCTGTCATATCAAAACCTCTGGTTCTCTTATATATATATATATATATATATATATATATATATATTTATTTATTTTTTTTTAATATTTATGTTTAACTTACGTAAATCACAGCTAAGCATGGTTTTCCTTCTCTTAAACTTACTATTTCAGAGATACAAGGTTTTATCATGATTGCTGTGATATTACATAATACATATGTTTAATTAACTGTGTTCATTAGTGGTGAAGGCCATAGAATTATTGAACAATCGCTGCAAGTAAAGCCCAATCACTGTGAAGCGAAACATTAGCAGCATATCATCATAAATGATTATTTACTCCATATGAAATTGACCAGCGATCCCCTTGTGATCTTTTTTGGATCAGATGAACACCAGTGGTTCATTAAATATACATGCTGTGTATTGAGCTGAGCTAGCCAATTAACTGTGCCTGTTTTCGATCGCTAATAATTACTTGGTGTTTGCAATATCATGGTAGCCCACCACCTCTTTCCTCTGTTTGGGTGGGATTTCAAGTCTCTACCGTTGCCCTCTCACATACTGCGGAGCGTTGATCTCAAACGCAAGCTGCCTTGCTCTGCAGGCGGTAGTCTGGCTGTGCTATTGTACAAGTGTGTGTGTAGATCAGGCACGCAGATGAAGGCAGAGATGATACAGAGTGTAGGTTGTGGGGGTGTGGCGTTTTCCTCAGCATGAGACTTCGCTCCAGTGTGTGTTTCAGACATCACTTGAGCTACTTTGATAGCGCACTGCCTCATCAAAACTGAATAAATTGTGTTTACAGACCCTGTCCTGCCAGTTCCACCGTCAAATAGCTGAACACTACCTGTGTGCAGTCAGATAAAAGGTCAGACATTAGCAATGACATCTGTGCCAATGAAGGCACAGTCTGTTGATTCGTTTGCTTTCTATGCTTATTTGTATGCACAATAGACTAAGGCGCAGACTTGAATTAGATCTGGAAGGCAGATAACAGTATTTTGTGCAGGAGGAGTTTTGAAGCAGCTCTTATTCATTAATAGTCTTATCTCCATGTAATTAAGGAGTAGAGTGCCCTTCCCTCGCATTTCTATTTAAATCATGCCAGAGATACCGTGAGAAACAATCAGAGCTGGGCCATGTGCGACTCAATTACTTCAGGCAAGAGGAGATCTAAGAAGTGGCTTATTACATTTTTACGGATAAACTGTTGCTGCTAACTCATAAATTCAGAATCTCTTGCATGACAAAAACCTATTAGAGCTAGTAAACATTTAACCGAGGAATTTCGGATTTACTCCATTAGAATAAAAGGAAGCTCTCTTGGATATGTGTGTGTCACAGAGAGAGAGAGAGAGAGAGGGAGAGGGGGAAGGAGCACACACGTGCATGGGCCTAATAGTGCATGCATGTGTTTACTAGCCAATAAGCGGAAAACAAAAATTGGATACAGAGTGTTCCCCTGTCTGCAGATTTGTTGGAAAGCTTGGATTTGATTTGGGCTTGGAAAGCTGGCTTTCCTTTCAGGAAGTGTTGTTCCTCTCCTCTCTCTATAAACAGTGGAAAAGGGACTTGAAGAAAATGTCCCAGACTCACTGTTTCCACTGTAAACACGCACTGAGCTCTTTCCATCAAGTGCAGTGGGTTTCTGCCGGGGCTGCCCAAGGCCCCTTTCAGGAAAAGGAATTTTCAGGGCAGAACTTTGTTTTCTCTTTATATCAGTAGTGCTAACAGCCCAGTCGCTAAGAGTGTGGATGTTTGACTATTGCGAGAGGTTTTTGTATCCTCAGCGTGAACTATTAGTGGTTACTGCCGGTGAAATTCAATGTCAGAAAGTTGAGGATGAAAGCCTTTGGAAAATTGAGCTCTCTGTTTGAGGTGATCTTGCCTGTTGCTGTAGGCCGACCTTATCGCGGTTGCTTTATTTACCCGCAGCTGTGATGCCATTGAGGTACGCACCTTCTGCTTGATCATGGCTTGCTGGCGAAAACAAGCATTGATTTCAAATAATTGTGCAGCTTGGCAACCAAATTAGACGTCATGGCATGCTATTGTGCTGCGTGTTATATTGTTTTCTTGTGTTTTGTCATTTCTTTTAAGGAAATACAGCTCTGAATGTGAAAATGATGAGACGGAGATGTCAATATTTGGAGTAATTTATCCAGTCTATGTTTAATCGTACGTATAATGTATTTACAAGGAAAAAATATCATCTTATAGTATTAATGTAGGATTACTTTTTTTCGGTCTGCCATTCAGTGGCTAGCAACTTCCTGTGTGGACACAAAAAACATTTTTTACTAGTCAATCATTAGGTGTTAAAGATGTCCCGTTTCCTTTGTTCTGTTTCCACGCACAATGGACTGGCTTCCCCTTCTCCTAGCTTGGTAATTAAACTTTTCTGCAGCAGGAGAAAAAGTCCCCATAAAATAGTAGCTTCTCTTGCCAACCATCTGCCTGATAGCAAACCTTAACCTGTATTTGAGGCTGAGAGAGCCATTTTTATTGCATTGTATCAGCCATGAAAGAGGTGCTAAGATGGACACTCTGTATCTCCGCCGCGCCAAAAACTAATCTAAATGGAAAACACATTGTCTTCATTATTTTGCAAGTGCTGAAAGAACACTGTTGCCATAGTAACAGCCAGCAGAGGCCGAGGGCTGCTTTAGGGCCAGTGAATGGAGTACAGTGGATGAGCAAAAGTGCCTTGTGAGCCAGACGGCAGAAAAGGCCAGTTAGAGAGTGTAAAAGTGCTGCTCACTCGTATAATTAATTTCAGGGTGTGGGCGAAGTGGGGGGAGTGGAGCAAGGTGGCGTATTTAACATGGACACTTAGGAGCTCTGCTCCACTCTGCCCATAGGCTAGCTGCAAGTCAAATGGTAGCTGTATGTGTGTCGTAAGCTGTTCTGGCTGTAGGTAGATGAGGGAGTCGATTTGATTAAAAGCATAGATGAGGACATGCTGCTTCGCGAAAAAACACGCAGCTGAAATTGCTTGCATCCATAAAGCCGTGGCTGCCAGACATAGCTGCAGTTTTCCTCTGGAGGATTGGTAATGAATGCCAAGAAAGCTGTTGTTTTTCGCAAGGTGGTGCCGGAGACCAGACACAAAAAATGCCTGCCATGCTGCCGAGCTTTATAAAACATTTATTAAGGAAAATGAAGTGTGCTCATATCACAAACTGTCTTACAAAAGCCACCAAATCCCAACCAAATCCTTTCTGTGTTCTCACTTATCATGCTTTGCTCACAGAAGGGCAGATAGGATGTTCTTTTTGAGCACTCGCTGCAGCTGTACCTCTAAGAATGCTAGCGAGGCCTGATGGTTTATTCGAAGCAGCAGAACCGTTTGTGTCATTAAGCCGAGGACACGGCCTGTCGCGGCTATCTCTTGTTTATTTGCACGGCGCAGGATAATAAATGCTGTGACTTGCTGAAATTATTGTCAGTGCTGTTTAAACAGTCACATTTAGTCACAATTCCGGGGTCTGCAGGTGACCTTCAACTGATTTGTCAAAATACCCTTAGTTAGTAAACAGAAGCCAGCCAGTGCAGTGGCTGCTGGACACTCTGGGTAAATGATCTTCTAGCTTGGCTAATGAGGGAGGCTCAGGGAGGTAGCCTGGGTGTCAGGGACAGGAGCGGGAGGACAGTAGCATGGCCTCTAATGGCCGCAGTTCCTTCGCGCGGCGGTTCTTCGTCATGGTGATTCATGTCAGGGCGTAATTGGTTTACCTGCCTGCGTCTGTTGTGAGCCTGTCCGCTTGGCTAAAAAACAAATTACCCACTGCTGACCTTTCAGGTACGCCGGCCATTCCGTCCTGTAGCTGAGAAGAGGAGAGTGCAGGACTAAGTACTGTGAGTTCTGTGATGCTAGAGGTGGGAGTTATACTGGTTTAAAAGTGAGTAATGATGTGATAATGTTTAATGATACGAATTTTGCCAAAAAAAATCCTAAACCACTAATAGCCCAGCCTCCAAAACAGTTTACACATGAACTTGAACAGCTAGAATAATTCTGAAAAACTCACGCGCAGATTAGCTGTTTCGTGATAGGGAAGAGGTTTGCTTTTTCAGTGTCTTGCGCTTTAAAAAACATCGTTTTTATATTGTGCTATGATGTTGTTGTTTGGGTAGTGGAAAATATTGTGATGTAAATTTCAGTTTATATCGCTCACCCCTAGGTGGTGTCATCCCCTGGCTTAGTTTTGGCTTTTCTTTTTGAAAAAAGGTTTATTTGAGTGGGAACTGCCTTTGGGTGTGTATATTGGAGCTGGGTTCGCAGCGTGCGAGCAGTTTTCAAAGCAGTGGCGTGTCACTCAGACAGCCAAACGTAGTGGGCTGTATTTGCCCTTGCCTGGATGAAGGCGGCCGCGGGTTTGCTTGCACCACTTATCTGTCAAGAGCAGCGAGTATAAAGTGGGGGAAGGGGGAGTAATTCCCCACTTCCTGCATGAAGGATACAATATCCATTTTAGTGACAGCATAGATGGGCTCCAATTTAAATCTTAATCCACAGGGGCTGAGTGGCAGTTGGCCGGATTGATTCCAGGCAGCCTCGGGTGCGTCCGCATGCTCCGGCCCAAGCCGATTCACCCTGTGATAGCCTGACACTTGGTCACCACCATCCTCGCACACGACTCCCTCACAGCCGCAGCCGTATTGATGCAAGCTGCGGCTCGCCCCTGCGTGGCCATTTCACGGACCAGTTTCCACCTGAGTAATGGCTGCGCTGTCCTGCATACACTCTGCTGATATCCCGTTAAAGGAAGGAATGGTGGTGATGCTTTAGTTCATTATCACCGGTGCACTTTTCTCATGGAAATGTATCACAAGATGCAGCTAAGCTCCGACAAAAGCTTTTACAAAAAGTGTGCTCGGGTGGAGCATTACAGTTGAATCTGATCATAGAATTATTTCATATATCCTTGTTTTAACCCTTAGAAGTTAGTAAATATTACTGTAATTTTTCTAATTAAATGTAGTAAAATCATTCGTTATTTATTGATGACATGACATCGTACATGCATGTTTACATTGGTACATAATTACTTTTATATTAGATTCAGTTTATATTTCATTTACTTTCAGTATCAAAAGTTTACGCTTCTGACTTTGTTGTGTTTCTTTCAAAGTCTTCAACTTTTCAGATTTAAATAAAAATATATGTAAATCAATACAATATCTCCTCTTTTGGAATCAACACTTTCAACAGATTTTCTCTGCTTTCTTCATTGCGTTATGAGTGAAAAACAGCCACCATTAAAATACACCATGCTTTTGTTATTGCAGTCTATTGAGGGTTAAAGAACAGCAGTGTGAAATTATTAACGATACATATAAATAGGCAGTGTTTTGCCTGCACTGCAAATGTACTCAGCAGTTGAATTCCCGCTGACAAATGTTTTGTAGTGCCCACGCTTGCCTGCCTTTCTGAGGGGAAGTCCAGGAGATGTCAGAGTGTGTGAATGAGACTCACTGTGAACACAGAGCTGTCACTGTGTGTAGGGCCTGGCCTGGCCCTGCCTGGGCCCAGCACTGCCTGCTGGCGCCCTCAGCGCCCAAGCATGGCCCTCTCAGGGGCCTCCCCATGCCAGCCCTCCAAGAGCAACAGCAGAAGCAGGCCACAGCCAACAGGAGCGCCACTCCAGCCTGGGCCTAGCCGGCCGAGCTCGTGTTAAGTGTGAGTTTACTGTCAGTCCATTACTGACTAATCTCATTAGCTCCCTGGCCAGTGCGAGGGCCGAGTGAGCAGTAGAAGTGAGAGAGAGCCCTCCTCACCTCCAGCCTCGCCGTAGAGTGCACCCAGGCCTTGCAGTAATGGGGGCTGGGAGGTGCATGCACGGCTATTGATGAATCCCTTTAATTATCACAGAGTGAGCAGCATTATTTGCTGTGAGCTGGGTTAATCAGATTCGCTGTTTTTCGAGCTCATGCATGGAGACCAAGAGTGACAGAACAGCACCCCATTGACAGCTCCTATTCATGGATCCTATCTTTTGCCTCTAATTGTTTTCCTTTCATTTAGTCAGAGTTTTCTCGCTAATTAGATTTGTCCTATAAAACAGAAGAAAACTCAGGCACGGCAGGAGTTGCCACACAGGAGGTCGCTATACACAGCTCCTAAAGGAGAAATTGGTAGCTTTTGATTGTCAAGACCTGGAACAGTGTGGGTGTGCGTATGTGCATGCTCTGCTTTCTCCTTTATTTTCTGCTTTAATGCCTCTTTTTCATTTCTCTTCTGTAGTCTTTGTCTACAGTACAGACATACTCTCATTGGTACTTTGCATCTGTCTGGAGGCCATGAGTGATCATGTGTTAGGTATGAGTGAATAACCGCACACGTGCATTGTGGTGTAGCGTGTGCTGTGTATGTGCACTGTAGAGGGTGTCTGGTAGGGTATTAGCAGCAACGTCACAATACAATATGTATCACAGGAAAAGCGTCATGATGTGATGTGACATAGAACAGCACAGCAAACACACAAAGCAGCTCACAATGTTTTTGTTTGCTTTATTCAGGCAAGTGTTAACAAAAACAACAAATAATTCCTGTATAACCATGGGAGTTGGTTCAAATAATCAATAGCTGCTAAACTAACACTAACAGGCCAGGATCTAGCTTCATGCTATGTAACGTGTTACAGTAATGTCATTACTTTTTGCTGTAGCAAAGTAGTGCTAACACGTTTCAGTTTCAGTTCTTGTGATCACATTACAGCTACTGACTTAAATAGAATTACCCTTGTGTTACTCATATATCTCTAAGAGAGGGATGTGTGCGGTTAAATCATTAATTTCCTACATATAGGTTATACATGCTCTTGCATAGTTTGCACACATGCGCTACCTGTGATGACTGACAACATGACTTTGTAAATATGAGCACCATAAACTCAGCAAACAATCTGTCAAGGCATCTAATTACACTGTTATGAAATTGATGGATAAAAATCTGCATACTGAAGGAGAGAGGAACGCAACTGCGCCTTAAAAGGCTCGACCAATATTCATTCAGATACAGCTCTGCAAGTTTTAGATTTTTTTCAACAGATTTTATTCTGAGGCAGCTGTTTTTGAACTAGTGCTTGTGGTTGGTTTCTTGGTTATCAAACAGCATCAGCCTTTCATAATTTTAATTAAACGTAACTGGCCATCTTGTTCAAAAGTAAGGGTAACGTAACAAAAGGGTAGTGACAGGCCTTTTAAATGATGTTTACTGAAAATGATGATTGGCTGTTTCTTTCTAAAGAAATACTGTTTTTTCCAGTTGGTATAGATTAATTTTTCATGGAATTGATCAAAGTAATGCTGTTCCAGTTTGAGAGAAGTAATTAGGGTAACAATTTATTTTGATGAAAATTGTGGATGATCTACAGGACATCAAAAGTTATACGTTTCTGGTGATAGTTAATTATCAACAATATTATGGTGAGGTAGGTATGTAGGCTTTGTGTCAAAGTTAAGGTTAGAGTTAGGTTTAGGGTTAGGGTTAGATTTTGAATCTTTGACATTCCACTTCAAGCTCAGTTGCATTAACTTGATTTTTAATTGAATGTTAAAGACCAACTGAGCATCCACAAAGCATCTACAGTGGACTGTCAAAATAAATTGTTACCATAATAAGTCATTTAATTAGTCAACTACCTCAACACTGATCTTATCGCACTATTGATGGTGAGCTTGTGTTGTCGCACCTTTCAGCTTTTCATTGTTGGTGCTTTTTCTGAAAAAAGGAAAAAAAAAAGTTACAGAAAAGCTTGAACTCTTCCAAGAAGACGGGAGATGGCTCAAACATGCTGAGTTTCCTAGAGGTTTTTTTAAACTATTACAGCCACCTGCTGGACTTCATAAATATCAAACATCCAGTCTTAAATGCAGTTTCTTTCATACATACAAGCTAAAGTACACTTACAAATATTAGTACAGCCATGACCGCATCAGTTCACATGTTGTAAAGAGTTTATTCACAATATATTGGCAAATCAGTATTTTGAACACAGCCGTACTGGCAGCAGCGTGGGAGGGAGCGAGCTACATGCGCAGCGCGCCAACTCCAGGAGCTGATGTTTCAGCACTTTTGAGCCGAGCCTGAAACAGAAGGCCATGGAATTTCTCAGCTTACCTATTCAGCAGCGTCCGCTGCTGTGAGCACACCGACACTCTTGAGCTGGAGCCGTGCCCGCCAGGTTAGGTTTACTGCACCCTGTCTGGCCCACCTCCTCACTTAGAGCTTTCTTGCCTGCGAGGCACTCCACTCTGCTCCCAGATAAAGACGCAGCCTTCTTCACTCTGCCTGAAATACAACCTTTTGCTTTTACGAACTTTTGCAAGAATGTAAATTACGGCTTTTCCAAAAAGACCGGCCTGGAATTCCTCTTCTCTGCTGTCACCCTAAATTAGAAGTCTTAAGATTTAAGCATCTTTATGAAAGTAGAACCACATTTTCTGCTGGGCAGACTTTCAGACTGAAGCCTGCTGCCTTGCAACTGATAACGCCCCTTGTTGGCAAAAGATGCTCACATCTTCAAGTATTACAACCTGTTCTGATGTCCATTCTCTTTTCAATAGGTAACTTGATATACGAGCATACAAAAACTCTTTTGCTTGTGGTGTAGCTGCATCCAAGGCATTCTGAAGAGTTCTTTGTACTTCCCTTGACTGCGGGAGTGTTTCAACCTTCTTGGAAGCTTCTTTCATACTCTGAGAGATATTTAGTGGTTGCCTGGACGTGATGTGCATTAGGCTCTATTTTTAGTTCAGAACAGCACATGAGAGATTCACTGGCGGTCATGAGCCTCACTGTGACCTGATTTTTTTGAATGCGCATCGATAACCGCAGACTAGACAGCGTTTTTCAAATCAGGGGAAGTGAAAGTGAAAAGTAAAACTTAAACGTTTCCCGATTGATCTGTGTTTTGTTTCTGCTGATAATGCAGACTAAAGGAATGCAGCGTAGCATGGCGAACTGGCCCAGTCTTTGCAAACAGAGATAAGAGTCTGTGTGGACCAGCTTTGCTGCTCAGGGCTCCTGTGTTGCACTGCAGGATGGGAACCACTCCTGGTTTATTTACGCTGGGCCATCCAGGCCAAGAAGCCAGTAATCTCTGACAAATGGTGGAGTTTGGGCATGAGTCAAAAGTGGCTGATTAGAGATAGCTGGATATGTTTTTTTTGCTACCCTTAGCTTGGGTAATGAAACAATAGCGATAATTACCAAAAATAAACATTTTTTTTCAGTATTGATAACAGGTATTTAAGATGTTTTTAATAAAACTTAATAAATTGTACTGTTCATCAATCCAGTATTAGCAACAGAGGCATGAATCTGCTGCTTTGGTACACTAGGTAGTGATATGTGCTTTTCATTTACTAGACGTGCAGGAGAAGAAGTCTAGCCATTCACTTGCAACAGCGTAATCTAACACAGCAGTAGAGTTAGCTAGCAAGCTATTTTCATTATCGAGATTATGGAGAGTAAAAAAATGCTGTGAGTTTAAGGTAAATGTCTTAGAACAAGAGGAGGTTGTGGCTGCATGTCCTCACCACGTGCCTTCTGCAGAATGGAATAAGGTTAATTTTCTTGGATTAGATTTAATTCAGAATATCTAGATTACACCTTTTTTATTATGGTTTAAAATTTGATTCAGATTAAAGGATATGTGTATAATTATCAGTATCAAATTATACAGAAAAATCTATTGTGATGGGATTTTTGCCCAGGCCTGTGCGACACACAGACACATAACACACCACTCACATTTACAGTCACTTACTCACTCTCTCAGTCTGTCTGTCCAATCCTGGACAGTGTGGTGATAAGAGTGAGGAGTTAAATTGTGACTTGCGCAGTGATTTGTGGTTGTGTCAGGTCGAGCAGGCCGAGTGCCACGCCGAAGCGCTGAGCTCTTATCTGAGCTGGCTGGAGTTTTTCACAGCCCCGGCCTCCCTCGTGTGCAGTGAATCACTGAGGCCCCAGTGTGCCCGCGGCCCTTTCCCTCAGCACATTCACGGAATGAGGGGGATTGTCCCTGGGGTATCTGATTGCACATACCTGCCATTGTAGGGACCTCTGGCACCATGCTGCTGTTCAATATTTATAGCCGCCAAATGCTCTCAAATATCAAATTGTTAAACAGCTGCTCTCAATTTTTTCACTGGGCGTCCCATTTTGGGAAGTGCACGGCCTCGGACCACGGGAACAGTCCCCATATAAAAGAGCTCATTTGCTTTTTAATCGCTCGCTTTATTGGCTAATTAATTTGCTTTAAAGAGCGATGCCGTACATGTTTCCACAGCGCGTCTGAGCTGGCACTTCAGCTGGAAGGATCTGGTAGCAGCTCCACCTGCAGCCGCTGGGGCAGAATCAGCTCTTCTGACCGCAGTCTTGACCGGACTGAAACTCAGAACTGACCCTGAGTACGACTGCAACTAACAATTATTTCTGTAATCGATTAATCTATCTACTATGATCTGGTTAGTCACTTATCAAGCTATTATGTGTTCTGTGGTTTATCTCTTGTCACAGTGTCACCATCATTCAGAGATCTGTGTGTGTTACAAGTGAGTTTTTCTCTCGTGGTGTGACGAAGCGTTAGGAGCTGTATCACCCCCTGCACTTCATATAGGATTTTGATATCGGAATGACCATGTTTCATATGAACATTATACAACAGTTAGTTCTAACAGAACAGGCGTTCTAATCGTGCTGATATTTCGGCATAACATCACGGGCTTTTCACAAACACTGTGTCACTACGCTGAGACGCCCTTGCTAAGCAACGACTTTGACATTTGTAGGAGACTCTCAAGCCATTCGAACCTTTTTACTTCTTACTTTGCATACAAACAGAAAATGGACACTTCTAAGATCACATTTGACCGACAGCTGATTTGGTCAGTCTACACTAAGTTCCCAAACTTTCATTACCACTGAGCAGCTTTTCAGTCGGCAGCTGTGACAGAAGAACACCTAAACAACCTGGAATTAGCCAGAAATGAACCAAATACCATTCGCCAAACGTGTAGTCTCATCTTCAGAGTCTGACCAAATTGGGCTGAGCCATAAAAAAACAAAAAAGCTGCTCAGTGGCGATGACAGTTTCAGAATTTAGTCTAAGGAGCTGGAGAACAAACTGCTGGCTGTGAGTGGAGCTCGTTACTCTGACGTAGCAACAAGCTGCTTGTTAAGGAACTATAATTTGGCGGAAGGAATTGCCAACATTAAAATATATTAAATGCCACGTTCACGGCCCAATTTATTTATTTATTTATTACTTCATTTATTTAACTGTTGTATAAAAGCAATAGAACACCCGAGGTTGCGTGTTATAGCGCATAACATCACGGCTGTAATGATCTACGGCAACCAAATCACAGCCGTGATGTTATTTCGCGATAACACACTGCCTCTCGTGTTCTTTTGCTTAATTCCAGAGCTTTAACAAGTATGTTTGTTTTTAAACAAACAACACATCGTCTTGTTGAACTTTTCCAAATTTTACGTCATCGACTAACCGTTGCAGCCCCACCGCAGAGAAGTCACAGAGGTTACAGCGTGTACGCAAGGTGCAGGGAGCTGATGAAAAATGGCCACTGCGCCGCGGGCTGCTGGCGGCAGCTCTCTCTCTCCACAGCACTTCGCCTCAGGTGAGAAATTAAAGTGGATATTATCTGAGCTCCGGCCGCCCTCCCACATCAGCATGGGGCCAGGAACCATTTGGCTGTAAGCACACGGGAAACGCTGGCTTGACATTATTTTCAGGGCGGCCAGGCCGGCCCTCTGTTAGTGATGTGCTTTTCATCGCTGCCTTCAACTCTCTGCTTCAACTGGAGACAAGGTCATGCATGCAGAGGTCACTGTGTCTTCACACTGGTGTAAAAATGTACTGTATAAAGAACTGACTTCTGTGTGCATGTTCTCTTTCAATAAAAATATAGAATGAATGTCTTTTTCCGTGTTAATATGATGAAGTACATTTGGCATCCACTTCATGAGAAACCCTTACCTTGTCTTTCCACTTACTGTCCACATAATGTCTGTCCACCTTATAGGTTCACTATATAGGGGTACATTTACAGATTGTAGCCCTTCTGAACTCACGCAGCATCTACCCTATCTCCTACACCATTCATCATTGGTCAGTTTCTGACTGCAGGATTGTTATTATGGACATTAGATAGGTGGGGGACCATTCTTAATGCAGTGGAGAGACACGGTGACATGATAGTGGCATGGTAGTTATGTGCTGGTATCAGGCACAGCAGTGCTGCTGCGTGTTTTTACATGTCAGTGTCACTGCTAGGTTGGAAGTAGTCCCTGAAGAACTAGAGGATGGCCAATACAAATTGTGCATGGCAGCAAATGGATACGATCTCCTCCAGCAAGGTGGACCTTGTTTCTAATAAAGTGGCCATTGAGCAATGTAATAATTGCAGTTACCAGTTTTAGGTTTGGTTTAAAACAGATGGTTCAGTCATCTTTTGCTTTGAAATGTAGCTAAACACATTTCTGCAGGCATACAACCAGGTTTGGCTCAGAGTTGTTTCTAGTTAGCCTGTGTTTTTCTGTCAGGCCTTTTCTCCTTTATATTCAGTCTTACTGCTGCTCTGTGGCCTCCTGTTGCCTCATCTCAGCCACAGCAGCAGCTCTCTCGCTCCCTGCCTTACGGAGCCCTGGCCAGGGTTAAGCATTAGCTCGGAGCTGACTGCATAATATTCAACCTTATCAGTCTCTCCGGGGAAGAGGTGGTCCGCGGCAAAAATAGTAGTAGTAATGTTACTACTGACAGCTATCGTGTGGTAGTGGCTAGTATCATTACTGACAGTGGTAAAGGCAGTGTTAGATGTGTCGTTCTTTTGATTTGCCACCTTTTTTTTTCAAAACAGACATGCTTGTAAAGACCAAAGACAAGGGATGAAATCCCCTACATCTCCCCTTCACTTTTCTCAGAGTGGCAGATAGAGAGGAATGAAGGGGAGACACTTTGTCTTTAGAGATTATAAGGAGGTAGAGTCAGAGAGGAGGAAAAGCAGAGTAAAGTCAGTCCATGCCTGCTGGACAGTGTGAAATAGAGAGCCATAGGCAGATGGAAAGAGTGAAAGAGAAAGGCGGGAGAAAAGGGAGGGGGGGAGAGAGAGAGGTAGAGAGAAGGAAAAAAAAAAGAGGAAAGGGAGGGAGTCAGTCTGAGAGTAAGGGGAAGGTAGAGTGAGTGAAAGGAATAAATAGAGAGCGTGAGAGGAAGAGAGAGACGGAGAGAGGGAGGGAGGGAGATTGTGGGAGGGAAAGAGGCCAGGCTGGTGCGGCCGTGTTGATTGGCTTGTATGAAAACACATGACTGCAGTGGGGAGCCTCTTGCTCAGGGTGAGTGGCTCTGCTGCAGACCAAACCACATTAGATGAAATGAATCCATTCCCCAGCCTGTTAAAGCAGCATGCTCCCCGGGCTCCGGAGAGAGAGAGAGAGAGAGAGAGAGAGACATGGAGAGGGAGGGGGGTTAGAGAGAAGGAAAGAGTGAGAGAGGGAGGAGGGGGTGAGTGAGTGGCAGGAGGGAATGGGGAAGAGAAGAAAAGGGAGAGGCGGGGGCAGGAGGAGGCCAACGTGCACACACACACACACATTAAGTGGAAGAGACTGCTCAGGGGATTATGGCACATTTTGGGGCAGGACAATGGCAAGCAGTAGAGCGCCTTTACCCAGCCCAGCTCCCTGCACACAACAAATGCTGCTTTGTGCTGTGTGTAGAGGCCACTGACCGGGGCTGTGCATCTGCAGCAGCGCATTGATATATACTGAGCTGGAAAAAGAGTCAAATCTGCCTCCAGACCAGATATATCTTGAGCCACTACTACCAGATTTCCTCTGTCTCAATGTTACACACATTCTAAGACGATGTATTTCACTATTTAAAGAATAAACGTTGTTTGTACATTTTTGCCATTTTTTACTCTTTGGCATAATTTGAAAAACCTAACTGTGCATTGTGTGAAACGTTCATGATGAATGGACCAATAGATTTGCTCCAGAATTAGAGATAAATGGTTACGTTTACTTTCATTAAAAGTCAAGAATTTTTTTTCCTTTGTCTGTAAAATTACTGTTTTAGAGATTCAAGGTTTTATAACATTTTTATAAAAGGATTTGTAAAATACTTAGAAAACTTTGAGGTTTTGTTTTGTTTTTGAGATTCACTACTTTTCTGCTTTAAATAATGAAAAAAATGTGAGAAGTGGATGCAGGAGCATGCAGAGTTCGGCAATAGTAGTCGAGGTATATTTTCATCTTTAATTTGGTCATGAGATTAATCTAGTAAGCAAGAATGGAATCACGAACAAACTTTACCCTCTGTGGTCGCTTAGCTTGGCCTGGTGTCTCCTTCTCTGAAGCCAATTTCGACTGAGGCTATTTGAAGCAATATGAATGTACGAGAGCTGAGATGTTTTTACTCGCGTGTTTTGCCGAGACCTAAAGCTGTTTTGTTTGATGTCTGAAACTTGATGGAGAGCTGAGGATGTCATAAAATGTACACCGTAACGTAGACAATGTTTTATAAAGACATATCTGCCTAGTGTGTTTAGCCAGCACAGCTCAACAGCTGCATTTGCAGAGCTATCTCATCTATGTTAGGAGCAGTAAATGTAGTATTAGTGCAGGATATCACATACCCATCAAGTTTAAAAGTTCAGTAAATGTGTTGGAATACTAGTGTGTTCTTATAGTTTGCACAAAATAAATCAACAAATGAATGACAGGTTTTAAAATTGGTGGTAAAAGACTTTATACAGTTACTGGGGGCTGTTACCGCCATAACTCAGTTAACCTTCACCAGGCACAGGCCTAAGAGCAGGGGTGCTCGGTCTTGGCTTGTGCCTCTCCAAATTGCCTGTGAAAGCATGGCTGTTTATCCTGCGACCAATCGATAAGAACAGGCAGCAGAGCGCAGCGGCAAACGCAAACCCGTGCCTCTCTGACCAACAGGTGCAGAAGCATAGAGCATCAGCTGGCGCTGACAGAACAGACATCCTTACATTTCTCAGAAGAGGAGCTGGAAGAAGTGGTCACCAGTTCTAGTCATGGGGTAGCCCTGCCTGCTTATAGTCTTAGTATTTTCTCTGCTCTAACACATCCATGTGAATGGAGGAATGGCTTGTTAATTAGCTGTAAAGTTGGGTCAGCTGTGTTAGAGCAGGAAAACACCAAAATATACACAGCAGGGCTACCATAGGGTTTACTCAACCAGTTCCTTCAGTGTCGGGCAGGTTCTCAGCGTATGAAATAATGGCGCGTGGGGAGTGTGGAGCTGTTCGTATCTGTTGTGGCAGATCTCTGTGTGAGCTGTAATTATGATCAGTCTTTTAAACCTGGCCTTTTTCTCCACTGAATGGTATTACAGACTGGTATCAGGCTCTCTCAGTGTGCGTCCTCAACCTGCGAGAACAGCTGATGCTATTCTGAGAATGAGAGCTTGAAAAGGTAGTCGTTTGTGAGCAGAAATACAGAAGTCACTCATGCGGCATGTGTCTGATTATGAAGAGATAATTTCTCTCTCTCTCTGTCCTCCACTCCCCCTGGTCCTCTGGTTCACTCCTCTTCTTCTCAGTTTAAGGCAGAGTGGGTTTCCACTCAGTAATTTTTTTTTTCCCTGCTTCCTGCCTTTTGTTTTTGCGCTCTGCCGGTATGCATTATTAGTCGGCCCGCTCCTCTGATATGATTAATCTTCCTTCCGCTTCGGAGGGTCGTTTCATGCCCAGATGGGTTTGTTGTGTAATCCCTGAGTATCACCTCCTCTAATTGTGTACAGACTGATGCGATTCATATGGCCATATACTGAGCAGCATGTCAGCGTGTAAGGGCACAGTATTGTGGCAGCTTACTAAAGGGCAAACGCTAGCAAATATTTATAGCACCCACGTTGCAACGCAGGCCCGGAAGAATTTTGGGTCATACCTACTTGTACTACGAAATCTGGTACTGGCTGAATGTCTGACTGTACAACTTGTGTTTGGAATGACTTCATGGTCAGCTTCTGGTGCTCTCTGAATAACGAGGACAAGGGTTTGTTTTCATTGAGGTACTTGGTGTGTTATATAACTGGTGTTTTTCCAACCCTCCCTGCCTGAGGGACAGAGGAGGAGAGAGGAGGAGAGGGAGTGAAGAGAGAGAGAGGGAGGAAGAGAGGAGCAAGGGAGGAGCGGACTTAGGCTCTGGGCTCTGGGCTCCACTCCACAACCGGCCTGCGTCACTGGACAGGATGCTGGGCAGCCGCCGCAGTGATGTTTTCGTGTCATCGCCTTCCTCCTGACGCGTGCAGCCATGCTTTTGTTCGGCAAACAAAACCCAGGACCATGGGGGAAGAGAGAGAGACGGAGAGAGAGAGAGAGAGAGAGAGAGAATAGCTACCTTCACCACTTCCTTTCTCTCCTGCCGTCTCTAACTAACTCCCTCTCTCTCTGTTTCTCTCTGTTTTGGCCGCTACACGCTGCAGGCGTGAGAGACAGCAGGGTTCGGTGGGAAATAGTTAATCAATAGCCACAAGGTCGGCTGGGCAAGCCGCAGGTTTGAGAGTGTCCTGTCAGTGAGCTGGAGCAGAGGATTTGTAGCGCTTGTAAAGGCTTAAAAGAACATGCGGTAGTTCTGCACTGATAGCTGGCCTGCAGTGTGGCAGAGAGACACCTGCTGGCCACCAGCCATCACTGCAGCCTTACTGGCCCATTTTTTGAGGAGCTGACCAGATCTCTTAAAGCCTTTAAACTGCAAGGGCCAGTATATTTTCATACATATTAGATATTGCATATTAATTATCTCACACATATTAGTTTTATAACAGTTACTGACTAATAAGTCTTAAAGGGATGGTTCACCAAAAAATCCAGTATACATAGCTTGTACTGAAGCTACAAAGCTTGTATAATAAAGGATTTTGGCTGCAGTAGAATTTCCATACTTTTCAGGTGCCTTAGCTTCATAGCACCAATACAAAACTAAAAGAGGAAACTTCAGACAC
Source organism: Colossoma macropomum (assembly GCF_904425465.1). Classification (NCBI taxonomy): domain Eukaryota; kingdom Metazoa; phylum Chordata; class Actinopteri; order Characiformes; family Serrasalmidae; genus Colossoma; species Colossoma macropomum. Next base: position 17,733,415 of record NW_023494791.1, on the reverse strand, counting down.
AGACACAGTAGTTAATCAACTACATTTGGGGTGAGGGGGAAACTGCGTACATTAGATTTTTCTCTGAACTATTCCTTTAAAGAAATACTTCATTGCTTTCCATCCTTATCTCTGTCTGATGCATCTTTAGCTTGCAACTCATTACCATCAACACTACTTTTGACTTTTTTTTCTGTATTTTGCAAATAATTAAAAAACTCATTCATTTGAAACACATTATAAAATAAGTCAGTGGGCTGGTGCTGAAACACCTCACCATTGTCTTCTGTTTTAAATATATTTTGAGTCAACATGTTTTCTCTTCCTTTGTAAGTATAGGAATTATTGTCCATGATGATCAATCATGTGCTGCAACACATAGAGATTAGCTTAAAAATCGCTGGGGCATTCCTTTGAGTTTAATAACTTAATAATAAGCCTGCAGGCTGAGGGGTTAAATTGCCAGCTTGGCTCCTGCTGCTTTTAGGTTAAGTCAGCTAAATTTACCATTACAAACTGAGCCCTGTGAATCCCAGAATAAACCGATAGTTTATTTTTCTTTTGTGTGACCTACTAGACTATTAAAGAGCCAGCAAGTACATGCCTGTCATCCTCTGTTACCATATACGCCAAGCCCTCATTAATGAGCGTGTCAAGGCTGTTTCTTCTTAAGAACCCCCAGTGCAATGCATTCCAGCACCCAAATCGTGTACACAGCGGCCACCCCTCACTGTGGCTTGCCCAGTAGAGGTGTGTGAAGTGAGCTTTATCAGGCCACGGCAGCGGACAGGCGCGGGTGCCGCATGCTGGGGGATTCTCTGCCTGTTTGGATGGAAGAATTTGTAAGAGTGATGGCGATAAATTGGGCAGATGAGGGATGGAGTCCTGCCTCCATCGCTCGGCACCTATTAATCGGGCCACGTGACCGCCCCCAGTGCATGAGTTACGGCGGGACCCAGGGACCCTGGATTTATCCCTCGCTGAATGTAGCTGTAAATCAGCCGGCAGGGCAAAATTGATAACCTTGAATGTAAGGCATGATACCTTTAACACCGTGTAATAGACATGCTTATGGGATGCAGCCTCTGCTTCTGAGACGGGAGGCTTTTCTGAGTGTAATTGGTTGCAAACACCCCACACCCCATCTTACTCTAAAGTGCATTCATCCCAAGTCTTCAGCCTCACACATACACTTTAAGTTCAGTTCAGAACAGCATAACAAAGTTGGGCAACATGAATGATGCACAAAATAGTGATAATAAAAAAGTGCAAAACGACATAATGTAGTCCAAATAGTGAGAATATTATACCAAAACTATATGTGTGTACAAATAGGGGTGGCAAAATACATCACACTGATCTGAAGGTGACTGCATCAATTTCAAAATATTAGAATCAAAATATTTAGTTATTTTAAGTATTTTAATAGTGTAATAAAATTTTCAGGCATAAAAAAGCTGCTGTAGGGGTGGAATATGACAGCATATGACAGTATGCTATTGTTATTGTGATCATTTTTATTATAATGAGCATATAGTGGTTGTCAATTCTTAAAGAACACTTACGAACTGCATGTGTCATTACAAAGAGGGCATAATTACTTCTGTTTCACTGAATTTAGTGCAGAATGATATGCTGGAAGAGCTTGATATATTATTTTTTATTATTTTATCACCCACCCCTAAGCTGGTGTAGTTTCTTTTTTCTGTGTTCTATTGTCATCTAGTCACATTTGTGCTTTCAGTGTATTTTCAAAATAATCCTGAATCATAGCAAAATAACAGTGTAATGAATCATGGTGAAATTTGAGATTTTATGATGCATTGGATCGTCCTCTAAACAATTATAAATCCAGTCATTATGAAGTCAGTTAGTGGAGTTGTGTCTTGGTGATACTGGAAGACGTCTATGTGTTGTACGTATCATTAGGCATAGTTATTGCACACTGCAGTGGTGATTGTGCATCAACGTTGCAACACTCTATGGTTTAACGACCAGAATATGGGTGAGTACTGTAACTGTAGCTTGACAGATATAAACTGTCTACTTATGTGTCTTAACATCTAATAGCCACTGTCAGTGAACAATTGTTTGCTTGTTTGTTTTGATGGCACCGGCTGGGCCTGTGCTTCAGCGCTGCTGTGGGTTTGGGTTTAAGGATGTGAGGCTAGCGTATCCATGACAGAGCGGCCTGTGGATGGGTAACCGAGGACGACCTAACTCCTGAGCTATGCAAACAGTAAGGTGACTCCACTGCCTTTTAAGCGAGCTGGGCTATGCCAGTGCAGATACAACTTGACTCAATCAGAGCTGATAGGGCGTGTGTGCATGTGTGGGTAACCTCAATAAACAGGCTGTCTTTGTCATTTTGATTACTGTTCAAAGATTTGGAGTTTTCAGAGAATGCTTTCAGTCATATAAAACCACTTTGGTAGTAGATCAATGTATAAATCGATTATAAATTGATTATAAACTGATTATAAATTAACAGGTTTTAAATAATTAATTAGAAGCTAGGAAATCTGTTTGGCTTTGGCTTATTTAGCTATTAATAAGAAATTTTAAATGAGAAATTTAAATGTGAACAGAGCTGTAAATGACTTTAAAATGTCAAGGAAAGTTGTGTAGCATCAACAATAAAAGAGTGGTGATCAAATGTCAAGCTGCATAACTTGACAAAAATTTGTAATTTGCGCAGGAAATTACAGCTTATTTTAACATTTCCTGGAATTCCTAAAAGACTTGAAAATATTTGATAAAACAGCCACATTTTTGAGTTTCCTTCATAAAACTAAAATCTGCACTGTATAAGTGTTTATTGCTTAAAGAATAACTAAAATGTTTAGGATGATAAGTAATTCCAAACTTATGAATGATGGCGTACAGCTTGCCCAAGTTGTAGTGTGCCTGTTTCTGTGAGTAAGCAGGCTGTCATATACAGCTCAGGTTCCTGCAGTTACCCCCATCATCACTGCTCCACAGACATGCTCTGGCCTGGTGAGAGATGGATGGAACGTGTCCAAGTCTTATCCTCGAAAACCGAAGGGAAAAAAGTCACCTGAACGCTCAGTGTCTTTCAGGGCCTTGTTGAGACAGTGAGGAGTTCAGTGATCTACTCCGAAGTGCTTTCTCTCTTTCTGTCTCTCTCCTACTCGCTGACACACTCTTCTCTTTGTCTGTGCATTTCTCAGGGAGAAGAACTTTAATGGCTTCCAGGTAGAGAGAAAGAGACAGCAATCAAGATGAACTCGATTCCTTCGATGGACAGGCACATACAGCAGACCAATGACAGACTGGTGTGCATCAAACAGGTGAGCACCGAGAGGACACCAGCTCCACCTTTATAAGAATTTATTGTATTATTATTATGCAAATGAGGTTCCGTTGTATGATATTTATACATGCCATGAGATCACCAGCTGTAAAATGCTAACCAAATCAACACTCATGCAGTGAACCCTTGGCTGTGTTCTGCTATTCTGTCAAAACAACAGAATGCAGCACTTGTCTATACTGCTGTTGCAGCCCTACATAAAGCCCTCATACAAATATAGCCTGAGCAGTGACACATGTGTGCAGTTGGTAGCTGAGCCTTCACGGCTGCTTGGCCTCCACTCTGTTCTGTGGGCTGCCTTAAATGGTGCTGTTAGCCTTCCCATTGGCTGGGCCTGGATCAGGTTGCAGAATGAGGCCAGGGCTCAGATCCTGAGTGCTGCTCTCCTCTTCTCCACCACGGCCCTTTGCACACCATTCCTGCAGTCTAATGCACAACACTCACATCTCAGACAGATATAGAGCACCGGTCAAAAGTTTGAACACACCTGATCGAAAGTGTGTTTATCTTAAAGGCATTTTGTCTAAAAGTTTATGAGTGACCCTTCAACTCTTAGTAACTGAGAGGTATTACTTTAGCTTTGCTATGCCATTCAAACATAAGTGTGCAATTACATATTTAAATACATAGTAAGTAGGAGTAATGATTCTTACATTGAAACCGAAACCACAGAACAAACGCCCACAGTCGAAGCCACCCGCCACTCCCCAAACAACCTGCTGCCACCACTGCAATTTTTCATAATTAACACTATAGCACATGCAAATCACAAAATTCTTACTCTGTTTAAAGTTAGGGTAAGTTTATACCATGTTCTTTAGTCTTCTTCTCTTTTTCCCTTGTCTCAATGAGCTATGAATGAGAGATAATATAGACTTATATAATACTGTTATTATCGCTATTGATAAATGCCACTTGTAGGATTAGTATGTGGGCCCACTACATAACCTCAATATTAGTTTCAAAGTGGTTTCTAGGTGCTTCTCAGGTGAATATAAATGGTGACGTTAATAGCTAGATATGAATTAATTATGGATTATGAATTATAAATGCTGAATGACGTTTTTGAAAATCGCCTCTGTCATGTCTTTTGATAAACAAAAATGTTCCAAATCTAATATGTTTTGCAGTGAAAGTGAGTCTACCACTAAACTTCAGTACTGTTAAAGCAACTTAACTACCACCTTTGACAAAGCTTACCGGTTTGCATGGGGCGCAGCCGTTTTAGTTTGTGTTTAGCAATAGTTGTATTTCGGCTTCTTAATGACCTCATAGTTCAGGGGATACAGCGATGTTCAGAGGAAAAATATACATATGGCAAAATTTGGACAATGATTTTTGAAAACACTATTTGTGTTTCTCATAGAGGAAATTACTGACAGGAGAATCGTGGGCTGATACTGATGCCGATACATAAACGTTTATAAAATAAAGAAACTGGGGCTAAACCTACCTGTTTTAACATTATGGAGAAATATAACATTTATTTTTATCAGGTTACACATGCTGTAAATTGAATAAAATGCAGATAGTTTAGTGCAGTAACCCATCTGCCCTTCTGTGGTGCAATAAATGCATCATCAAATATTTTATTTTGAAATATCAGTCAACTCTAAACATCTGTCGTATGCTGATATGATTTAAGGCAAATATCTGCCGATACTAATTCAAACTGATGTAATCGTGCATCCCTAGGTTCTAATATTGACATGTCCCTGACTGTGGCAGGACATCATGACTTTAGTTGTCTGTTTGTTCTATTTGATAGTTTTGATGCCGTCACCTTTATTAAACGTGTAAAAAGTAGTAAAAATTAGGAAATTCTTCTGTGAATAGATGTGATCAAACTTTTGACTGGTAGTGTACATGCAGACACACGTGTGATGTATGAGTTAATGCACTGCTGTAAGAGTTGATTCAGTGCTGAGGATCAGATATATATATATACACACTCTAGTCACATACTGTAAACACACAGGTAATCATGACCCAGGGCAACAGTTTGTGATTCTAGAGATCACTAATTGCTTGGTGGTGTTTATGAGTGTGGGTGTGACATCTTGTGCCTCTTGACAGCTTTATGGAAGTGTAGTACATGACTGTTTATACAATTCAAGAATTTTTGGTATTTAATTTCCCTGCACTTCTTTCTTCACCTTTGCTATTCCTGCTTCAATTAGACAAGCGTACAACATTCCCGAATCCCAATTGAAACATTTTCCGTGCTTAATTCATAACAAATGACGTTACTAGCTTTATTATGCATGCCAGATTGTGGCTGATTAACCCTAAAGACAAAACGCAATCGATTGAAGCTCATTAATCAAATTGAAACGGCACATTTGGGGTGTGGTGAGGCTGCGGTATATTGCGTGTGACAGTTGTCCCAGTCAGTACAGGTTAGTGATTGTCAGCGTGTGTGCATTTGCATGCGTCCCGGAGCAGTGCGCTGTTTTGATTTGGGGGTGCTGGCTGGGGGCCAGGCTCTGTGCTGTTTTTTTTTTTTTCCTCTGGAGCAGGTACTGCCTGATCCTGTCTGCTGGTAAACAAGGGCACCTTATCACTCCAGGGCTGTCTTTGAAGCCCGGCTTCCTGGGAGGCTGATACTCTGTGAATCTGATGGGGACTTTCTGCTGGGTTTCTTTTCTCTCTCTTTAGCGTGTGACTTGCTGTCTCGCTCTTCTCCCTCTCTTTTTGTTCAAAGTCAGCTCTGTGGCATCTAGCCATAAATGAAATAGCAAATTTGTGGAATCGCAGTTTCAGAGAGGCACACACTTTAAAAATATGTTACAGGGAAAAATGCTATGCCTAAGTGTTTAGTAATTTATATTAAAAGAAGAGCGTCAATGCCAAAAGTAATTTCCTTTAAACAGAAGAAACTGTAGATATGTATAAACATAATACACAGAGCTCTGAATGCAATGAATGAATGCGATAAAGCAGCAAATTTAAAACCACTAAATGCTTTGCCTTTATGTGCATTGTTTAAAAACAATAGAGTTAAAACCTCTATTTTGACATTCAATTAGGTAGAACAGCTGCATTTACAAAATGAGGTCTCTCAAGGGCATTTTCTTGAGAATCAGTGGAAATAAGCTGTAAATTTGATATAAACAAAATGGCTCTACAAATTCTTTGTTAGGGCTTTAGTAAACTAATCAGATGCAGTTTAGCATGCACTGTTAGCATGCATCTGTCAGTATAATGTAGTGTGAAGGGGTAAGATTCTCTTTTCTTCATTTTGAACTGGATCTCTCTCTACACATGTATGCCATTGTTGTCATCTGACTTTCATTTGCGCAAGCCTTGCATCTGCATTCCTGCACTTCCTCAGCACAGGCCTCCTAGTCTGCGGGAAAAGCCACACGCCCAGCAGAGAGCAAACGAAAGCTGTCAGTCACACTAAATGAGATATTTTCTTCTATTGACTGACATCACTATTAGACCTACAGCCTTACAGCTTTATACTTACATTTGCGTTTACTCATTTAGCAGACAGACTGTCTGTCATCTAGGCATCTAGTTTTCATGACCTTTAGGATGAAAGTCTTGTCATTGGTTGATATAATCTACTACAAATGTTTTTTTCAGATATTATACTGCATTTACAGTGTAGTGGAATCGCTTACCTTGCCAACCATTAATCTCTTTCTTGGCGTTTTGCTAAATTGCGTGTAAGTTTAGCTGCCCACTGTAAAAGTAAATGCAGAGTTCTAGGCTAACTCTGTGCACCCTTGTTTTTAAAAAAGCCAAACAAAGTTAAAATCTTTGACCATCTCCTCATCTCCATCGTCTCAACACCAGCATGTGGTCTGAACATGGGCATGGCACACGACAGAACGCACTGTGCCACTTTTTAACTGATTGGCTGGAGGAGTTTGCTTCTTATTTGCATAAAGTTGTGAAAGCAAGTATGTGGACACACACTTCAGTTCCTCACTCTTATAACTATATAACTCCCATATTAGTTTCACAGTACTAATTAGTCACCAAATAATTGATCAATAATTAGTCCAAAATATAATAGCCAAACATTAAGCCAATAATGAGAGGGTAAAACCGAATAAAGTAAAGTGCAGATAAGCTTTGTGTTACTGTACAGAAAAGGTAGGTCTTCAGACCACAGCAGAAGTAACGAGAGACATTGTTTAGACCTTAAATAAGGGTCAAGGAAGCTAAAGCAGTGAAACCTTTTCCTACAGTGTGTTTATTCGAGTTTACAAGCACAAGGTCTGTGGCTTCCCACTGAGCTGCATATAGCAAAACTCCATTCTCCTGTTCAGTTGCCTTTATACTACTCTTATTGTTCACAGCACTTCCCCCGGAGCACTTGAAAATTGGTATCTCGGATGATCAGAACAATTAATTTGGCTCGTTCCCCTTCAAGACCATGAGAAGGAATTTCAGTGATTGAAAATAATTAGGGAAACATGGCAGAGCAACTCAATTTTAATTAGAAAGCCTTTTTTTATGTTCTGGAGCAGGACTGAATTGCTATTTGCATGCAACAGGAATACAAATGTGTAGAGCTGTTGAGCTCTGCTGCTGGAGGAGGCAGATGTGCATGGTTCACATGCTGAACTGATGAGATGAACAGCTTCTGTGGGAGGTTCCCGGATGGAGCAGGTGACAATAGAAATCTCTCTTTAGATTAGATACACACCTGAATTCTACACCCACACTGTGTTTTGTCATTTGTCTTACTAGTGTGGGAGATGTTTCTTTCTGGGCTTGCTGAATTGCGCCATAGTTAAAAAGGATGGACCGCAGAATGTATTTTTGATAGGTGGGGCCAGGCACCAACGCACCCTGGTTATCATTTTCTGATAGTTTGTTCTTTTGTTTCATAGCTTTTACTCACTGTAGCCTACATTGTCATCAAAATGATACAATGCTTTTGATCTGCTCTCAAGTCCTATGGCATTAATAAACCCATGTCACAGCTTGAGTATGGTTAAAGTCAGACCTTTCATAATGAAGCAGAACTCAAACATTATTTTACTTAAGTTATGTAAATCCTCTCTATTTTTATGCAATAACATGGGTAGGATAGTAAATCCATACAAAGATAGATCTTTATGTACAGTTTGGCTATTGATAGTTATTTGGCTCAGGTAAAAAAAAAGAAAGAAAGAAACAAAAAAGAAAGAAAGAAACAGGAAGCCCCCACCCCCTCTGCAATGTCTGTTTGCTGCAATGTAGCGTGGCACCAGAAGAGCAGCGTGAGGCGCTGTACATCAGGAGTGACAAATGGCGGAGTGGAGAGGTGCCCTGTCGTGGACAGGTCGTGTTTAGACAGTGTCAACGTGGCAGGGGGAAAGGTGGAGGTTTGGCCAGAGCTTTCGGAACACCTGTGCTGTAGTCATGCCAACCACACTACCTCACTGACCCACAGCACAGTGTGACCGCCATCACATCAGCTAGCCTGTGGCACTCACATTGCAATTACCAGCCATCATCTCTCTGCTTAGAGAAGTCATGTCAGGGTGTTTTTTTACTATTTGGTAGCTTTCAGTCCTTATTTAATGTAAATAAATGCTCATTTTTTTAACTAATATGAATTGGAAATCATAATGCTTTTTCCTTTCATATTGTGACGTGTTTCGGAGTGAAACACAAGTGTCAGCAAGGGTCTCTGAGCTAACTGAGGGAGGGTCTGAGGATCTCAAAGCAAGCTGATGATTGGTGGGGGTGGTGGGAGTATGAGGTTAAACATGATATTATTGGTTAATATTATTTTTTCCTGCTTGCTGGTGCACAGTGACATAATCAAAAATCAGAATATGTTTCATTTAAAAAATAGTCATTACATGAAGGATTACAGGAAAACAAGAACTTTGTTTTTTAAGTGTTATAGTATGATGAATCATGCTTAAATAACAAATATTTTTTTTTACATTTCTGCATAATTAAACCATTAATATGTAAAAAGCCATTCAGAATGATTTGATGTGAAATGTGATGTTATAAAGAAACTTTCCAAGTCTGAATCCAGCGGTGGGAACCAGATGTGCAAAGTATTTAATGCTCTCAAAAACTTATTTAGAGAGGTATTACATAAAATAGAAACAAACTCATTGCTTGATACCCAAGACATTGTTTTATGATAGATTTGTAATCAGCTTTTGGCCTAGAACATATTTTCTAAAATACATTCATGGCAGAAAGGTACATGCAGTGTTTTGTAAGGAAAACTGTAAGAAAACTGAAAGAATTTTTTTCAATATTACATAGAAAACTCAGACACATGTCAGTACACTGGTCATTGTGGAAGCTAAATAAAATAGACGTTGTGACCCCTGGCTCCTGTTACCACCACTGTAAATTGAATTTGAGTCAGAAATGTTCTCTGTAACGCACCATTTTCACGTCAAACTCTCTGAATTATTCTGTTTACATCTCAATGACTGAATTATGCAGAAATGAATTAAGGTCGAATTCCCATCTAATATGGTCAGATATGAACTAACAAGATCAGTTTTGATTTCATGTTCACTTTAATTTGAGGAAACATGTGTTTGTATGCTATCAATTGTAGCTTTAGCAGCCACCTCCTTAATAGACTTCTCTCTCTCTCATTCAAGCCTGCACTGCTGCACTCGCATTGCAATTATAACCATCCTCTCTCTTTTTTAAGATAAGGCCATGTTAAGCTACTCTGTTTACTGTTTGGAAGCCAGCAATATTTATTATGCATGTTTTTTTGTTTTTTTTTTGTGGAAAGGAATACGTTGTATACCGTCTATTGTAGCATGAGTATCTTATCTCCTTAAAAGATTTTGCTCTCTCTCTCTCTCTCTCTCTCTCTCTCTCTCCTGCCCTACCATCAGTACCCTCCTCATTCACTACAGCGTGCTCGCTCATTACACTGCATCCACTCAATCAACGACTTATTCACCAATTTCTTCTCCACCAGCTTTTTCACAGCCTGCACAGCTCTTATGCTGTGCAGGATTTACTCAGCAGGGCTCTGTGGCAGCGCACACTGGCTGTTTGTCACATGAGCTCTTTGTCAGTGGACACCAAAGCCACTTATTCAAATGGCGACCTCTGCCGCCCCCCGGAGACAATGCTGCTTCCTCGCTGCAAAAGCAGAGAAGAGGAGGCACCCGTCGCTGAGCAGAATGGAAGTTTTCAGAGCGTCTGCGGCCTCCTTCCCACCGTGGCCAAACATCAGCCGAGCCGTTTCCATACAAGAAATCTGGAGAGGTTGTGCGGCTCGCTCGTTTGTTTAAATTTCTCATCATGTCTTGTGAGCTGCAGGCTGGAATGGGTGGGGGGTGCTGAGGAAAGGATAAACAATTTCAGGGCTCAATAAAATGGGAGAAAAAGAGAGTAAGCCTCTCCTCATTCAGTTCCGCCACAAAGCCTTGCCTCTTGCGTGCGCCTTGTTTGCCAGCCTGTTTGGCTATTCCTTTCAGTGTTGCGGATCTATTACATCTTAGAGGACAAAAAGATGATGAGGAGGGTGGATTAGGACATGCTGGGGTGGCTTGAGGAGGCCTTGAAGAACGCTGAGCTCTTTGTTAAAGGGGTGCGGAGAGGGGTTTCTGTCCCAGAATGCACAGCTGCGCTCCAGCCAGGAGGCCACGGGTTTTAGTGACCGGGTCTTCGCAGGGTCGTGCAGATGCAGAAGAAGCAAAGCAGAGACAAAGGATGGCAGAGTAAGGCTTAATATGATAGACACTCCTCACTTAAAATACCGTTCATCGCAGACAAATCTCATGTTTCTGCGAAGGTCAAATTTAGCAGGAACTACACAGTGATCAAAACAGGGATGAATCGATAGAGAGAGGTTAAATTCTGCCATAATCCTAGTGTCTCTTTTGAGGTAAGGGCCTAGATACACTAAGCTGTTTGTGTTCTGATACGATGATTTGGCTTCAGTTCAGAGCAAGATTTCATTGGCATCTCATACCTGAATACTGAATACTTTGCTGAGCATTGATCTGCTGTGACAATAAATCAGCAAAAAAACTTTAAAACATCTGAATCATTCACTATATTACTGTAACTATGTTTAACTATAGACTATGCTCCTTACCCCAACTGTAGTCAACCCACCAAGACATTTGTTGCCTGAAGTTTCCTTCTTTAGTTTTGCAGTGGAGTCATGATAGGAAGTCAGTTATAAAAGAGTTGATTCTTCGACGCTGACATGTCTGGGAGTTCAGGTTGACTCTTGGCCAATGACCACGAGAGTCTAAATACTTGGAATCGACTCTTCAGCTGTGTTTCTTGATTGTAATTAACTCGAGTGACATTCTGATGGGGCGGCACGGTGGCGCAGTGGGTAGCGCTGTCGCCTCACAGCAAGAATGGCCTGGGTTCGATTCCCGGCCGGGTGACCAGGGTCATTTCTGTGTGGAGTTTGCATGTTCTCCCCGTGTCTGCGTGGGTTTCCTCCGGGTACTCCGGTTTCCTCCCACAGTCCAAAAACATGCAGTCAGGCCAACTGGACATGCTAAATTGCCCCTAGGTGTGAGTGTGTGTGTGGATGTATATGTCTGTTTGTCTGCCCTGCGATGGACTGGCGACCTGTCCAGGGTGTATCCTGCCTTCCGCCCGATGACAGCTGGGATAGGCTCCAGCACCCCACCGCGACCCAGAAGGATAAGCGGTTTAGATGATGGATGGATGGATGGACATTCTGATGGAGGCATAATGCAGGAAGGAGTTTGAGTAGTACGAGTTTATTTAATTGCCAAGCTTTGTGCCATGAAAGCACTGCTCACCAGCCACTGCAAGCACAAACTACATGTGTGTGTATATATTTACTTATATAAGTAAATATGTCAATTTTTTATTGGACGTTTCCCTTATCCTATAGCCTGTTTACATTGTAGCATGCAGTCTCCCTTCAGCTACGCCTCATTGTGATTGTGAGAAATCTCATGGTAAGATGTGTAAACTATCAAACATTAGTCACCTGTAACCGTTTTCCATACTACCTGGTCGTTTATTTACAGGTGAGAATGTGTCCTATAATGTAGCCTAGATTCCACCCGGGGCAAATCCAGGTTCAGGTGGAATATGTACATTCTAATGCTTTGTGGGTTTTTTCATCCTGTCACTATGATCTGTAGCAACTCAGAAACTGGGGACACCATTTAAGAGGGGTTTATCTCTAATATATCCCTTTATCAATTGCTGTAGTACGGTCTTGGTCAAAGTTAAGCTGTGTCAAGGAGTCAGTGGGTAGCGCTGTCGCCTCACAGCAAGAATGGCCTGGGTTCGATTCCCGGCCGGGTGACCAGGGTCATTTCTGTGTGGAGTTTGCATGTTCTCCCCGTGTCTGCGTGGGTTTCCTCCGGGTACTCCGGTTTCCTCCCACAGTCCAAAAACATGCAGTCAGGCCAACTGGACATGCTAAATTGCCCCTAGGTGTGAGTGTGTGTGTGGATGTATATGTCTGTTTGTCTGCCCTGCGATGGACTGGCGACCTGTACATATGTACATTCTAATGCTTTGTGGGTTTTTTCATCCTGTCACTATGATCTGTAGCAACTCAGAAACTGGGGACACCATTTAAGAGGGGTTTATCTCTAATATATCCCTTTATCAATTGCTGTAGTACGGTCTTGGTCAAAGTTAAGCTGTGTCAAGGAGTCAATTCTGTTGATTCCAGCATCAGGAGTCGAGAAAACCTGGAATCATGCATCACTACTATGGGGCTAATGTCATTCACAAGTAATGGAACCTTATGCACCATCAGTTAGCTTTAAAGTTAAATTTGCTTTCTTTTTCCTTCCCACAGCACTTACAGAACCCGGCCAATTTCCAGACAGCGGCCACGGAGCTGCTGGACTGGTGTGGTGACCCGCGAGCCTTCCAGAGGCCCTTTGAGCAGAGTCTGATGGGATGTCTGACGGTAAGACAGCAGCTGCTCCTCTTCTGTCCCCCTGTCAGGGCCAGCGACGGAGGTTAAAGCAAAAGTCACGCTTCACATAGCCTTCTGCCCATTTCTCTCCCTCTCATCTCTGTCCACTGTCTCCCTCTCTCTTTCTCTCTCTCTCTCTCTCTCTCTCTCTGACTGTCCTCTCTCTAACCCCCCCTTGCCCTTTTTACTTTTCTCTGTTTCTCAGTGTCTGTTTCTCTCTCTGTCTCGTCCTGCCCCCTCTTCCTCTTTCATTCACACTCACACACACACACACACACACACACACACACACACACAAACACACACTCTGTTTCTCTAGGTTTCCCTCTCACTCTGTCCCTCTCCCCTTTGCTCTGATAAGACACTGGTACTTAAGCACAGGTCAGACAGAAGCAGTCACCCGTCCCAGCCTCTGCTACAGCTCCTCATCGATTATGGCAGGAGGCCAGTGACCGGCACCTCCAGCCTCGTACTGGCCTCCAGAGTGGCTGTTTTGGGTGGCTGTAAGACCATCCCCTCTATTGATTTTCACCACAGAACCAGTGAGCAATCTCAATTATTCACATAATGATTTACTGAAAAACATTTGAAAATTACTGTCTTATCAGCAGCTGTTCACTGATTGAACAGAGGCTTTTTTGTTTCTTTTTTTCTGTCTTTCTTTCTTTCTATAAGAGCAGCTGGAGGAAATACCCTAGATGAATCTTCAGCTTATGGCGAGAGATTATGGGACTTAATGGCAAACTGAAGGAGCATTGAGTAAACGACAAAATAATCATTATACTTTAAATAAGGCCTTAAACCCCCTAAAGCCCTGATTAAACCCCTCAAGAATTCAGCCACTCTTTGAACGCTCTTATAGCCTTTTGCCATTTAATTAATTACTGTAAATGCTGATATCAAGAGTTCATGTACAGAGCAAATTCCATCTCTGATCTCTTTCCCTATTTCGATATTTGCTTACAAGCAGAAAAATTCAAAGACAGGAACTTAAAGGCAGGATTTTTGTGCATAGTTGTAGTGAGTCCATCATGTGTCATCAAAGGAGCGCACAGTGAAGATGACGAGAGAGATTGTAAGTGAGTGTCAAAACAAGCGTGAACTTGAAGTACAGGATGAAGATCACTGTGGCTTTGATCTGCTGACAAGACCACCCGTAGCACAGCGGTCAAGGATTCAGTCAGATTTTAACCCAGTGCTATAGCAATACTTTCTGTATGCCATATCCTGTGTATGTATGGCCATATTTATAACTGCATACTGAGAGCACTGTCTACCAATTTTGTCTACAGTATTTGTCTACTGTGAATTAATTTATAGACTTACTTACATTCCTGAGAAATTCAGATTTCTTTGTAGTGGTGGTGATGGAACCAGGGGTTGTGAAATCTACAGCCCACATACAGCCATTTTACTTACTATCCAAAACAACCAGTGAACCTACACATACCTTCAGAGTTACACATGTCTTCTAAATTTTTATATTTATTGTTGATAATGGTACAATAGTGGTAAATATGGGAAAATATGTTCTTTGGGAAATATTGTGCTTTACAAAGTCATGCATGTCCTTCCCTCATTGTGTATTACAAAAAATACATTTTTGGACCAAGTTTTATCTCAAAACTGTCATGAAACAATGTCTCAGGCATCAGGCAAGGTATTTGTAACCATGTCCTGTAATAGCTTTCTATGAGATCGCTTTTAGAGACATTGAACACTTCGAATATCTAGTTCCTATCACCACCATTGTTAACAATTCTGAACCAGTAAATTTCTTAAGAATGGAACATTTCACTTCAAACCACTCTGAATAGTTTTGTTTATTATTCAGAAATCTTGAAAAATGAGGAGAATTCCCTTTTAAGTTTCACTTGCTCCTTATCCTGAATGGCGTCATTTAATACTGAATATCTAATATCTATATTTTTGCATTTTTGAATTGTAGATAATACAAGCATACCTCACATATTTTAAAGCAAGTAAATCCAAGCAGCCTATTCTATGCTGCCGTTATTTGCCACAATAAAATTACTTTGTTTAATATACAGTGTGGCCCAATGTAAAGTAATATGCTACGTTTTTAAAACTTGTTCAAATAACTATTATATGATTTGTCTAACATGCAGAAACTATAGCTTTCTCAGCTTTGAACACGCTGTTGCTCTTGCCGCTAAGTGTATAATAAACAGCAGGGCTTGCAGTAAAGACACTCAGTGCTGAAGATATTAGGAGTGGTTGTAGAGCTGTTTTAATTTTCCACTTTAAAACAGCTCCACACTGCACACAGACACATAAACTGCTTGTTAACTTTGCTTCACAGCTGCAAGTGGATAATGAACGTTTATGTCATCTTTACAGTGGCATAAATAGAGCTAAACTAAGCAAAAGAGACTTAACAAAGGACAGGAATTTGATCAGGCCTGATATAACATACTGATTCATTGAAATAGTCCTGGATTGGCTCCAGTTCCAATCTTTCAGACTGCATCAGGACATCCTTAGCGGGGTATATTGTGTATTAGGTGTTTATGTGGGTTCAGCCCCCATAGTGGATTGGAGCATCAGTGACCAGCCCCATGCCCCTCCCCCATGGCCCCCAGCACTGGTCAGGGTGATGGGGAGATGAAAGCGAGGAGCCGATAAGAATGCTGGCTGACAGATGCGGACATGTCGTACACACCAGGCCCCAGGGGCAGCAGGTAGCTCTCTGTCGCCTCCTCCCCAGCACGCGCAAACGCACCTCAATTGTCTCCCAACCTCACACGCTCAGCACTCTGCCAAATGATAAATGACATATCCAGCCTGTCCGTAGCTTTACCAACGACAGCTATCTGGAAGTGCACTGTTTCACAGTCTTTTCCTGTCAACCCGTGCATATCTGCAGCGCTATGAGCCGAATGATTGGTCGTGTTTTCGCTCTCGGTGTCTTAAAGGGAATATATTGGACGTTTTCTTTGTGGTTCCGTCTTCCTCTGCCGAGCTGTTTGTGCTATTGTCGTGTTGCCCTCGCCGTCTAGCTACATGGCAAAACTGTAAACTAGGATTTGCTTGGTTCAGTGACCTGAAATTTTGCTGTTGAATCACATAATATTTTGGGCCAGCATTCTGAGAAAAGAGATTATGAGGAAAAGGCTTATGAGAGGGAACATTTCTAAAGCCTGTTTGAATCTATGCTAGCCTGTGTGGCACCGTGCCTGGTTCATACACTTGGCAGATGCAGTTGCAGAAGGGAAATTAAAGTTTGGCAGGAACTCTGCATTTCTGCTTGTCCAAAACCCTGCAAACTGCAGGATAAAAAATGTCTCTGGGTTTTCATTATAAGAGATGCTATTCATCAGATCTCAGAATCCTGTTAAGCCATCAGTGAATTATTTGATTATTAAACCGTGAATTAAAAGCTGTCTATGCAGGTTAGATTGTCACTTTTACTGCGGTGTATTTTTTTTTCTCCAGCACTGGTGGTGGTTTCTTTTGCAACACTGACCTAAGTGAATAGTGGCAGGTATTAAAGAGTTCATTTGAGAAAAATATGGTTAAGAAGATTTACTCTACTGTGTTGTGTACACTGTGGTTTATGATCTACTACTTTATATTATCTGTAGTCTAAATCTTTTTGCAGTTCCACCTGTATTGTGTTTCCAGTCTTTACAGTGATTTGATTCAATGTATGATCATTGTAGGTAAAAGTCACCAGCCCTAAGTCTTGCTTTCGTTGGGAATGTCAAACAAACAGCAATGTTTGTTTTAAAAAGAAAGCTGTAACAGTCATAGTCCAATGTCGTGCACTGGAGCAGTCAATGATAGATGTGTCTTTTTTAACATTCTTGTAAGAAAACTGTCTTTGACCGAACCCTGTTGTGGAGGCGGATGTGTTCTCCACGCTCTGCCTTTCATATTGCACTCTAACTTTTGGGCTTATTTCCAAGCTTTTTTTTTGTGCTGTAGATCAAGGCCTGTTCTGAAAGAGGTTTGAATTTGGAGTTCAGTGGGCCAAGTCTAGGCTCAGGTCTCTGCAGAACAGAACATTCAGAGAACAAACAGTCTCCGTCTGTGCAACAGTCTCCCAAATCTCCAGGGAAAATCCATCAGTCCTGCCCTGCGAATACCAACACAGCCTTAACACTGTACCACATCAGTGGAGGTGGCTGTTTTCTTTTAGAATGCATTATTCATGCATGTGGATAAATATTTCATATGATTGCATTAGAATGAGGAAATTGCTCCACTATGAGTAGTTTGTAGAAAGATATTTTGTGTATGAGGAAGAGAGGAGCAGTGCAGTGGGTGTGGTGCTTAGCACACTGCCGGTTCAGGCTGCTCTCATGGGGGTCTGGAGTAGAATTTCAAGGAAGCTTAATTGCACATATCTTATGTAGGCCCTGAAAAATTCAGAAGGCCTGGTGCTAAGCAGTGAGTTTAGAGGAGTTCACTACAGTGTCCTCTCAAACAGCTCGGCTGTCTTTGCTTCTCTGTGCAGAGTTCTGTGTCATGGAAGAAGTTTTTCTTCTCACACGTCTGTATGTCCAGGTGGACACAGAAGCTGTGTCTCAAATCAAGTGCTTCCATAGTTTACAAACCACTTTTAGTGTAAGTAACATGTTCATGCTAGGAAATGCATGAGGATGTTTCGTACGATTAGTACCTGGATGATGTAATAGAACCACAAGAAAATGAAGTGTGGAGAATTACACTCAATTGTGCCTCGCTTTGAGCACCCTGTTCATACAATGTATGTACACTGTATGTACTTCACTGTCTAGTGCCTGGATTTTTTCAAGGAAATATACCTTAAGCACTAAATGGAAATGACTGATTGGTGTCACGTGTGATTATATTGCGCATGAATTTTAAAACAGAAATAAAAAATTGCCCTCTCATGCTTTGCACACAGGAACAGTTATGAACAGAATAACATTAATAAGCTATTTCTGGCATGTATGTCATTTATGTTATTGAGCTGGTTGATGATTGACGTGTTTAGATTTGAATTACCATAGTTACTGTATTTATCTAATCCTATGTTGTCCACTGCTTTAGTGCTTAAAACAAGATGTGTTTATACGCTACCAGTGCTTAAATCGATCTAAAGGTGCCAATGCAGAACTTGATACATTTATTCTCATAATTTAATAAACATCTTCTAAACTCATGATAAGTGTCTAGATTCAGTGCTTAAAAAACTGTAGCTGGTATGCCTGAGAGTGTGTTGGTGGCTCGGGAGCGAGTGATGCCTAGCGAACAGCTCACAGTTATGGTTATTGGTTAAACTGGAATTTTAATTGGTTGATGTCAAAACTGGAATATCAAATATATCAAACATTGAGTGCATTTTCAGTTGTGTTTCAGTTTATTTATGTATAAGATTTGATTACTGAAAATGAACTTGAGCAGTCAATTTGGGTGGACCAATGATAAAATGATAAAATCACAGCGCTGCCACTGGTTCGCAGTCTTGCATGGAACATGTGCCATTTTCAAAATTACAGCTACAGTGGCCTCTAATGACTCCTTCACTTCCGCTATGTGTGCTGAGTGCAAGTTGCCTCAGACTGAGTTCTTTATTAGGGTACCAGCCACTTTTAGTAGTGTGCTTACACTGGGAAATGCAGGATGTAGTGTATGTACCGCAAGGTGTTGGCATATGGCAACAATTACTTTTTCATTCATTCATTCATTCATTCATTCATTCATTTATTTATTTTTATCTTTTTGCATTACTACAATATAAAAGTAATATTTATGGGAAACTGTAGGCTTTTTGTGTGGTGTGGCATATTGTTTTTCTCTGATCACATTCCATTCTGTTGCTGTTTGCACTTCTTTTTTCAGACAGGGATCACAGGGCAAAGCTGGGGCTCTGAAGCATTTTCAAAGTGTTTATATCATTCAGTATTTATGCACAACAACTTTGAGAATAAAAATCAAACACAGTCTGTGGGAGGTTACAATTTTTCATAATTGAAACCTGCTTAGATGCTATGGGTTTTATTTAAAACGATAAAACGCAATTGTTGCCATATGGCAACAGCATGTGACAATGGAACTGCAGTATGTAATGTATACAAAGGAAGTAAATGAATACACTGCCGTTGGACACTGACATCATTTTCTTTCTTATCAGTTTTTACAGTCGAATTAATGATTTTATCATTAAAGTAATTTTCATATACCTTTCTGTATTCTTAAAACAATTATGCATAGATGCCTGTTACGCACATGTTTTGGTTTTCATACATGGATGATGAATATGGCTGTCAGAAACGTTGCACCCAGTGGCCACAGCGGCTGTGTTTAACAGGAGGGGAGGAGCCATGGTTTGAAAATTTCAAAATAACCAACAAGTAAAACTGCCAACACAAATTAGGAACAAAAACTTCAGACCTAACATTTTTTTTATTTTGAAATGAGTGGTTATTTGTGTGGAAGCTGTTCAGATGTGATTCAGTGATGTGAGGTGCCATGCAGTGCATTTTTTGTTAATTTTTTGTTTAGCGCAAATTGTTTGTTTTCCATTTAAGATATTACTGCTGTACAAAAATCCAGACACTGCATAGCAAAAGTACATAGAATATGAATACAGTACAGAATGCCTGATTTGAGACACTGGGAGAGACTCACATTTACATACACACACAAGCACCCTCACAAAACAGTTCTAACCCTCTCCTGTGTCCTTACAGGTGGTGAGTCGTGTTGCGGCACAGCAGGGTTTTGACCTGGACCTGGGCTACCGGCTCCTGGCTGTGTGTGCAGCCAACCGTGACAAGTTCACCCCAAAGTCAGCAGGTGAGTCCCCTTCCTGCTCTTACTCTCTTGCTCCATCTCCCTCTCCCTCCGTCCATCGCAGCGCAACAGGAGCAGCACTCCTACTGCAATATATCCTTCCTTTAACCCTTAGAAGGCTGGAGTTAGTGTTGTTAGCCTGTACTATTTAAAATGAATAACCTGATATAGCTAATTATATAGCTGGTTACAGAATTAATTAGATTTACGTTTCATTTAATTTCTATATCAACAGGTCAGTTTTTTCCATGTCAGGAAAATATCATAGTGTCAGATCTATCAGTATTTAATTTGTTCACTCTTTACTTTTGTGCGCCCTGCTGCAACTTTAACATCTTAACACCAGCGAGTTACAGCTGTGTCCTCCCAACAAAAGCTGTTCCCAAAAGAGTCACTGACATTATATTCCCCTTTGAAGACACAATTTTAAAGCTTTAAAAACATATTTAAAACATATTCTGTTTTTAAATGTTATAACATATCGCTGCTGTCGGAACAGAACCTAATATCTCGAAAATGATAACTTCACAGGAGAAGCAAAAAACTTACTTTACTTTTAATGTAAGTCAATAAAACCAGAATTTTGGTCCATTCATTGTGAAATTTACACATAGTGTAAAGGTCAACAGGCATTTTCAAATTATGTGCAACACGGACAGCCTAAGAGTTTAAATTCACTGCCTTGGAGTTTAAATAGACATTAAAATTCAACAGTTGAAAGAAATATACTGCTATGATAGTAATAACCCCATTTTTTAAGGATAAAAGACAAAACAATGATGAATATTGGTAATGAGGAACAGATATGTGGACACATCATGGTAATTATGGTAAAAAATGCAATAAAAAGACCGAAAAATTAAGAATTCAGTATTTTGCTGTACCATATAGAGCTTCAACTGACCTACTAAATTATATGAATTTTGTTTATTTGCACGATGAAAATAAATAGCTGTTTCCTGAGAATGACCTTTATAGACCACCAAACCTATCACCACCAGATAAACAGTACTCAAAGCTTTCATCTATGAAAGACAGGAGAAAATCAAGCTCCACTCTTATTTCAGATCTGAAAAAAAATCCACAGGTGTTTCTGTCCATCTTTCCACTGTGAGAAGACAGCTCAGTGCTGTGAGTCTGAAAGGATGTGTAGCTGTCAAGAAGCTCTTACTGAGAAAAGGAAATAGACAAAAAAACTAGACAAGAACTTTTTAAAAGTTCTAGGTTGATCAGTCTAAATTTGTAATTTACATTAGATGGATCCTAAGAAGCAGAGAATGCAACTAACTTCTAAGACTGAATTTTGGAGGTGTGGAAAAATATCCCTGCAGATTTCTGTGAAAAACTGAAAGTAAGCTTGCTGAAAAGAATGTAAGCTGTTATAAAGACAAAGAGTGGACACACTAAATACTGAAAAAAGGATATTAAATTTAGTTGTTGAGGCTTCAGTGTAATTTTCTGTTACATATGTTTTCTGTTTTTTTTTTTGAAACTGAAAAATGAATAACTTGTACTTAATGGCTGATTTGATGTGAAATTAAACAAATTATTGGGCTCTGATTTCTGCGCATTACTATATGAGTGAGAAATAATTAATATTAAATTATGCTTTTGCTATCACCAACAATGCCTACAGCTTCTAAGGGTTAAATGCGAGGTAACAGGAGGGAAAGTCTTATAATCATGGACCTGAGCAGACTGTAGGCTTGTCTGTGCATGCAGCATCACTTTTTATTAAAGATCTCTTCACCGCTCACTCATGTTTACAGAAGAGGATGTTGTAACTCTCTGAGGCTTTACACACTGCTGCCACTTTTAGCTGTTCGGTTCTCAGCAGGACCACGCACGCTAAACAATCACATCAGAAATACATAATTCATCAAAAAGTTATTGAGGTTTGATTTTCAACCGCTGTTCACAGCAAATAAACGGCTGCAGAGCAGCGTCCTTTTGTAAACAGCCCTACCTGAAACCCTGACCTGCTCAGCCCAGCTCTCCTGAAGTGTCCTGTTCTTGTACATTTGTCAAAGTGAAGTGCAAACGGGCATCAGCACAACAGAGATAGATGGCCAGAGAGCTCTGGGGTTGAGGCGTGCGTGCGTACTTCATTTGGAAAAGGCCTGACATGGCGAGCTGTTGGGAATGAAGATAAACGGATGTTTTAGAGCAGCACCGATTACCATGGTTACTGCCGGACACTGGGAGGCTCCCGCAAAGAGTGATGGTTTCTCTTGTCCATCTGTAGACACTAAGCAGTGCATAGCGGAGGAGATAATATTTGACATTTATTGATGAGGATAGTATTCGTGTACCTGATTAAGCTCAGAGAAGTTGTGTGGCAGGTTTTGGAATCTTAAAAAGCAGTGATGTCTTTGTGTCCTCATATAGCGAGACCCTCCACAGTGAGTGTGTTTGAAAGAGTGGACGATAAAGAAAGCTGGAAGCAGATATGGCTGAAGCTTCTTCACTCTCAGCCCATCACACAGGCATCCATCTCAGCTCTGTCACAAGGGCGTCTGCTGCCCCAGACTGGGAGACGACAGTGGCACAGCAAACACTCAAACACACGCTCTGTCTGGGCCTTAGCTTCCTCCTGTCCTCTCGCTTTCTTACTCATTTCCTTCTCATCTCTCTCTCTCTCTCTCTCTCTCTCAGTCCACCTCTTTGTCCACAGCACCCATCAAAAGTTTTGGGATGCCTTGCCTTCTTGTCTAAATTATATTGTAATATTTTCACTGTTATTTTAAGTCCAAGATTGATATAAAATTCCTAGTCATCACTGTCAAAACCTAAAATATATCATTCTAAAAACCTTCAAAACCTCACTTCAACAAAACCTCCAAAACCCTCTAACAGTTTTTTTTTTCTTAACATTTAACGATACAGCCTGTCTTTTACATCTTGTGAACATTTCATGATGAAAGGACCAATAAAATGCTCCAAAATTACTTAAATAATGTAATAACAGCTCAGCTTCTCAGTATGTTGCTACACTAACATGCATTAAAGTTAAATTAAAGAACTTTTTTCCTTCTCCTATAAATTTACCATTTTGGGGATTCCATATTTTGTCACAACAGCCATGTAATATTTGGGGTGTATCCAGCAACACACAGCATCATGTTAATCAAAGTAACATCCTTGGTATGAAGAGTAGCTTTTTCCTAAATAGTGATTTTTTTTTTTTTTCAATTTTTTATTGTGGCAGACTGTCCATGTAGCGGACTGTGCTCTGATTGCCTTTCTGGGCAAGCACACCACATTACACCAATAAGACAATAAGTCCTTGGGCAAGACTTCTATTGCTACATTCGCCTACATCTTCAATTTTATTACATTGTAAGTCGCTCTGGATAAGAGTGCTAAATGCATACAATGTAAATGTGCTATTAAAGGCACACATTGAAATTCATTTGGCCAAAAGGTGATTTAAACATAAAAGTAGCACTGTCATAAATATCCCCACGCATATTTACTGTAGTGATTTTGTTGTTTCTCAAAATAAACCTGCTTAGTGTTTAACTCATTGAATGTGAGACTTGTTATTGTTATTAATTTTGCTCATTGCTACCATTTTGTAAAAACTAGGTGTCCCCAAACAGGCAGCAGACCCGACTTGATACTTGTAATACACATGCTTTCACACAAATGCACACATCTGAGCTGTATGTGATGTTGAGGCTTTGGCGAGAAAGTGCAGTCCCAGTGAAAAAGCAGTGACAGGCAGGATGGCGACAGAGGGTCGGCCGACACCAGACACTGGAGCTGAGAGCTGCACTACACGATCAATGACCAGTCAGACAAACAGCCCTAGGCTGCACACACACACACACACACTGCTCTGCTCCTCCTCTACACACCCTGCACATCACACTGCCGTATCAATCAGAAAACACTTTATTTGCCAATACATTAGTTTCATAGTAGTTACTGAACAATTCACAATACTTACTGGTATGACGCACAGTTGGAGTCAACCAAGATGGCAGAAATTTGCTCCAAACATCTGATCACCCAGTTTACTAAATTATTTGGTCGATTTGCTGACCTCTCTGTATTGCAAATTTATAAACTCATGCTGCACTTCAGTAGTGTTGCTATACCTTTAACAAAAGATTGAAGCATAAATATGCATGACATATTCTAATTAGCACATAGCCTTTTAGTATCGATGTAGTACTTTATTTGATTTACGTTATTTAAATAGGTAACTGATTTCATTTAAATTCCAGTTTGGCCTGTTGAAATGTCCACATAGTGCGAGTTTTGAGTTTGAGAAAAGAAAAGGCCAAAAAAAAAGTCAGCCAAAAAAATTCCATAAGCCAAATAATTTATACAGAAATCAGAATCAGTCATAAAACTTCAGGGTTGGTGCATCGCTACTTGCTAGTAAATAAGCCTCAGGACTACTAACTGAAAAATAAGCCTATATTTAAACGGTTAAATTGTATAGAAGCATAGAACACACATAGACAGACTAACTGTCTGAAAAAGAAGCTAATTCTAAAAGCTGTTAGAGCACATCAGCACTGTATAATTTTGAAAGGGAAAGTGTAAAACTGTGTCTCACTATATACTTTTAATCCCTGCAGTTTGTCACTCAACGTAAAACGTTCTCTTAAATTCTGTCATCACTTTCTTTTCCTTGTATTCTCAGATGTCGCTTTAGCACTCTCTCAGTGGCACGTGCGGCTCGTCGCAGGTGCCTGAAAAGTATGGCGCACTTTTTCATGACAGACTGATAAGCTGTTCACACAAACGAAAGATGTTATCAGTGAAAAGTATACAAGCCTGCCATTTCCTATCAATAGCTGATCCTCAAGGGTGTATACATGCGTGTGTGGGTGTGGGTGCGTGTGGAGGTGAAGAGTAGTCTGTCAGGGACAGGCTGGATGCGATGCTGACCTCCCTGTCAGTAGGATTAGCCTGCCGTATTAATCTGTGATTATGGGAGCTATCTGTCCGCAGTGTGTGTTTGTGAGTGTGTATGTGTGTGTATGTGTGTGTATGTGTGTGTGTGTGTACTGAGACTGAGCTGCACTGCTTACATGCCACAGGCAGACTTCTTACCCAGGCTTTGTTGGGCACCCCACCGGCAGGGCAATAAGATAATTGTTTTGTCTAACATCCAGCAGTCACTTTTTTGTCTCTTTTTCGCAGCAGTATTTATGAGTGCTAAACGCTTACAACATCAATTTCTCTCACTGGCTTTTATCTGAACACTTCTGAAATACAAGCCAAGAGATTTTTAAATTATTTCTCCATCTGATTGCATTTCTATCTATAAAAATGTACTGTTTTTACCACCATCATTGTTTTTATTGGAACATTGTGTTGTCAGTGGTAGCAGTCAGCTGTCTTAGATCAACAGCTTGTTCTTCCCTTAGAGCATGTCACGCTGACATTTAATAGAAAGCACATTAGTATGGAGAGTGACAGCTAATGTGTTTGTCTGGCAGGATGTGTCTCTCATTCGTACACCCCCTTTCAGACGGCCTGCCATTGTTTACACATTTCCATAAAAAAAGCATCTCCACAAGACCTGTTTTTGCCTGCATGCAAGAACACAGATAGCACGCCATTGTTCTTGGTGAGATGTTTCGACAGGCTAATTGCAAGGTGTGCTGCCGGCCAAGTGGCTTTTAAGTCTCCTTTCGACTAGTTTTGGCATGAAGCGCACAAGGCAGAAGCGACTGGAAATGTAGCAATGCTTTGTTTTCTTTTCTCAAAGTGTACTTTAAGTGTCGCACCGCCTTCACTCACTCACATAACCCCAACGGCTTCTCTGTGGCTTCGGTTCCTCAGCAGCGTACGTCAGATCGGGCTCAGGTTTTAACAGATGAAGAAGGAAAAGAGACACTTAGCTTTTATTGGCCTCTCATAAGGGAAGTGTGTGTGAGTAATATGAGTAACTTGAAAGAATTTTGACCTGATTTGCCGAACAGAGCTATTTGTTTGTCATTTGCGGCAACTCCACTATGTTGCCTCATTTTCAGGTCTATGATAATAGTCCACAAGTCATTAACTATTGAGAGGTACTTAGTGAGGGACTGCACATTCTAAATAGCGGGTCGAGTGCTTACAGGGACTCCAGAGAGAGACAGAGATTGATATGATTCAACAGAGCGCGGTCTGACTCCTTACAGCAGCTGGGTAAAACATCAGCCTTCCCCTTTATTTTCTCTGCCCTCACTTACAAAGTGCGAGTTGCCATGCTCATGCACTCAGCCATCTCCTTGAGCGATGCCTCCCACATCTCACTGAGCTGTGCTGCATTTCAAGAGCAAAAAACTTCTACCACGCTGAGCATTTTCCTTAGGTCTGTGAAACTGAACAAACCAAACAGAAACATGGATAAATTCAGCCTTCAAGATGGCTGCTCTTGCTGTGTTTGTCGATGTGATGTACTTTTTTAGAAGACAGGATGTCACACAAGGTCAGAAACCACGTCAGCAGTTCTGTTTTGAGGTTATTACATATTAACATATGAACTCAAAGTGATTTGAGGCAAGTGAGATGATTTAGGCATGCAGATTCTAATTCATAAGGATCCATTACTTGTTAGCTATATTAACATTGTAGCTGTAGTGAAAAAAGTAAAGAAGAAACAGACACCAAAGATGTCCAACACCAAAGATGTCTTTGCTGATCAATTAGATTTGGAGTAAGAGCAGAACTGGGGGTCACCTTTTTTAGAAGCCTGAGAAAATTAAATACAATGAAGAAGCCATTTTTTCTGGGCAGAAAGTGTTTATGTTCTCAGAAAACCACTAATAGTAGAACACATACAAATAACATAAGTACAGTTAACTAAGTAGTGATTTTACATGTGTCAGTGTATTTTTTTCAACCATTTCTAAACCTCTTCTCATGGAAGCCCAGTATTAATTGTAGTTACCATGCAGTACCTGGTATCAGTGATTCATTATGTTAAATAAACCATTTTTTAACACCAAATTTTAACATCCATACAATGGCTGGGGACGCCTTAGAAACGTCCAGGTTTTGTTTTTAAAACTAGCTCATAAGAAGTCAACTACTGCTCTGAAAATATGAAATAATTGTTGCTTTTGCTGTATTTATGTTTATTTGCATACATTCTAATGATTTTTTTTTCAAGCAAAACACACTTATTGCCAAGATAATTGGTTTTAAATAAGATTCTTAAGTGCCTTTTGCATAGTACTGTAAGTTAAAGGTAAGTTATGTATTCACAAAATATAAAGTGTGCTATCAAAATAAAATGCCACTGAAAATTGTATTCATTTGATTTTCCACCAAACTGTCACTTTAATCTTATTTGTTTATGAGGAGCATGACTCTCCATAGATGGAGCTGGTTATTACAGAGGAAAAAAAAAGTTCAGTGTTGGGCTTTTTTTAGCCATGCTTTGCACAAGGTTGAGGGGGGTTGGAAAGTACTCAAAGGCTGCAGCAGCGTGAGGTGTAACTGCCTCCTCCAGTGCAAACGTAAAGAATGTTCCTGGTCCGCATAGGAATTCTGTCAGCGTGCCGTAAATCAGGTCAGCTGGAAGGCGACGTCAGGAGAGTGAGCAATCCGCCATGTCTGCAGTGAGGGATTGCTTTCATGGGCCTCACCGTAATTCACATGTCATGTACACGCATGGTTTACAGAGCAGCCGCGAGTGCAAATACACAGGAAGCCCAAGCCCAGGGACCTCCCTGTGACACACACACACACAAACACACACACACACACTCACCACAAACCATGCTCTCCCCCCTTAACTCAATTCACCACTCGGAGACAAGAAATCCACCGCTTGGGTTTTTTCTCTGCGCGGAGGTTTACCTCTAATGATATGTAATTAGTAAGGCAGAATCTCTTGTGTTAATAATGTAATCAACCCCTGCAGTCATTGTGCAGTGGTGGGAAGGGAAGCTGTGTGAAATAATGAACAGGACTGGATTTGCCTCTAACCAGGCCACTGTTTTGACATATTCTCCAATGCTTGTCTCTCTAGCTGATGAAATCGCTCAGCAACAGTTAAAACAGAGAGCAGCCTTTGTGTTGTAGTATATATGTAACTATTGAAACATTCATTGCCAAAATAAAGGATTTTGTGGCTTTGGCGTAACCATGTGACGACGTTACCTGAAATACTCCGGAGTACTAGCGTGAACAAAAAGTTTCTCATAACTCATACCGGCTATTAAGAGCTACCCAATTGATTTGCATCCACTCAGAAGTGTGAGCAGTGGGGACTGTATTATTGGAGAGTTGCTGTGAGTCATTGCTTTGCAGTCAGAGAGTGAGAGGAAGCTCAAGTTCCTGTTTGAGCCAGCTTCAGCTCTTCACCTCTTTAATGTAGCCTGCAGCCTTGACATGTCCTCTCATTTCTCTGAATTATTTCACCCACCAGGAGCATGATATTGAAGGTCCCTGTCACACCGCTGGCCGGGGAGCGCCAGACAAGGAGGCCGCTCAGGCCTTGATGCTTTGAAATATACTCTAAGTCTCTGTGGTTTGTTTGAACAAATAGATGATTCCTAATTTGATGGCAGTGATAATAATGGCTGGCATAATTATGTGACAGTTTTAGCCATGCCAAGTTGATACAGTGCTTTTAATTAACAAACTAGGCGACGCTAATTCTACAGCCACTGAAGAGCTATTTATTAATTCATTAATGGAGGTTTGCTATTGACAGCCAGGGGAAGAGCTGGATCTGTTTTCTAAAAATTCAAACATTTTAGACGTATGTAATTAACAGTGTTAGGCAGCCTGTTGTCATGATGGGCACTTAGCGTTAAAAGCTAACAATTTTCCCATTAATGTCGCCCTCTCCAATATGCAGACGACACTTTCTGAAGCTGGTTCAGACCACCAGCCCTGGACTTAATTAGTCGGCATGAGTTGATGGATTTAGTCACTGGTGTCATGCGAGCCCACGTAAGCGCCCAACGATTAGCTTCACCAATGGGCAGGATTCCCCCTGCTTTGATAGGAGTAATCACTCGTTTCAAACATGGCTTTGACTGAATTGATTTGCTCTTGTTGGTTGGGATCCCCCCCCACCCCAACCCCCCTTTCCCCCCCTCCTTCTTCTCCTGATGCTTTGGCCAAGGGCCAAGAACCAGCCTGTCTGCCACGTTAAGCACCACCCCCCTCTGCAAGTTTGAAATGTGAGCCGCCTGCATATTTCCCCTTTCCTCCCTTCTGGCAAAGTGGCTGTGGCACGCTGTGCATGTGTGTGCGAGAGAGAGTGTGTGTGTCTGTATTCATGTGTGTGCCTGTCCATCCATCTCTGTGTGATGGGGACATTAGGCAAAGGTGCGATGGATCACTAGAGAGAGAGAGAGAGAGAGAGGGGACATCAATTACAGCACCAATACATCCAAGGTGAGATAGGATTCGCTTCATTCTCTCTCTCTCTCTCTCTCTCTCTCTCTCACTCTCTCTCTGTTTCTCTCTCTCTCTTTCGCTTCTTTTTAACCCCTTTCAAACCAGAGAGAGCTTCCTGTTCATCTTGTGGCTTTTGCGCTGCTGACAGCTTACAAGCGTGTGGTCACTCTGCCAACAGTATTCATACGCGCGCGAGTATGTGTGAAGTTTTGAGGAGCTTAACCTGATTCCCCCGTGGGCCGCCGTCGTCGTCTCTGGAGCCGGTGGCAGGTACAGCAGGAGCCCATTAGCACACAGCTCCATCTGTGATTGGCTTTCGCCGTGGAAATCCAGAGACCGCCGCTGAATAATTGATGTGTATCGTGCAGTCGCCGGACGGGCGAAAGAGGAGAGAGAGAAAACAGAGAGTCGTGGTGCCCTGAGAAAACAGACAGAGAGAGAGAGGAGAGAGAGAGATTAGAAAGCTTTGGAAGGTTTCTCTGGAGTTGCTTTATAACCGCTTGAGCCCCATTTCTGTGTGCACTGAGAAGAATGGGATGACGTGCAGAGACAAAGCTCAGCCATTGGTAAGTCTGTTTGTAGTTGAGTTGGTGTGTGTCAGTAATGTGTGATAAGAGGTGTGCCTATCTCTCTGAGTGCCTGTAAGCTTTCCTTCTGTGTGGGTGTGTTGCAGGATGGTATCTGCTGCATATACGTGTTGTCTGTAGCCTCTCATCAGGCTCTGTTAGGTTGGGGAGGGCTTCCCTGCTGCGCCTTTAACTAATGGAAGCGGAGTTGTAAAGCGTGACTGGAGCCCCCAAGTGCTGCACATGATAGAGCTGTAACAGCTGACTACATTTGACCTACTTCCTGCTCACACATAGAGAGAGAGAGAGGGAGAGAGACACAGAGAGAAAAAGAGAGAGACACAGGGTCCGAATGGGCTTGATTATCTCTAGGAGAAGAGCTGACCTACTTGAGGCCATTTTTTCCCTGTCTCTCGCCAGTCCTTTAGCAGT
The DNA here is from genome assembly GCF_904425465.1 of Colossoma macropomum. Lineage (NCBI taxonomy): Eukaryota > Metazoa > Chordata > Actinopteri > Characiformes > Serrasalmidae > Colossoma > Colossoma macropomum. Next base: position 17,703,072 of record NW_023494791.1, on the reverse strand, counting down.
TTGACATGAGCCGCGCGACAGCCTGGCTCCAACCGCTCGCCCAATTACACACAGAGCAGCTCCCGAAGCCTCTTTACAGCCCAACCGCATGGCTACACTGGCCATTGGATGCGTGGTCATTTCAGTATGTCAGTATAGGAGTGAGTCGTCTGCTGTCATTTTAGAGTTTGAAGAACTGAAGGCTGTTTTTGCTTTATGTGCACTTTTCCACTGAAGGGACATTACCCTTATTTGGATGACTAATTTGTGGTTTGCGTACTATTTGCGTTTTCAAAAGATTGTAAAATGTCTATTTTCCCCTTTAGTGTCTTTAGGCAAGCGCAGTTAAAGTATGAAAGATCTCTGCGTTTCACAGTCGATCCTGAGAAGGTCATAGTTGAAATACCAGATGTTTAGGCACTAGTTAAGAAAAAATAAGAAAGGATTGCTGGAAGCCAGTTGATCAGTTTGCTGCTTTGTTTTGATGAACTTCACTTGCTCCGCTTCAACAAGCTAAAGCATGTTAAAAAAACTTCTAGGAGTTGATACACTAAAATGTGAACGCTCTGTAGCTGTACACTTTTTAAAATAAAAATACCTAAAAGGGTTCTTGGGAGTGATACCATAGGAGAACCAACATAAAGGTTCCTGGATCCTTTTCCTAAGAAGGCATGTCTAAACCAACAACTGTTTAGGAACCTTTATTGTGAGTGTAACTGAATATAAGAAGGCGTAATCTGTCCAACTCCTATCCTAATAGTTTGATTTGTAGCGGGGAGGGGTGGGGGTAGAGCGGCTGTTACCATGACGATGGCCTTGGTCCAGTTTTCCGCCCCTCCCTGTCTGAGCTTCAACAGCGCTCTTATTCTAGTTAGGACTGCCAAACGTCTCCTTTGTTGTGCTATCAGTGCTAAGGAAGCACTGACAGAGTGCTTTATTTATGTGCAGGCATGAAGGTCACGCCAGCAAGAGTGAATGATATACGTGCAGGTTCTTTTAAAGTTTAAGAATGAGTGGGTGCCTTCTTTATTTGGGAGGAAGTGTTCATTCTGAAGGAAACAGAGTGATGTGATGGATCTCACAGCACTGAAGCAGGTCCAGTCTAGCTTCCACTAGCCTGGATCTTCATTGTGCTTGAAGAGAGATAGTGGGAGAGAGAGGGAAAACATAAACACAGCCTTCTCCCACACAGCAGAAGCACTGAAAAGTACAGTTGTCTTTGTAAGCTGAAATATGCTAAGGTTGTAAAAATGCAATTATGATTGATGATGTGTTGATTGGAAGGTGGCAGTTAAAAAAAATTGATGTTGAATTTTAGGATAAATTATCAAAAATAAGTTTTGGCCATTGTAGGCTACTTTTAAATCTAAAAATATGCTAAAAAGACTGGGGCATATTTTTTTAAATGTCCGTGTTCTACTACAAATATTTTTTCCACTTCTGTTTGTTTATTCAGTGGTTTTTAATCATTCTGAATCATACCAAAATCCCATCAAAAAAGCTAATCGAATGAAGGTAAATCTGATTTTCAAACCGAGATTTCATGATACACTAAATCACAATTTAACGGAATCATTCTGAAGGTAGAGATTTACATCCCTAATAACTGCTGTGGTACACAATATGGTAAAAATGTAATATTACAAAGCTTCTAGAAGTTTTCATGGTTCATGATAGGTCACAGTATAGGAAGGATATTATAGGGAAGATTTTATTGCAAAATGCATTATGGACCACTTTTAAGAACTTTTAAGAATTATATAGCTGTAATAGACAAAGTAGTGCCACATGTAAAAATACTATCTAAACCTGTGTATACAGCGATTTGTATTCAACATTTCACTTACTGCACTACATTAAATCCAGTTAAACAGGACTAATTATGCTCTCTTTGTAATCAAACATGCAGCTGTTAAGTGCTTTTAAGAAGTGGCGATATCCACAATATGCTCAGAAAAACATAATTAGTACATAGTTATAGTAAGTACTTTTTTTAAAGTATATGTACTTTTTAGTCCACTACTTTCTAGAATATACTGCAAAGTAAAAAAAAAAATTCCATAATACATGAAAGAACATGATGCGCTTACATGAGTAAATCATACCAGTAGTGCATCTTTCTCTAAATCCCTACCCTAAGTATTGAATGTCTAATTGTAGATTATTGAATATAACTGTGTATGCATATCAGTAACTGTAGATACAAGAGAAGGAATATTTTAATATCTCACAATACTTTTACTTTTGATACTTAAGTACATTTTAAAGCAAATACTTTTGTACTTTAACTCAAGTAAAAATATAAACAGAGCACTTACACTATATTACTATGCTAGTAATATTTTACCAAGAGTATTTCTACTTTTACTGTCCACAACTTAATAAATGTATGCCCATCCTGTGGCTGTACAGTAAATATATGTCTAAGTGTTAGCATGGATGGTAGTACAGTATGATAAGTGGGATATATTTACGGATAAACAGTTAAGCAGTAAAGACTGAATATTCAAGGTCGTATAGTAAGCTATGTGATAAACATCTGTAAGCAAACTGATATCTATCAACCTTCCACAGCTTCTTTTGAGTTCAAAGCCTATGCCATACTATAGTTTTGGCAGACTCTGGTTAATCTTTCTGATAAAGTCAATGTCTACTAAAAACCTGTTCTATTTTAATAAAATAAAGGTACTATGACATACAAGTAAATGTTAATTAAGCCCATGTAAAGAAGATCATGACTGGATTGCCATGACTGTGTCTGCAAAATGCAGTTCAGTAGTTCATAGAATCAGTTCAAAGAATTAGCATGCAGGACAACAAGGATCATAACCTGCTCCGTCTAGAACTGAAGGTGCCTTTGGCACAGTAAAAGTGTGTGAAGTCTTGTTAATGCTCGCAGTCTGAGCGAGAATATTAACAGACGTAACGGTGAAATGTATTGCGGTTTTCTGTAATCAGGACCCTGCTGTTCACAAGTGAAACTTCCTCTTCAGTGAAGTGTGGTTAGTGGCACACTGCCTCTGCTCTTTTAGAGTTTGTGTTTGTAGACTGCGTCTCGCTAGATTTTCAGACATAGAATACACCTCAAGAACTCGTTGCTTTAGAGGATATTAATACAGCTGAGGACGGCCTGACTTTTCCAATGCTGTTCAAGTATTCATGTTTAACACAAGCAGAGTTCAGTATTAGTGTTTTAGATTGACAAGGCAGAGCCAGAGAGGGCTGTGGAAGGCATAAGAAGATCTAAATCTTGAAATTGATTCAGAATTGACTCAGCAATTCAGTTTCATCTGCCTCAGTTTGTAGAAATTCATGTTTCATACATTATGCACATTGTTTTAAGTCAAAGAGCAATACATGACCTTTAACCTTTTGCAGCTGAAAGCATTTGCAACTGAAACTTCTTTCGTGAAAATGATAGAGCGGTTAAACTGTACAGAAGAGTAGGAAATACCTGCATCATATTTGATCAAAGGGACAACTAGAGCACTATTTTATCAAGCATTTATGTAATATACTAGTGAATTACTCTGCAGTTGTGACTGTATTTTGAAAGTAAAGTGGCACAAAAAGGCAATGCAAATGAAATAAGAGTACAGAGGGAGCAACAGAAATGTTTGTCATTTATTAAGTCAATTTTGACATGATTTTTGAAGTCTCTGCAATAAATATAGCCTCAGATGTGTTGCTCCGCATGCATTTGTGTCATTTGAAAGTGAGGTAGAACAATATTTAAGGTTGTGTGATATGTCCAGTGCTAAGCTGCCTGTACATGTTGAAACTTTCATGCATCTAGTTGCAGTTTTCATAAAACATGATTGCTTAAATGGAGCAATTCAAAACAATCAAAGTAGTATTTCACTGCTTTAGTAAAGATTAGATTAGTAGCTTGTATTTTTCATACAGCATATCGTTACACGTAGTAATAGCAGACTCACTAAGCAGAACAAATGCTGGCACAAGCAGCTGTTCAGAGAGTCGTGTTAATGTTAGCTGGCTAGTTAACAGCAAATAAGCAATGTTGCTGTGAAGCTAATCAGGAAGATCTTCTTTTCAACCATCCAACAGACCACAGTCTTCTTGTCCATTGAAATGGTATTCTTTCATGTGTCATGGTGTGTTAGGGCTGTTTTGATTGGCTGTTTCATGAAGCGTCACAAATTTGAGACAGTTGCAACTGTTGAATATCAAAGAAGTAATAAGTTTAGAACATCTTAAACACTCTTAAAGTCCCTAAGTGATTCTTAGCATGGACATATAGGTGCAGAAAAAGCTTAATTTTTAATTGGTAGAACCAGTTGGTAGAAGCTTTACATTTTTTGGCAGTTCTTTAAACTTTAAAATGGTTCTTCATACTCATTTGGAAATTTGCCAAGAAGATTCTTTGAAGAACTATGAATTTAAGGTTCTTTAGGAAGCAAAAAGTGGCTCTTCTGTTACCATTGCTCCAACTTTGGAACTTTTATTTTCAAGGACGTGAAGTTGTATGGACGTTGCGTCATGTAAAGCCAGCCATATAGGTTACATAAATATTACATGCATATTACATAAACGGATATGCTAATATAGGAGGCACAATGCTATTTATTATTTGTCTAAATTCTTCCAGCAAGTACTTAGGATATATGACAAATGTGCAAGCAACCTGGCATATTTCTGGTCTTTTTTAGTACCTCTTGCAGGGCCTAACTCAGTACTTCCCCATGAAGCTACTTAGGGCTTCCTGATTTTTTGTATAAGGGCCAGTTGTGCCTCACTGATTCACTCATTAGGGAACTGAGTTCTTCTTAATGCTGTCATTGTTGTGTTGAAGTTGCTTTGCCCCTCCGAGTAAAATGTTGAATTTGAACCCTACAGAAACCAACACCTGCAGGAGATGTCAAAGTGACTCAGGTACTCTTCCGTGTTCTAGCATCATTTGGCTTATGTGACACATCCAGTGGAGAGCTCTTTCTCTGCCTGTCTCTCTCTTGCCATTGTCACTCCGGGCATTCATTCTATTTCTTTTTTTTTGTTTTGTTTTGTTTTTGTTATTCATCTGTGAGCAGTCACAGGAGCTGAGTCACAGTGACGCAGACGCTTTCAGTGTGCTTCCCCTCTTGCGGAGGTGTTTGTGTGGCTCATTGGCTGCTAAATGGGCGTCCATACCTGTATCACAGAAGCATGTGCTGCTCAGTTATGTTTTTATCATATTCCCTAAAGGCACTCTTCACTCACTAAATACTACAGTCCAGTAATCAGAGCCTGTTCTTTACTTTATTATTTTATTACATTGTACTCTGTACATTTAAGTAAAGCCTCCATCTGTGTGTCTTTCACTTCTGGGGCTGGCCTGTGTGTTGTTGATGCGCTGGTTAATGCCTTTTTGTGAGTAAGTCTTATTTCATCATAGCTGTTCACTCCACTGTACTGTACTTGCTTTTACAGAAGCGATGGAATCTGTGTTGTGTTACTTGTCTATTCAAAGTGTATCGAGCTGATATTCTCAAAAAGAAATCGTGTCAGCGAAGCTGCACTATAGGGAGGTGCTCTTTTCAAGGCAGTGAGAAGTATTACTATATCTGTTCCTGACACAAACCATTGTTTTTTGCTCTGTTCAGATCAGAAAATAAATAGCTGCTAAGGCTACCCAGTACTGCTGTTAGCTTAAAATATTTTAACCTTTACAAGTCTAGAGTTATTAGAATCACTTTGCTTTAAATGTATATAATTACACATTTACATTAGATGATTATTTATATATAGATATTTAATTACACAGTTTATTACATAGTTTATATTTTGTTTACATTCTGTATTCATGTGTTAAGGGGAGTTCTTCTTCCCAGAATGCAAAGCTGTAAACGGCAGAAGGTTTTCATCGAATTCAAATTATAATAAATATAACCTCTCACTAATAAATCTCATCCAGTTTATAAAAAAACTCAGAAATCCCATTTTTGGCAGAATTTCCTTTGTTTGTTTTAATAAGCTATGAGCAGAATTGGAGGTAATGCAGAATACAGAACAAAGTAATGTGATTACTTTTTCCTCTAATGAACTAAAATAAAGCATTACAGTTATTGTAGTTACTGATTTAATAAGAATTCTGTTACCTACGTCACTCATATGTCTTTAATAGAACAATATTAATGATGCATGATCCATTCAAATTGTACATATTTTAGTAGTCTTTGTGATCATTTCAGCCTGTTCTGCTTGCAGCAGCTGATTGTGTGACATTGATTGTGAATTTGAGCAAGCAGTCTGCTGAAGAACCTAATCATGCTAATATGAATCTGGTATATAAAGACCCTGTGCTGAGACCCTAAACTCACCTAAACAGACCTGACACAATTTCCACTCACTCTGAAAGCTCTGAAACCTTTTTATTTTGAGGCAGCTGTTTTTGTTACGTCTGTTCTGAGTAGTATCTAGGTTTTCAAATGGCATCAGCTGTTGATAATTTTTGTTCAAAGGCAGGAATAGTGATAGGTTTTAGAAATGATGTTGACTGTGATGTTTCTTTCTAAATAGAGCACTTAAAGGACCACTAGACTTCCCTTTGTACCTTCCGTTTGTGTGGGTTTTACAGAGTAATGCAGAAGTGAAGTAATGTGTAGTGAGTAAAGCTGTCAGTAAAGTAATCCCATCACAGTTTAAGAGAAAGAATTAGTCATTGTAATGAATTACCTTTTTGAGTAACTTCCTAAAAAAGTGGCTATTAGAGAGAAATTATTGAAAAAAATGAAAGAAAATGAAAGAATGTAAGAAATTGTTTCTTTGAATGAAAGAATAGTGTTTCAAGGGATATTCACCATACAGCTTGGAGGGTTAATCCTGAAGTAGCCAGCTGGCAGTTTCCACCCCCTGTGTGTGCGTGTTGTTTGCATGTGTATGTTCTGTGTGCAGTGCTGGAGAGAGCTGTCCTGAGCGGTTACATCAGCGCCGTAGAGGGGGTCAGTGTGTGACCCACTGGCCTCTACTGGGGTTAATAGGTCCCGCGGCGTGCGTGCAGCCTGCACTCAGGATCAGCCCTGCCCTTAATTAGTATGTAGGCTTTCCTCGTAAGGCAGGACCTGCACAGTGTCATTAGTTAATAGCAGAGTGCTGCTGGGAGCACACTCCTGCTGCTCCTTCCCTCACTCAACCACACCACAGCCACACCACAGCCACACAGCAAGAGCAGCCAGTCTGCGTGCTCATGCCATCCAGAACTCTTAATGGAGGGGAGATCTTACGAAATGTCTTTACCCTTTTGATGTGGATCACATCAGTGACACATTAATGTCAAAATAATACATCTACAGTATTGTTGTAATTGACCACAGCAGTGAGACTACTCAATGAGATTAGAGTAGAAGTCTGTGAGGCAAGTTTCTTCTTGCAAGCAAAGCTTCTAAAAGTGTCCAAACCTGTCATTTCACTGCAAGACTCCCAGTGTCCATTTCTACATTAAAATGAAAGTTGGTGACTGAGACAGTGTTCATGATGGTATATTGCATAAGAATTTCATTCACTGCTGGAAATTACAGAATTGGAAGTAATATTGTTCAGACTTTTTTAGTGAGCGGTGCTCAAATACTGTATGTCTGTCATCTAAATAAATACTTCACCAATCTTTTAGTGATTTTGAAACTGAATTTGCTTTTGGATAATTTGTTGCACTCTGAGTGAAAACCTTCCCCATAGATTTTAAGAGCAATCTTACATAGGAGATGTACTATTGTCATAGTTTACTCAAAATAGATGCAGTCAGGAAATGACTGAAGTGAACGTCAGGATGTCACTATTTCAATTGAGTGGAGCAGATCTGTAGTTATAATGCTACAAAACAAATGTTATAAAACTAAAAAAGATTATATAATACAAAACTACTGTTGTAGTCAGGACCGAGTCCAATTCAAGACTGAGACCAGGACACATTGGGTACAAGTCAAGACCAAGACTTTTAGTAGTCGACTCCGAGACAAGGCCGAGTTCAGATTAAGATTTTTTTCAGGACAAAAGAAATAAAAAAAATGAAACTCATTTGTAGTTCATTATACATTCATTGTCATTACTTATATATATTATATATATTATACTTATTATATATATATATATATATATATATATATATATATATATATATATATATTACATTATGTATACTAATACATAATATTATATTACATTATATCTTATTGCTTTTTGTAAAATATAACATTAAATATATAGCTTAAAACATTACTACATTGTCCTTTACATATTACTGTGACTGTTGTAGGGAGAAGTTAATAATATTACATGGTCACATAAAATAGGGAAAATAGCTAAAAATACAGCAGAATTTAGCCAAAGATTAACTACAATTAATGATATTCTATCAACAGATTTATAAACCATGTAATATGAACAGTAAACTACAGCTCTCAGTAACTTTATTATTCTTTCAATGCTAGTAACATTTTCTGATAAGGAGTTCCACCTTAAATGGTACCCGAGTGCCTCAGTGGGCTGAGGCAGCAGAATGACTGCTGCAGCATTTAAGGTGGAACGGGAAAATTTGAACAAAAAGCTGGCAAATAAGAAGCTGACTTCTGCTTTGTGTGATTTATGCTATCAAAATATCGTACCTACACTTTTATGTAGACCTCTGCCCAGAAATACGCTGTACAGTAGGACATTTTGACAACACCTGTTAGTCTCACACAGTTGAGTGATGAGCTAAACTGTGTAAATAACTTTTGTTGCTCACAGTTATAAATATAAAAAAAATTAAACAAACAATTACTTATCATGTCATACAAGCACAACGGGTGATAGAGTAAAGAAAGTTGTCTTTGTTATTATTCCTTTTAAACAGACATAGAAATTCTCGATTTCTGTCTGTGTTCTGGCAGCACGTCTGCGCGTGCGTATCAGCGACGCAGCTGATGAGAAGCGCAGAGCAGAGAGTTTGGTCCACAGAGAAAGCACTGTTTTATACTGTTTATTCTGGTTTTGGTAATATTCAATAATAATTCAGCTTTCAGTTACCTCAGACTCAGCTGGTCTCAAAAAAATGTCCTCCTTACCCCCGAGACCAAGACCAGGGAGGTTGAGACTAAGATGAGACCAACATCGCTATTTTATGGTCTCAAGACCAAGACAGGACTCGAGTACTACAACACTAATAAAAACTAACCTTAATTACTGAGTTATTCCAGTCTGAGTATATTATATGACTTTAGATTATCTCTGTGACCTGCCATACCAAAATGTGCTGTAAAACATGGTCAGCCTCGGTCACTGAGAAAGTAAGTCATAATACGCTAAGGTGCATCAGCGCATTTTTAACACAGCTTCTTTTATGGCAGTAATTGATATGGCAAATACTACAAAATCAGCACTTTCTGAAATGTACCCCCACTAGCATCTAAAAGAGATTTGCGCTGGTCCATGTGGTCTGGTATTACTAAGCATTCAAATCTTTAGTGAAATCTCCCTCTGTTAGCATGCTGCTGGGGAGTTCTTTTAAGCAGCTTACACTGCCAGGGAAAGACCTGCATTAACAGATTGAAGAATTTAGAATGAAGGAATTTGGAGTGAATTTTCCAAAATTAGGCACACACACACTTTAAGATTATACACAGGATCTTTTCTTCTCTGATTATTTGTACTAGTGTTCTGTGTATTACGCATTCTGTATGCACATCTACTGTTTTATTTACACACACTGAAAAGTCAAGTGCTGCACTTACCCACTGCAAAAAGTCAACAGCCTCATATATCATTACTCTGATCACAGCTGGGTGAAAACAACACCCCGAAGTAACAGAAGCTATCATTATACGAGAATGTTACAATCATCTTATTAATAAATATATGAAATGAGGTTCTTTAGCAGAACACATCGCTTAGGATCTCAGTGTAGGATAGGAGGTGGTGGATTGTTCAGTGTGGCCATGTGGACATGGGGAGGGAGCAGAACATGCTCTGGCATGCATTAAAAACTGAGAAACATGACGATCAACCAGCTAAACTAAGGTGATAGATTGTAGGAAATGCTTATTGTTTGAATATATAAGCTATTGAATCACATTAGGTAGAAAAGTCTGGCATAGTGATGCCTATTATGTAAATCTCAAAAGAAACTGAATTCTCACTCATAGCTAAAGTGAACTCTGACTCCTTTATGCTCATTTCCTGTGAACATTTTCTTGACGCATCTTTTTGTCATTTCCTTGTAGGCATCGAACCTTAATATAAATCATATTGCTGTCATGTCATATTTTCTTTGCATTTTTCATTTTTTTAAACACCATTTGAAAATGTTAGCTGCCCTTCATGTTGTGTGAACATTTTATGATGGCTGGACCAAAAGACATGGTTACAAATGATGTGAAATACAAATTTGGTACATTAATGTACTTTAAAGTTAACAACATTTTTCCCTTTTCTAGTAAAATTACCATTTTAGAGATTAGAGTTTTTTTACGACTCTGATAATATCTGTGTTTACAGTGTGATGGAACTGCTTGATGGTAACTAGTGAAGGCAGCATCACTTCATAATCCTCATGCATTTCTTCATACCCAAATCCACTTTCCCACAGACTGCCTCTTCACACGCAGGTCTGTAATACATTCAATGAATAAGTAATGGTCAGGGCAAAGACACTGCGCTGGGTTTGTCGCGGTGGGCTGGGTGCTTGGACCAGGATGAAGTCTGCTATCTGATACAGCCAGACTGCGATTATAGAGTCAAGTGGAGTCCTCTACTTTGATGGCTTTGTTCGTTTTGGCCCCTCTCCATTACACCACTGTCCATTTGTTACCATCTCTGTTTTATTAGCGATGGAAGGGCTGCTTCGTAATTAAAAAGCTCATAATGAGGTGGCGAGAGCAGTAAGAGAGAGAGAGCAAGGCTGGAGCTGGGGCTGGGGCTGAGACGGGCGCTGGCAGGGTTGGGCCGCGCAGCCTGTGAAACAAGGGGAAGCACACATACTTTGGGCAGATTTGGAGGTGATTTGTGTAACCAGGGCGACCCGATCCTCTGCGGACCCGCTTGTTTGGGGATTTACACCGGTCAGCAGGAGGGATGGACAGCCATCAGCCCACTAAACCATACTGCAGAGCCTCTTAACTGGGCATAGTTCAAACATAGAGAGACGGCTAGTGAGAGAGACATTTTAGGTTGTTTCTGTAGCTCGCTCTGCCAGTCATCTGGAGGGCCACAGGCTGTTGTCCCTGCGCTAAGACTGTTCCAGCCCTGCTGGACAAAAGAGTGGTCTGGCACTTTTAGGAGTAGCAGGGCATGTTTCATAAGAGTCACAGTGAGACAAGTCTTCAACCTTCATAGTAACACTGAAGACAATTAAGACATTCATGTAAACGGACTCAAGGCTGAGTTCTGCACATATTCAGGTTGCTTTTGTTCACTTAGTGAATGAAAAGGTCCATTCATTGAGATTTAAAAAGGCTTTAGTCAATCATTAAAAATTGTCAGAATCGATTATATGATTTGTGTTTTGTAGTAAAGGTTAATCAACTTTTATGCACCAGATTATCCCTTAGAAGTCAAGAATTTTGCTACACTATTAAAATATAATTGTGTAGCTATGCATTTAATCACGTTTGCTTACTTTTTCTGCAAAACAAGACTTGTGCAGATTCATTTTTAAATATCTCCTCTTCTGTTGACGAACACAAATATGGTACAGATGGAAGAATCTGTGCTTCTGAAAGAATTTCCCCAATTGTTTCAATTAGCTATGAATGAGAAATCATTTATATTGAATTACACCATGTTTTGTAATTGTTGGTGATAACTGTAACTTCTTAGGGTCAAATGCTAAGGTTGAACTGCAGCTATAATTACTTTGACAGTTACTGATCGGTAATGTAAAAAAATCTTACATGTATGTGCTTTGGATTTGATAACTGGCATATTGTCCTGCTCTGCATTTTTTGTTGACTTTAGTACTTTGTGCATGTGAAAAACCTGACCAGCGCCATAGAATTGCAGTGGGTCGTAATGGCAGTTACAATATTACTGGGTGTTGAGACGGGCTGGCTGGTGCTTGCCTGGCCACTGAGAGCTGTGCTCTGTGTCTGCTCTCTCTGCCCCCTACTGCCACTGTCTCTGCCAACCCAGCCAGCCCTGCCAGAGTGGAGCTGCACTAGCGTACTGCCATACAGTGAACAAACACCAGAGCATCATACCCAGATTTACATTAAACCAGCAAACACAATCCTACCGCCTACTGCCATTAATTTAGCACAGTACTGTTCTGCGTACTGCCTTTAAACACACCACACATCACCATACTGCCCACGGTCTTTAACCCAGCACACAGCACCATTCTGCCTACTGTAACTCAGCACATTCAACCACTGAGCCCAGTAAACCACAATAAAGCCTGCTTCTGCATGCTGCCACAGAGCCAACAAAGAGCGCCATACTCGTTCTACCGCAGAGCCATATTGCCCGCTGCCAACACATCAAGACACAACACACAGCCGCACTGGAGCAGGTGACTGTGGCAGAGAGAGGGAGGGAAAGAGGAAATGGAGAAAGAGGAGAGGAGCTAGGGATAAGAAGGAAATGGAGGCATAAACAAGCATGTTAATTCAGAATAACCGGATGGAGAGAATGCCAGTGTACTAACAGAGTACAGATGAAAACCCACTGGAGGTGTGTCGTAGGGGGAGAGGAAGTTAATGTTTTGTAGGAAAAATAGAAGCTTTATTTGAATAGGAGAGGGCGTTGTTGCTTGTTGATGGAAGGTGTTGGGCTGATTAACCTAAGTGTGGGCTGTTTTTGAGTGAATGCATAGGCTGAATTGCAGGCAGGAGTACTCTTGCTCTTTGTTAGGTGTAGGAGGTGCGCTAGGCGGGGGACTACAGAGGGGAATTGGCAGGCAGTGGCTGGCTGTAACCTGTCATATGAGTTCTAAGTTGGTCTTTTGTGAGAAAATAGCAGTTGCCAGCATGCAGAGGTGGTGATTTAGCAGGGAGATAAGCTCTCTGTAATGGCAGGGTGGAATAATTCTCATTTAAGTAGGTGGGTGATTCCAGCCTCTCGCTCCAAACCTGCTGGGATGGCTTTCACGCCTGTCGTGTGGTAAGCAGTGCTCCCTTTCAATTGGATCCCTTTGATATATGTACACGTACAAGCTCTCTCTGTGATTGTATATTTTAACCTGGAGAGAGTGAGTCAGTCACTATTAGAACAATGTGTAAAATGAATTTAATGAATGAAGTTCTTGTCCAATTATCTATAGTATATCTGAATATGTGTATATCGTGGACATATTATGGATTTATTGCATTCCATCACCAGCACACTTTAACATAATGAAGCACCGATTAGCCAAACCAGGTGTTTGATGATAACTGCAATTAATAAAGGGCTTCCTTGAGGAGAGGTTATAAATAGTTAAGCTTGAGAAACATGCAGCCACTGCTTATTGAATAAAAGTTATTTTTATTTATTCTAATATTGGTGTTTTTGTGAAGAAATACATGCTTAGTGCTCAGATAATTACCTTTTTAAATATAATTTTCTCAGGTGCCTTAAATTTTTGCCCAATACTATATATAGCTCTAATAACTTGTCTGAGCGCGGTCATACTCATGCTCGGCTTGCGTGTCACCCTCACAGCTGCTTTAACTGACAAAAAAATGACGAACTAGATTGAAAACAAGCTAAAACAGTGAAGGTGATAAATAAAATGGTATTTGAAACTCATTACATTATGTCAAGATATGCGACTCATAAAATTTGTATTTGAACAGGAGGGCTACAACCATGGATTCAGCATCCAGCTGGGCTTCAGCCTGACTATTAATACATTGTTGCTGCCAACTGGATATTTTTTGAACTGCAGTAACAAACATACTTAAAGTTATGGTTAATTATGAAATATAAAAATTATTGAGTGATTTTGAAAATGAGTATTCGAATATGTGTTACTTGTTAGGAAACGGCAATGAGTGTTGGCATTATAGGCCAAAGCCTATAAAATGCTGTTCCAGCAGGCCCTAAAATATCAAATATTTTATGTAAGTATTGAAAAAATATGGAAGAAGATAAACAAAGAAGCCTTTAAAGATGACTATGTGAAGGTCAGATGGAAATCAGTGTGTGTGATAAAGCTAAGATGGAGGTGAAAATGTGTTCTGTGCGCGTGATCCTCTCTGTCTGTCAGACGCGTATTTGCTCGTTTACATTCCCCTAGCATTAAGGGCACTGGAGACAGCTGAGCAGTCTTATTAGTCATTACTGGCTGATCGATACAGGGAGGAAAGAGCCAAGGCAGACGTCTGTCTCTGCGCGAGCGAGAGAGAGAGAGAGAGAGAGAGAGAGAGAGAGAGAGAGAGAGAGAGAGAGAGAGAGAGCGCACTCAGCCACTCACGTTGGAGCTGCAGTCTCCCCAGACAAGGAGAAAAAGACTCTTTAACACCACCCCCTGTGTTGAAATAAGCGCATGGGGCATTTTTTATTCTCTATCTGCCGTCTCTGTGGAGGGGTCTCAGGGAAGAAAGAAGGGTATTGTTCCGGAGGATGAACTCATTTTGGATGAAAGGGAATATTTTATTTTGTCCTTTTGCAGAATCTGTTTGATGGTGGAGTGAGACCACACCAGTGAGGCAGTTCATGCCTTTTGTTCATGCTCCGTCTGTGTGGTACAGTCATGTAGAGAATGTGTCTACATTCTCGCAATCTCTCCTCCATCACTGCACACAGGTGTCTGCATGTGTGTGAGTGAATGAGCACTCAAGAGAGGGTCCAGAGACCACTCTAAAGCAATAGAGGAGCACTTAAAGCTGTTGGTTGAGTTTGAGCTATGGAGGTGTAGGGTAGCTACAGTAGCCAGTGCAGCACTGGCAGATTTGGCTCTGTGCCAGCACCTGCCATTCCAAATCCACTCCATCACCGTGGCAAAAGGCTCATGTCCCGCCTCCCCCCCAAGTAGTGAAGTGCTGCCATAGCTCGACGCTGCTGTGATTCACCATCTTCAGCTCCGATTCTCATCTCCCCTCCCTCTCTCTCTCTCTCTCTCCCTCTCTGCCTTTTCATCCTCCCACCATGAGAAGGGAAGAGCAGTCTTTTGTAGTAGGATCACTGCTTACTATACACTGCAGATGAAAAGCATATGATCCTGAGAGAGGCATGCTGACATGGCCCTAAGTGCTTGGAAAAATACAGGACTGCAGTGCCCTCTGGTGGTGAAGGCTGAGAACTGTCGATGGAGATTTTTGAAAGGACTTTATTGTTACTACATTGTGTTTGAACTGGTTTATTATCATCATCTTTTCCAGGCATGGCTGTGCTTGTCTGTTAAATTCTCCTCTTTGCAAATTTGTAAATTGTCAGCTGTTTGTGGAAAAATGTGTCTGTTCAGTAGAGAAAATGCTAAAAAAAATGTAGAAAATCTCAATTTTACTTATCTAATCTAAATGTAACTAGCATGGTTTTAAGCATAGATTATGTAGACGAAGAACAAAGTGTGCAGATTGTAGTGTGATTTGCTAAGTTAATGAGCCTTGGTTCTATAGACTCATGTCATTCTCCCTTTGTTTCTTTCCCTGTCTCTCTTCCCCCCCTCTCTTTCTCTCTCTCTGTAGCCTTGCTGTCATCCTGGTGTGAGGAGCTGGGTCGGCTGCTCCTGCTGCGGCACCAGAAGAATCGTCAGAGTGAGCCCCAGGGCAAAGTGCCCATGCAACCGCCCATGAACTCCATGAAGCCCTCGCTCTCCCACAGGTCAGTGCGCACCGGCCAGACAAAAGCCCAGTTCTGCAGACGGTTAGCCTGCCTCCTGCTGGACCCTCTCCAAGCACTGTGACAACCACTGCTCTGAACCTGTTGCCCCTAGAGCTTCGGCTTCAGTACAAGGACAATGTGCTAAGTTAAAGCTGTTCTTGTAGTGTGCTGTGCTCCTGTCCAAAATGAGCCATTCTTTTAAATGCAGTACACTTAAAGACTGCCCATTTGTTTGGCACCCACTGTTACCACCAGTTGCCTTTACTCAGTCTTTTCCAAGACACCAGCAGTCAAGTTTTTGTCAGCCATGCTGTGTAAACATTGAATCATTGCTGGCTATCAAAGTGATCTAACAATCTCAAGACTCCGAGGCACGGAAAAAATTATTCAATGATGCTTCATTTTCATTTAAACTTTGCTCTATATAAGTCGAAAGGATTTGGGCCTGTGGAGTTGTTTGTTGATAGAGTGCCAGAGAAAGGGCCTCTGGGGTGTCCGAGCAGAGAAGAAGCACTGGCTCAATGAAGTTATGTTTAATAGAACATTCTGTGCTCTGGGCCCAGGCCTGAGCTGTGATTGGTTGCCAAGGAAAGTCTCCCTGGCGAATCCTACAGCTTCGGTTCCATGGGAAACAATGTCCTCCATTCAGTAGAGGATTCTTCCAAAAGTCAGCAAACCTCCCTGAAGCTGCCCCTTAGTGCTTTAGACCCCACTGTAAAGATCTGGAACATGAACGTCCTGATCTTAGGTACGGTAAGGGATGTTTGTACATCAGCTCGCTGATCTGATGCTATTGTTTAATTTTCAGTGATGGGTCCTTTCCGTACGACTCTGTTCCGTGGCAGCAGAACACCAACCAGGCTCCAGGCTCGTTGTCGGTGGTCACAACCGTGTGGGGTGTTACTAATACGTCACAAAGTCAGGTGAGACAAAAAAGCAGCACTAATGTACCGAATGCTCCCTTTTGAATATCTCTGTTGCACTCTGAGTAGCAAGGACAGCTGAAGGTTTTGTAATCCTGTTGTTTTTGTTGAATCAGGTATTGGGTAACCCCATGGCCAACACCAACAACCCTATGAACCCTGGAGGCAATGGAATAGGGTCCGGCATGTCGGCTAGCAACCCAGGGATCAACTCCCCTCAGTTCCCTGGCCAACAGCAACAGTTCCCAGGCAAAGGGGGCTCCAACCAGGCCTACATGCAACAGGGCATGTACGGACGAGCGGGGCACCCTGGAGCCGGAGGCTTCAGTGGGAGGTGAGTATTCAAAGCCCCAGCTTTGACAAATCAGTGGAGCAGTTCTAGACGCACGTATGAGAAGATACTTCCCAAAGAGAGAGCCTTTCCTTGCTCGATTCCCTGAGAAATTCAATAAACTTGGGCAATATTCCTCCATTATTGATATTTGATATTTGATTATGATGCCAAGCCAACACTTAGCTCAGGGGTCTTAGTCTTCCAGGAGTTTTCTCAAAAGAGATGATATCACCTTCACATAGTGCCAAGCAGACAGAGAGAGTATAATGATTAAGGAGATAGTGTCTAGAGATCTGATGTACAGAAACAATGACATCAGATGTTTTTTTTATCTACAAGGGAGGCATTCTTTTATTGTGATTATTGACTTTGTTTTTAGCTGTGTGCCAGTAAGTCGAAGTAAGCTGCTGTTTTGGCTTTTACAGCTACCCAGGTGGTCCGAATGCTCCGGGTGGCATAGGCATGCCCCCTCACACCCGGCCACCGTCGGACTTTACCCAGCCTGCCGCTGCTGCCGCTGCAGCTGCTGTCGCCGCAGCCGCTGCCACAGCAACAGCTACAGCCACAGCCACAGTAGCTGCTCTGCAGGAGACCAACAAGGACATGAACCAGTATGGCCAGGTAGGTGATGTCCATGCAGCCCAGGTGCTGGCTCACAGCCAGACTGAAATAGAAATGTTAATCCATTTGCTCAATTATTCACTTATTTCCATTTGTTTTTTTCTCTAGATGTGCTCCTCGTTTCAGATGGGACCCACGCAGGGCTATAGCAACCAGTTCATGAACCAACCTGGACCCCGGGGCCCCCCAGCCATGGGAGGAGGCATGAACCCCGCTGCCATGGGGGCCAGCATGAACAGCTCCAACCTGAGTGGGCCACCAATAAGTATGAACCAGCCCCGGGCCCCAGGGATGGGACCTTTTGGGGGCCATGGCCAGAGGATGCCCCAGCAAGGCTATCCTGGCCCAAGGCCACAATCCATGCCCATGCAGAGCACCAAGAGGCCCTATCCTGGAGAGGTGAGAACTGACAACGGTCAAGTTCTTATGTGGTTTCTGGTGCTGGATGGCAGTAATGTTATCTATCAAAATGGACAAAAGTACAAATTTGAGGCTTCAAGATTGCTGCTACTGAGGTTTTTAAACCTTGTTTTAAACATATGTCCATTTTTATAGATACATGAGAGTTCCCGTTGTCTAGCTTAAGGCAATTGAGTGATGACTTAATCGTACAGTTGGCAGAATACACATGTGGGGGAGGGTTTCCTTTACTTGTTAGCTTTGTTATCCTCATATCTGCCATGCAAAACTAAAGCATTTTATAGCTTGTATATCATTGTTGACTCCATATATTTTGTTAGCATCTTCAAATTTAGACAGAAAACAAATATTTGAAATTGTTTTGGCTTGTTCATTAGTTGGTGCAATGGCTATAATTAAAATTCCCTTTTCAGCCCAACTACGGGGGCCAGCAGTTTGGACCTAATGGCCAGTTTCCTAACCAGCAAGGGCAGTACCCCAACCCTAATGCCTCCAGAGCACTGCCCTCACCCAACTACCCTGGTCAAAGAATGCCAGGCCAGCAGGGCTCTGGTCAGTACCCCCCTTCGGGAGTGGCAATGAGTCAATACTATAAGGTAAATGTAATATAATAGTAAACATGATGTAACTGATGTACACATGATGTAGTTTTCTCATACTTCAGATTGAAAATCAAAACATGCTATTTCTTTTCTCCAGCAGGAGCCATTCAATGGTCAGAATAACAACTTCTCAGGAGGTGGTTATGCCTATAACCAAGGCAATGGGGTAGGCATCCCTCTTCTCCACTGTTGCTATTTTTCTTGCTCAGTGTGTGATGTATTATGTATTGCATATACTTAAATCTCTGTTACATAATATGCATATTATGGCTGTATAGTGTAGTAATACATATAGTACACTTTTTTCCCCCTTGTAGCCTCCTCGGCAGGTTGTGAACTATCCTCACTCACCAGTTCCTGGGAACCCCACGCCACCCATGACTCCTGGAAGCAGCATCCCTCCATACCTATCGCCCAACCAGGACGTCAAGCCTCCATTTCCCCCTGACATGAAACCAAACATGACGTCCCTGCCTCCACCACCGAGTGAGTACCACAGACATAACAATTCAGATCATTTCAGTCTTACTACTTCTGTTTTTATTAAACACTCACTCAGAGTCTGTCATCAGCACATCTTAGACAACCCTTTGATCCTCTAAACACCTTCAGCTGGGTGAGGAAAAAATCTCACCACTCATTTAGCTTACCTCATTCATTTTTCACATCCACTCTGAGCACATTCATAATGCATGCATTTCAGTGGGAAAGCAGAAACTATGTGACCCCAGAGGCAAAGTTCTGTGCACATCTTGCAGTATATGCCTGTCAAAAAGCACAAAAGAAGATTCTCTTGTCGCAACAGTGTGTCTATGTATGAGCTAAGGCTGTGTGTTGGTTTTAGCTAACCCCAACGAGGAGCTACGGCTGACCTTCCCTGTACGGGATGGGGTGGTGCTGGAGCCCTTCAGATTAGAGCACAACCTGGCCGTCAGCAACCACGTCTTCCATCTGCGGCCCTCCGTCCACCAGACCCTCATGTGGAGGTGTGTGTGCTACATCATGCTATGTTAGCATGCTTTGCAGAGAATCTGCTGCACTACCTGTAAAAATTTTGAGGACACTTTAATACACTTGGTTACTGTTTTGGATATAAAAAATACTTTAAGAGCAGTGATGAACCCCATGCTTTTATAGCCTTTTATAGCCTGTGATGTCAGCTCTCATCAGCACCCAAACGTTTCAGTTGTTTGAGCTACCTTTGCATTTCTTGTTTGAACAACATTTTCAGTATGTGCTTTTAGTAATAGCTTGGAAAAGAAAACTATCAAATCATATTTTAAGCCAAATGAACTCTTTATACAAGTAAGACACTCTGATGAACATTAAGCTATAAACATACCCAAAGTGTTAGTAAATTGCTGTTTTACAAAGCATTTGCAGGTATTTTCTCGTATCCAGCCCACACTATAGGATAATCAGGCCAATTTTACGCCAGTTTCCTCCTCTCGACAGTCGCAAAAGGTGTTCCAGTTAAGGCAGGTCTTAAACAGTTAACCTTCTAGATTGTCCTGTGGGCTGGGACGTGCAGAATCCAATCTTAACCTCTCCAATCTACTCACAGGCCAGTTGTGAGTATGTTCAATATTTCAATAAATGAAAACATTCAATATTCAGAACTAGTGGGGATGCATGAAAGACTGTTAACCAATGAGAGCCAAACTTAATGAAGAGCTATAAATCATTTTATCATAATTGACATAGCAAAAAACAATTAAGACCTATTTTCTTGCATGTGTACGCTGCTAAATATACACAACTGGCACTGTAATCTGTGCTTTGTTGTCTGCCATATTTGTTTTGTTCATGCAGAATTCTGTGAGATCTCAGGTCTTGAGAGACTGGACAAAAAAAACAGTAAAATCTGTCATTATGCTTGGGGTTTGCTTACGGACAGTTAGAATTAAAAATCCTTAATTAAAGATCCTGGTCGCTGCATCAGGCATTGCTTAATTACTTATGTGAAATTTAACATCAAAATACCATAACATAAACATCCTAAACTGTGCATATGCTGGTGTGTTAACCACTTAACTGATTGTGTCAGGTCTGACCTGGAGCTCCAGTTTAAGTGCTACCACCACGAGGACCGGCAGATGAACACAAACTGGCCAGCATCGGTGCAGGTCAGCGTCAACGCCACCCCGCTCACCATTGAGAGGGGCGACAACAAGACCTCTCACAAACCTTTGCACCTGAAGCACGTGTGTCAGCCTGGGAGAAACACCATCCAGATCACAGTCACAGCTTGCTGCTGTGTGAGTACAGCTACATTGCACTTAATGGCCATGTTCTTGAATAATGCACTGTTCCTGATTTAATGGCAGTGTTGGAGCACTCTTGTATAACATATGATACTAAATGAGATAACACTGATTTACTTCAGCAGCCATGCTCATGTAGGATCCTGCATTGTCTCTGTGTGTGTGCGTTTGGTATCAGTTTCGTGGTCTTCCGCTGGAAAAGCAAACAGCACTGAGGAGATATCATTATCCCAGAGCACTAATGCAGAGATTTGATGGTGTGGGGGAGCTCTCTGGCGTGTGTTAACATGTGTATGCTCTTGTTCCAGTCGCACTTGTTCGTGCTGCAGCTGGTGCACAGGCCGTCAGTGAGATCCGTCCTGCAGGGCCTGCTGAAGAAGAGGCTCCTGCCTGCAGAACACTGCATTACCAAAAGTAAGAGCACACTCTGCACGATAAACCTGTTCCTGTTCGATATATATTTACACACACATACACCTCAGTGTCGCTGCTAGACTAAAAATAGTCCACCAATCAAAAATATCCAGCCAATAGCTTCCTGTGGGCAGTGTCCTGTGACCACTGGTGAAGGACTAGATGGTGACCAACACAAACTGTGCAGCAACAAATGAGCTATTGTCTGTCAAAATAGAAGTGTCTAATAGAGTGGACAGACAGTGGACACAGGATTTAAAAACTCCAGCAACTGCCGTGGCTGATCCACTTGTACCTGTGCAACACACACTAACACATAACAACCGCATCAGTGTCACTACAGTGCTGAGAATGATTCAACGTCCAAATAATACCTGCTCTGTGGTGGTCCTGACCATTGATAAACAATGTGAAAGGGGGCAGTTTTATCCTTTCTTCTTTTATGCGCTGATGTCTGACTCCTCTGTTTGCAGTAAAGAGAAATTTCAGCAGTGTAGCAGCGTCCTCTGGGAACGCCACACTGAACGGAGAGGACGGGGTGGAGCAGACGGCCATCAAAGTGTCCCTCAAGTGTCCCATCACGTTCAGGCGGATCCAGCTCCCCGCACGGGGACATGACTGTAAACACGTTCAGGTAGGCAGTGTGTTGAAGTCTGCTGGCTTGGTTCCTTTGAGAAGAAGGTTACAAAAATGTGAAAATCTGTGAAAAAAAAGTGAAAATGGCTGGAATTGTTGTTTGTCTCAGCCAATCAGTTAACTTTATGTTTTTTTTTCATGGAGAGATCCTTGATCAGTACTTGATATTTTGCTGTTACCTTATACAACATCAGAGTAGTTGTGGCCTTGTTTCCATGTGCTGCATGCTTCTCTAATACTGATATTGACTCTCCTCCTTAGTGTTTCGACCTGGAGTCCTATCTGCAGCTGAACTGTGAGAGAGGAACGTGGAGGTGTCCCGTATGCAAGTATGTAACAAACCTCAACTGGACTGAATTTTGGAATGAAAATGTGTTTTTCCCTTTTGAGATAGTTTCATACGGCTCTCTCTGTCCCCAGTAAAACTGCATTATTGGAGGGTCTGGAAGTGGACCAGTACATGTGGGGAATTCTCAATGCCATCCAAAAGTACGTATGATTGAAGTAAACAACGTTAAGGATCAACACATTCCGTGCTTTTTCTCCAATGTTTACCCATAGAACCACATACCCACAAGCCTTTCTGTGTACATCTGTCTGTTTTGTTCAAGCTTTAAGGGTTCTCACACACTCGGAATCTTCTGTTTTTCTTCCTTAGCTCGGAGTTCGAAGAGGTCACCATTGACCCCACGTGTAGTTGGCGGCCAGTGCCCATAAAGTCTGACCTGCACATAAAGGAAGATCCAGACGGCCCTCTGGCCAAGCGCTTTAAGACCATGAGTCCCAGCCAGATGATCATGCCTAATGTGATGGATATGATCGCACAACTGGGGCCAGGACCCTCACCTTACACCTCCCTCCCGCCGCAGCACGGAGGGAACAACACGGAGTACGGGGGCCAAGGTAGAGGTCAGCAGCCCAGCCAGCTCCAGCCTTTCACTCTGTCTACCTTAGAAAAAATATTCTTAAACGTTTTACAAGATCTAGGATAAAGGACGTTTGCCTGACTATTTTTCACAGTCATAACAGTCAGATAGACTTATGCCTGCAGATTTTAAAAGGCTGACCTAAGCACCCCTTTCTCTGGCTGAGGGAAAGCTTCTCACTGTTCTCCTCTATTTTCTCTGCTTTTTTTCAGGCAATAGTTACCAAGGCCATGGAAACTTTGACTTTCCCCACGGTAACTCTGGTGGAGGAGCTCCCATGAATGATTTCATGCATGGGCCGCAGCTCTCCCATCCTCCAGATGTGCCCAACAACCTCATGGGCCCAGACAAACCCCTTGGCCACGGCATGCCGGACTCGGTAAGAGAGCCAAAGTCCAGACCCGATCCTGACATCAGCTCCAGCCTCAGCTGGTCATCCAGAAGCTCACTGCTTTCATTTGACCAGTGTTTATATTAAACACTCTGGAACTTTGTTTTTCATTCAAATATGAACAGTGGACCAAACCTGTCCGTCTGTTGTCACAACACATTGAATCTCCTTACATACTCTTCATCGTCTCCATGTAGAAGTTTGGCACTTGCTCAAGTTTGATGCACTTGTATAGAGTAAAATGAATTTGCGCTACCCTTCGAAAGCTTGGAATTACTTGTTGGTAACTCAATAATTATTAATATATAATAATATCTCCCAGCCGCCGCCATCGGGCAGAAGGCAGGACACACCCCGGACAGGTCGCCAGTCCATCGCAGGGCAGACAGACAGACATACATATACAATCACACACACATTCACACCTAGGGGCAATTCAGCATTTCAAATTGGCCTGACTGCATGTCTTTGTACCGTGGGAGGAAACCCACGCAGACACAGGGAGAACATGCAAACTCCACGCAGAAAGGACCCCAGTTGCCCGGCCGGGAATCGAACTTGCTGTGAGGCGACAGCGCTACCCACTGTGCCACCGTGCCGCCCATAATAATATCTCATGTAGTGTAAATTTAAATATTATAAACTAGACACCAAATGTTAATGTTTTGTTTAATATTT
This sequence comes from Colossoma macropomum, assembly GCF_904425465.1. Taxonomy (NCBI): domain Eukaryota; kingdom Metazoa; phylum Chordata; class Actinopteri; order Characiformes; family Serrasalmidae; genus Colossoma; species Colossoma macropomum. The sequence goes on along the minus strand of NW_023494791.1, from coordinate 17,679,173 downwards.
AATATGTGTTAATAAGAAGTTATTAAATGCTAGATAATATACTGTAACTATCTATTTACATATTTTTTTCAAGATATCTGCCTCAAGATATGAAGTGCACTTCTGAATACAGGACATGCTAATGTCCTGTATTCAAAAGCTAATATTGTTTTAACTTCATTGTTGATGTCATACAGCTTTCTCAGTCATTTTAGGATCGTCTACAGCTATGTTCATCATTCTAGATGCGTCTACAATTTCTTTTTTAATGCTTCCTACTCAGAATCATTCCTACTTCGAATCATTTTGTATATTTTTACTGCCAAGTTGGTTTTATATTATTAAAAACATTGATTCCAAACTTTTGAACAATAGTGTCACTACCAGTAATACGTTCACAGTTTCCATTTGAAAGTGGTGGCATGTACATACATATATACATACAGTAATTTTGAATAGGAATGTGGGTTAAATCTTCTTTAGAATGGTAGCATCTAAGTGTGGTGATATGCTCTGATGTCATCTGCATGGCACTCGCGTCACTCCAAACAGTACATATGTGTTTCTGTCTGCCACCCGGGCGCTGGCCCACACTCCATGCTGCGCACACAGTTCCTCACTGCCTCTTTCTCCTCCTCCCTGTAGATGCCCCATCCTGTGAGCGCTGAGCAGTCCCATGCTTCCATGCAGCCAGGCATGCACGCATCCCCCCACCCCAACAGCCAAGCAGCGCAGCCATTGCATCACAGCGGCCCTCCATCCTCCCAGCCCCCACGCCAAGCCCCGCCCCCACAGCAACAGCCTGGCCCCAACAGCCATCCGCACCCTGACATGACCTTTAACCCGGCCGCGGAGGGCCAGGTGGGCGGCCAGGGACCGACAGACATGCCTGAACCCTCTCTGGATGTAAGTAACCACAACCAAATAATAGACTTTGCACTCATTTCTCTGCTCTGTGTGATGTCACATGCTGGGGACATTCGCCAAGCTACCATTGGCTTACATGCTTTGCTCACTCAAAATGAAAAAAAAGTCTAGCCATTCACTGACAGCACAAACTAGGAGTGGGCGATACCACTAATTTTGTTTTTGTGCTGATACAGAGTAATGCCAAGGCTAATATCCCGATTTCAAAGACTGATACTCTTTGTGGGTTCTTTGTGATTTCTGCAGGTGTAAAAGCATTAAAACATTAAAATGATATTTGAAAGCTTTTGCATTAGTATTAAATAAACTGCAGCATAAACTGTTTAGGGGAAAGACTCCAAATGATCTGCCATTATAGAGCAGAGGAAGAAGGTGGAGGGAAAAGTATTTCCTGTACTATACATTTATTGCTATGACATTAATTTACTTTAATCAGTTTAATAATACTGGTGTATATTCACTGCTTTCCAAATTACAAGTTTCCATATATGAGATTCTCAAAAAGCAATGTCAGAATCAGAAGTATCGATATTTCAGTATTGATCCGCCAATCCCTCGCAGAAACTAGAATGACAGGGGAGTTACCTCGATAGCGATATTCAGTATTGAAATTCCATGTTGCATGTTTATTGTTGAATGTAATGTGCAGTGTGCTCGAAATGTATATTTTGATTTATATTTTTATTTAAACTTTTTTTTGTTCTATCTTAATCTGTCTATCTATGATCAAGTATCTGTGTTACTCCATAATACGATTGGTATTCAGTTTTCAAGAAACTATTGAAACTCTGAAAGTGAGCGTCAGATAGTGTAAACATATTTTGGTTTTCAAAAAAGAAGACAATAGAGGCAGGAGGGCAGCAGGGGGCAGACTGTAGAAAGTGAATGTCACTATGAAAGCATAGCCCAATTCTGGACATTTTAGGTAATTAAAAGTCCTGGCCAGGCATGATTTTATTTCCCAAAGCATCTAGAAATGCATATAATGAGTATCGATTATTATCACTATCGCATGATATAGAAAATATGCTGTGATACGATTTTTTGCCACATTGAACAGCCCTAGTTAATATGTGGTTCTGTTATACATCTTTTTGGCTTTGTTTGATTTAAAGGGGCAAAGGAGCTTCAGTGTGGATATAAATCTTTATTTAATCTGTGCATTAACTGACAAATACATATTCTAAGACATTTAGAGCTTGTTCTGCATAAAGTGTGCAGTATATAGTGGATCAGATGCATATTGTTACACTTGAAATGTTCACTGTGTTCTTGCTTTCTAACATTTGTCTTGTTCTCTGCAGCTGCTGCCAGAACTGGCGAACCCAGATGAGTTACTGTCATACCTAGACCCTCCAGACCTCCCAAGCAACAGCAATGACGATCTGCTCTCCCTCTTTGAAAACAACTGACTTCCCTAATCCTCCTTTACCTGAGGCACTGACGTGTTTGGCTGTCAGGAGTCGAGAAGCACCCTGAGCGCCAATCCAGGACTTTACAAGCGCAAAACACTCTTCCTCCCTCTGCCTCTTACTCGTGTAAATATCTCACTCTTTTATGGACGTCCTTTTCCACACATGTAAGGCAGCCATGTTGGTTGGCACTAAAGTGATATCTTTCAATACTAATATGAAAAAAAACAACAAAAACTGTGCAGCTATAATCAGTTCATATGAATATATATGTCACACAGAACTGTATGTGTGCTCACTAGGAAAGTGTTGTAGCATTTTTTTTAATTCAGATTTTTTTTTCCTTTTGTGAAAAGCAAGACCTGAATGAAAATCTTCCTGTAACTGGTGCGTGTGTCCACAAGCTCTGAAGTTTGTTCTTCCAAGCTTTACCACCACTGCTTCCCGATAATCCCCGTCTAGTGTTATTCGCTGGATGTCCACAACTTTTGTCTGTCAGAGTCCCTCGGAAAAAGCACAATACCGTTCATCAAACTGCAACAGGAAAACTGCAAAGGAAGCATCAAAGGGAAGAATGCTTGCATCACACACAAGGAGAGGATTTGCATCAGAGTGATCTGGTATCCCCATCACAGAGACTAATGGTGGGCTTCGTAAGTCCATCGATGCTCATACGTGGAACATGTGAACGTGTGTCCCCTCCTAGGAAAACCCCTTCAGCTGTGCATATCATGTCATATCATCACTACCATTTTGCCCATCATATTCACTCGTGTTCCATTTAAAGCAGATCAAGTAAGGGCATCATGACAATTCCTTTCATTTTTTAATTTATTTTTTGTTTTATAGAATCATGCCAATACTGTATGCCTGATTATATGCATCAATAACCAGCACTGTACCTCCTTCACAAAATCTTTCCATCTCAGAGTGCTGTGGATTCAAACTCAATGGGCAAGGCAATTCATTTTGTAAAGTAAGAAGTAATGCAATCACTTTTGAAAACAGTAGTTTATAACATCTAAGTGTTATAACATCTGAACCCTCTATCAGCTCTTTCTCCTGGGGTTCTTTCCCCCATTAATGCATGAACTTGGCCCTTCCCAGGCCTGTGATGTCTTTCAACCCCTCATGACACGACAGCATACAGTGTGTTTTAATGTGCACTTGTGCCAATCACCCTTTGTTTTAGTGATAGAAACCAGTGTAGCCTGTTTTTTTCGTTTTTTTTGGTCGTTGTTGTTTTTTAATCAGTGCTTTCAGAAGTGTTCCTCTGTCCTGTTTTCATTCAGCATTTTAAACATGGAACTAGGATCATGTAAAGGATTATGTTTGTAATGCACAATATATTGTTCATGCTATGATTACTGTTTTTCCCCTGTTGTTGTAACTCTAAATGTACAGTGTATGTGCGTTGATTACAATATGGCCATGTATTACCAAAGTCATGTGTTGTGATTGGAGGAGGTGGCCCAAACATCTTAGCAAGGTAATATCTGGATTCTGTGAAGGTTAAAGCATGAGATGTCTTCAGTTCCAGCAAGGCATTTGCATAGCAATGTAGTTATGAAATGGCACTGTATGGTACAGTAGCTTTTTACAGTCATTTCCTCATTTGTAGGTGTTACATGTCAGTGTAATCCTATTTTGTTAGCTATAAATCATCAGAAACCATCCTTTAACCCCACATAACTTTTAGCCAGTGCAAATAAGTAATACCTTAAAAAGGAATCACAGAAATTCTGTTTTAACCAAGTGCATATACCATGAGCTCAGCAACTCGCCCAATCAGAACAAGAATCCCTTCAACATGTCAGATAACTGTTTGTTTAATGAAACATACTATTTCTGCAAAGGGTTATGCTTTGCCCCCTTTTTATTGTAATTTATACCCTCTGTTAATAATCAAAATGTGCTTTATGTTCGCATTATGTTTTCATGATATTATTCTGAGTTTGTTCTGGAGCAATACTGTCACTTCTTTGCGCTTACAATTGAAAACCATTCGCAATGTGTTTTGTCGGATGCATATTTACCCCATTTTAAAAATATTCTTTTCCATTTTAAATTATTTTGTATTACAGTTTTTTAGTGTTCAATTATGTACAGACCTTATGTTTGTTGTCGACACATTTGAACTCCTTCAAAACAGGAGAATGTGGTTCTCCACTTGTAATACACTTGTATATCTTTTTTTTTTTTCAAATGATGCACTGCCACATTTTTGTTCCTTGTTCTAGACACACAAACTGAACTAAAATCTCCACTTCCACTTGGGTCACACTTCAAGTTGAGCATAGTCCATGTTATAGACCTGCCACTTACTGTAGTTTGTACTGTCATTGAGGAGAAAGCGTAAGCTGAGGTGGAGATAGTTATGGTGAGATGAGTCAGGCGTTGTTCGTCCCCTACTCAGCCACAGGTCTTGATGGGAAATGGTCTGGAAGAGAGCAGGAGCAGGGGACATAAGGGATGCATGTACATATGTAAATGACAAATAGAGACACGTTAACAGAAATGTATTCATTTTCCCCAGGGGAATGTGCATTGTGTATTTAGAATTTGTAAAGCTTGCATCCTCCTAACAGACTCGAATTGGGTAAAATGAATCTGTGTTTGTTAGCGTCTGTGGAACCTCTCGCCATTTTTTTTCCACTTCTGTAAAATATTTCCAGCCCCCCATGTCAGGGGAAATAGGGGGGAACGAGACACATTTGTTTTACCTTTGTGTAATATTTAGCTTATGTGTATTGCTCCATTACCTGTGTACTCTATAAGGTGCTACAAAAAGATGAAGAAAATCCTGGGGAATAATTTGGAGGATAGGGACGTGGGGCCTGGAGTGGTTCCAAAAGATTGTAACCAAATTCATAGTTTGTACAATTTTGATATCATGATCAGAGTAAAAAAAAGGTACAATCTGAGGATATTGGCGCCTAAAGTGGCAGTTGTCTTTTGGTTTGTACATTCTGTGTACAATCATTTCATATTTTAAACTGTTCAGAAGAAGAAAAAAACTAATTGTGATTTTTAGTCTTGCAAAACTGTATGTAGTTAGATGCTGTGACATCCTAATATTTATCTAATAAATATGTATTCAGATGAAACATGGTCACCGCTTTGTCAACATGATTTGTGTGAATAACAAGTCATTAAAAAAGTCATTAAAATCATCATTTAATATTAAAGGGCCCACATCCCACATTTTTCTTGTATTTTATGCTTTCTCTGAGTTTCACTCATGTTTGTGTGGGTTTATGTAGATCTCCTCTGATTGAGTGCCCTGTATTGTGCCTCATTCAAAGAGCAGACCAGGCAGAAACACTTTTTATAACTTGAATTGGGGCTAAGCTGGTGTGCGATAAATCAGAGGATCTATGTAAATGCCCTGGTTTCTGTGACTTCAAAAAAACTATTAATTTAAATTGGGCTGTTTTGCAGCTTAGTTATGGTCTGTATGGACTGGAAAGTAAATGGTAAGTTTTGAAAACAGTGTTTACATTGTACATCAAACTTTTTTGATATACAAAATAAGGAAAATGTAATTTTCCATGATATAGACCCTTTCAAGTAACGTGTATCAGAAATTACAATGCATTATTTTACAATGCATTTCTACAGTACTGTAACACATTTATGTTCTGTTTCCATTTAACAGTTTACATGTTCGAGTGAGACATGGTTTCAAAGAGTGTCTCTGAGCTATCTGAGTGTTTTAATGGAAGATAGGTGAGGGTGGTGAGAAGGAGAGAGAGGTGAAACATGATAATATTGGTCATTACTATTTTCCCCTGTCCGCTGGTACACAGTGACATAGTCAAAACTCATTTGCAAAGGAAAAGTCCATATATATATATATATGTATATACATACATATGTGCATGTATTTCAATATACTAACACATACTGGCATATATTTGAATATTAAAAAATGGTGCAGCTTAATATACTTTAAAATATCACATATATTGCACATATAATGACTGGAAACTTCATAAAGTACACCTCTTTGTTTCTAAACTTTTTGCTGTCCAAAAAATGTCTCCATTTTTTTCATTTTTTATTTTTGTACATAATTTGAACAGCAGCTGTCAGTTACATTGTGTGAAAATTTAATGAAAAATGGACCCATAAAATGGTCCAAAATTACTTTGAAAGAGTCTCTTTACATCAACTTATATTCGAAGTATGCTTATTTATTTAGTTAGTTAGTTAGTTAGTTATTTTAGACAGCGACAACCAGTGAAGGGTTTCCATCATAAAAAGCACAGAGCAGCACACATGTAAAGGTGGTTTTATAATGACTCCTTGAAAGGCGTTCAAATCTGTACCCATAAAAAGTCGACAGATGACAAACTGCCCCTTAAACATCACTGGGTGCTGTTAACAGTTCCCTTTAGTGGATTTAGCTACACTTTCTATTCACTGGCTATTCTGCCTTGACTAGAGCAGGCTGAGCAGGTAGCAGAAAGCTAACCAGCTAAAAGGCTAATGCTACAATAACTAAAGACAGACTTCAAGTTTAAGCCTCAAATAAAGAGTTATTTAAACACCAAGACATAAATAAAGTAAAGAATATCACTTACATACCTGTTGCGAACTTAAAATGCCTGTATTAAAACTACGGCTGACATCAAAATCCAATATTGAGCAGAGCTAGCCCCACTTGTCTGATGCTAACATACCATGGTTACCTTAGCATTATCGTAGCACTGATTAAAAAATAGATTTCTGCATCAGACATCGCTGCATATTGGCATTGCTTCATGGTTTTCTGCCTGTGTCTGGCTCTCACTGTAAGCACATTTGAAAAATTTTAATGAAATTACTTTACTAGCCTTAGTAATTCGTGTAGGCTATTACGCTAAAGTATCATCTGACTAAAGCGTTTCTCTTACGCAGGTTTCTGCTGCGGACAGATCAATTAACTACAAAAGTATTCAATAAAGATTATTTAGGATTATTTATATTTGTCTTTATTCCTGCGTTTCTATCACTTTAGAAATAAAATGTGTTTTCCAGTAACACCAGTTGTTATCCTTTTCAAAAACTCTTTGTTGCCAAAATTACAAATAGATATTCAGCATTTTGGAATGACATCATCATACATTTTTCTTCCATGTAGGATCTCGACTTTTTTCCGGTGGGCAAAGTTCACACTGAGATTAAATATTACATCAAAACAAGAATTTGGTCTTTTAAATTAAATTGTATCATACATATGTGCTTAATATGACCAGGGACGTGAAATAACAAAGTAGAAACGCTTTTTTGATCTCAGGTTGACTTTATAACAACACCTTCTGTTCTCACAGCGTTTAATTGCTGAGCCTGTAACACAACCGGCCACACAGGGGCGCTGTTGGTTTTCCTTCAGCTCTGAGGAAACAGCGGGGTCAGATGGCGGCTATGGCTGCGTCTGGTACACGCACACATTTCACCTTGGTCACTTTAACACAGCTCAGTTGTTCCCTGCTTGTTTTTAAACCAGTCGTGCCGCAATGTTGCAAATGAAAAATCGTTTAAGATATTGCTCAGTCGCTATTGCTGCGAACAGACTTCTCTCAGGACCCCCTAAAAACCCGGTCGTGTTCTTGGACGTCGCAGCTGACGGCGAGTTTATTGGAAGAATCGCAATCGAAGTAAGAATCCAAAAAGATCAGCATGAGCACAGATAGACCTTAAAGTCCTCTATATCATCTAATTTATATGTACTTTAATATCATTAGATGCAGCCCAGTATTGCAACTAGTAGCGAGGTTAGCTAAGTTGGCTCTAACGTTAACTGTTAGATTTCAATGACATGCCCTTCGTTTACTAACGTTACGTTGTGAAGTTTTAATTGTTTGTCTCATTGTAATCTGTGTATGATATATAAATTTACTGAATCACAGAACTCCTCTTTTTAAACTGCAGCTAAATGCAGATGTTGTTCCCAAAACAGCAGGTAAGTCCATAAAGTCCATATGTGATTTATGGAACCTCATTATTACTTAAAACTAAACTGAAAAACGAACAATGACTGACTTGTTTTGTCTTTCAGAGAATTTCAGGGCCCTCTGTACAGGAGAGCACGGGTTTGGCTATAAAGGCTCGGTTTTCCATAGAATAATTCCTGAATTTATGTGTCAGGTATCTATTAACTATTAATATTATAACAGGTGTTTCATTTCAGTACATACTACCTGTCTGATATTTTCATTGGAGAAAAAAAAACAGAAAAGCTACAGAAACCAGTTAAACTACATTCAGTGAGAGGAAACAGGTTAATGTGCATTTTGTTACTTATATATTTCCAGTCTTCAAATTTACATTCTTTTGACTTTGTACTTAGAAATATGGAAAAAAAAACTGTATTCATAACCATATATGCACATAACCATAAATACAATGGACATTTATACTGTATACATTGGAAATATATTAAATAACAAACAAAAGTGAATGTGCCTCACTGTACAGACCAAATAGATCAGAGGTCAACATTATTATCCACAACAGGCTGATGTGGCTTCCAATCACTTGGTCTCAGTCTGTGAACAACTGATTAGTTATATGAGGTGTACTTTTTGGCTTGGTTGGAATGAAAACCTGCCGCCAGACCAGCTCTTTTTGATAGGATCAGCGACACAGCAAATCACGTTTGTTAACCTGTAGAATCAAATCATATAATATTGCCTCTGTCTGTCAAATTGCATGAAGATTGCATGAAAATGCATGCACTCCTGCATGCACACCTCAACTTTCTCTGCAGTCAACATGGCAAACAACAGTGTAATGTGTTATATACATATTGTTTATCCCTAATTCACGTCTGCTTCTATATGAACTGTACTTGCCATCCGAGGATGACTGATGTTATCCGTTCACAGGGTGGAGATTTCACAAATCATAATGGCACTGGTGGAAAATCTATTTATGGGAAGACATTCAAAGATGAGAATTTCAAGTTGAAACACACTGGACCAGGTGACGTAATGCTAGCTACTCCCAGACTATTGACGTAATTGCTGCAGCAAAGCTACGTCAGCTCAGCCCTTTGGGATTATGGTTCCCAGTTTTCTATACTGGTTATGAGCACATGGGAAGACTTGTGTATATGGTGCTTTCACTTCTGCATAAGACCACTAGGTGGTGGCACGGCCCACAGCAGTGAGGAGCCGAGATTTTGTAATCCACAAACGAATGACCTACTTTCAGAGCAAGTCAACATCAATGTATCATAGTGCATTTTTGGTGCCAGGGGGTTCCTAAACCAACAAACCCTCTTGATAGATTGATATGGCCAAATAGTGTCGGGTTGTGTAATACTGGCCTGGATGTAATTATAGTCGAGAACCATAACTTAACCGATCCAGATGTGTGCCCTCATGCAGCGCTGCAGTCTGCTGTGGTGTTTTGGGTTCTCTGCTTTTCTTTACATTCAGCTCTTTGTTGTGGAGCTTTTCATTATGAAGTGGCCACTAAATCATATTACATTTACTGAACTGTACAAACTGACATAAAAAGTCACATCTTAGTAATCCATTGCAAACTGAGACCTGATGTTTGTTCATCTTGGTCTTCACAGGTGTGCTATCAATGGCAAACTCTGGACCAAACACCAATGGATCTCAGTTTTTCATCTGCACTGCAAAAACAGAATGGTATGCATATAGGGCCATCATAGTGAAGCGATCACCACTGCTGTTTTTATGAGGTTTTGGTGGTTAACCATAGTGTAATGTAGGTCTAACAAATCATGTCAATTCTTTCTGTCTCAGGCTTGATGGCAAACATGTTGTGTTTGGTCATGTAAAAGAGGGCATGGAGACTGTAACTGTAATGGAGTCCTACGGTTTGCATGACGGAGGAACAGTTAAGAAGATTGTCATCACAGACTGTGGGGAGCTTAAATAATGCAATACAGAGCAGACTGTTCTTTTGTTAATCTACAAACAAAAGGTAAATGATTTAATGGTTAATGCAGGTTAATTTAAGGGTTAATACAGCTTTTCAGCACAGTTGCATGCGGAAAAAATGTTTGTCTTAATTCAAGTAAATATTACTAACCTATGGGCCTTTAACACTCTTTGTGGAAGTATATTTTAGTGTTTTATGCTTACTAAGTAAGTACTTTGCCCTGCATGGTATATCTAACTCGTGCTGAGGACAAACACATAAACTTTTATATGCATTTTTTTTGGATGGGAAAATAAGATGCAAGCTGTATATAGTTTGTATACCTTTGAGACCTCTGTAAGGAAATTCCAGGAGGTATTTGGAATAAACTAAATTGTATATGAGACTAGTTGTGACATGTGGAATTTCTTTGAGGATATTTGCATCCTGTACCCATGGTTTTCATTTTTAATGGCCAAAAGGCTGTTTTCCAGATGAGGTCTACACCATGATGAGGTCTCTCTCTCTCTCTCTCTCTCTCTCTCTCTCGCTCTCTCTCTCTCGCTCTCTCTCTCTCTCGCTCTCTCTCTCTCAGCACAGACCTACAAAATATACTTTCACATGATTCATTGTTGGTGTACGGTGGATTTTCACAATACAGCACTGACTTTGGAATCATGTCCTCGCCATCATTTCTGAAATGTTCGTTTGGTTTTCTTCCATGTTTTTTAACATTTCCTGAGATTGATGCCAAATCTTTTTTTAGACAAGCCTTCCCGTCCTTTAGAAGAGGATGTGACATCATACCTGTGACCATGAAACCTCTCCACTTTCAGTACAGATAAGCTTATTTTGTACAGCATGCAGGCCAACATCACCATCACAATAGTGGCCAACCAGTGTTCACTTCACAGACACTAGAACTGCGAAGTTAGAATGGAGCTGGAGGTAGAGGTGTAGCTTATCACAGTAATGCTTTATGAAAGTAAATTATGAACCTTTGTGGAAAAACAGTCCTCGCTCTTAAATGAAACCATATGCGGGCTGAGGTCACAACGTTTGTTTGACTTCTCCGATTACAGAGTTGCCATAGAGACCCTCTCGTTCCCGTTCTGTTTAAGTCTGCATTGTTGTAACAAACTTCATATAATTTGGGCCTCCACCCTCTTGTGAAGTTTTAGTGATTTGGAATATGTAGCCCAATTACGGAAACTTGGCTCCGGGAGGAAAGGCACTTCCATTGCCAAGGTCTAACGTTCTTGTGTAGCACTCACATGTTTACAATCATTACAAGCAATTAGACGAATGGTGAAAAAAAAAAAAGATACATCTGTCTTTTTCACTGTGTGCTGTATGGTAAAGATAAAATGAATGTGCTTTAGTGATGTGTGCTTGAAGATCTAAAGGAAAATCTCTTCCTCAGCATTTTCGGAGATATAAGAACCTGATGTCAAAATGACAGCCATTCCTGAGGCTTTAAACTTGGATCTCTATTACACAAGCATCACTCCCTAGGACCATATCTAAGTAATTAATCAGGACCATACTGCCTCCCAAGTGGAAGATCTGAGATGGCAAAAGTTTCCCAAAACTCGAAGCATATGTTGAAATTTTGAAACACCTATGGCTTTAACAGAAAAGACAGAAACGCTGCTGTTTAATATAAAGACAATGAAAGAAGAGAAAGAAACAATTTAGTTTCAAAGTTTTAATCCAACAAACCCCTAAAAGCACAAAGTATTCGGTTTTCCTAACTAATAAGGCACATATCGGAATGCCGTTTCATGGACGTGGAGCAACAGAGTTGTTCTCTTTTTAATTTTCTAGTACAGTCTTTTATCAACTCCTCTCTGTTGCTCTGTCCAATTCAATATGATCTCAAATATGTTACAGACATTACGAACAAGAACATAAACATGAGTATCTAACGTCACAAGAGAGATTCATCAATACATTCAGTAAATATGTATTAATTGGTATACCCTAGTAGTGAATAAAGGCATTTAATTGTAACAATCAGTTATTAGTGAGGTGAACTCTATGAAAGACTTTTTTTAACCGAGACATTACATGAACTAATATTAAATAATACATTGCACAAAAGTATACTTCTTAAATCAGTTAAACCACATGCACATGCAAACTCAGCTACAGTTCTTTGTCTCACACGATTTTTAAAGTATATCTTAATTTCCAAAACATATTTTAGAATCATCATTTGCCTTGGCAGTAACTGGTGACATTGAAAAGCTCACAGTTTGATACAGTTTGACTTACAGTGGTGTGAGTCAGTCTTTGACATTAAACGTTTGCTGTTACAACATTATTGCTTTCCTAGAACTGCTATTCCTAACATTTGTGCTATTCAGCAGACACATATGGTGATTTTTTTCCCCCAGAGGCATATTAAAGCACTTGTAATGGGTAAAGTTAATGTATATACTGGTAAAATCTAAAATAACAAAACACAAATAAAATGGCTTGTAAGGGCATAATAATTATGTACCAACCAATAATATTCTAGTAGACATCAATATTTCCTTCATAGTGTAGTTCTGTTGCATTTTATACAAAAAAAGAAGAAACCTTAGAAAGACCTTCCATAAATATTTCTGTAGGATACAACCTAAGATCATTGTAAAACAAGGTAAAAACTCCCAGCTCATCTCAGCAATCTGCCCTTTTTCGCATAAACAATTTTAATATTGCATCACAACATTTCAAAATAGCTAACTTGCAAATGATGGCCGTCGAATATATACACAAAACGAACATAAAATTGTATCTTTGAAAGGGAAAAAAAAATCGCATCCGATTTCAAATTGAAAAAAATTTCAACATCTATACTGGTTTCCAAAATACACATATCTTTCATAGAAAATAAGTTTACACTGAAAGTGAGCTATAAAAGTCAAGTATATGTAATTCAAGACAAACACATGCACGAAAGCACTGTATAAGCACTGTATTGTAAATGCATGTACACTTTATCACTACCTCCAATCGCTCCAGCCTAGGAGCCGCACTAGCACATCACAGGGCTTACGCTAAAACACCTCCAAAGATGAGCAGAGAAAGCTAACAAGTATTTATCTCAGCTGTTCTTCTTTTAAATATTAGAAAATAGCAGAGCTCCTCAATAACAACACTATTCTAGTCTGAAAGAGTGCATAAAAGTAGATAATCACTATGTTACTACTTTGTAAGGAACCAGAAAACAAGCGTAAATGAAGGAATCTAGCAGTATAAGCAGTATAGCTTTTTTCTTTCTCACTCTTAAGGCAACAAACAATTAATTCAGTTGATCCCAGTGATGTAGCGAAACAGTTTTGTGTTAAGCTTTTAAGAATCAACAGCGGTTACACTTGAAGCCATTGCTTTTTACTGAGAAAAACAGCCTCTGGCTGATCTCCTGCAACGGTGTTAATCAAAACACCGAAGGACTCCTTCCATCCTAAAAGAGGCTGGAAGTGAAGCTTGGCATGTATCAATGTGTGCACAGAGGAGCTATTAGCAACAACAGGCCACATAAAGCTATATTTATTGAGTAATGAGGGAGCTCTACTAAAAGGCTAACACTCACGAAAGAGGATGACCTGTTTTGCAGAGAGCCATTTTTTTGCGAGACTGATCTCATTTATATCTCACTGCTGATTCCACAGCAACAGGCTATAGTCTGATTTAATTTACCATCAGGAAATCAAACCTAATGCACCCACAACCCCTAATGCAGGGAGGGAAATATTAGTTGGTTCTCTGTTTTCAGTGCTAATGGGTTCGTTACATTGCCGCCCCATCAATTCACATCTTAGACCAGCATGAGACGCTACCTACCAAAAACCCCAACGTTTCACATCATCATCATCATCATCATCATCATCACCTAAAGCATGTTGGACTTATCCCTTCAGGCATGGTTTGCCTCTGAGAGCATCATACAGTCTGCCTCCACAAATCAGAAAAATACAATTTCAGACAACATAAAATATATGAGGTTATGACTTTCAACGTTTAGTAAACAATTATACACACTCTATATACCAAAAAATGTGTTTTACTTTATATGTACATCTAGGCTTAAAACATTGACAAGACAATATTCTTCTCTCAGTAACTTCTGCCAGAAAATGCTTACAAATGTGTCTACAAATGTCCTTCGTTATACAAAATAAAGCTACACTTAATGTTATAAAATATTAAATGCTCTTTAGTGATCACAGTCACGTGACCAATTAGTACTGCAATTAAACTGTGTAAGAGCAAATCTTTCAGACCAAAAGGTAAACTACTGTATATCCTTCAATAATCTTTATATCATGCGAATAATTGCTTTATATCCTTCCTCCATGATAAAATCTCTACACTATACTACACTCTTCACATACTTCCACCAATGTCCTGTATCCTATGGCCAAACGTTACCAAAACCACATCTTGTCAGACCTTTCGAAAGACTTTTCAATGTAACATACTTTGTCCTTTGCTCCTTTTCAGCCAAATGTTACCTCCCCTCCTCCCAGTTAGGGCATTCTTCCCTAAAAATCACAGCTTTGATGGGATTAAATCCACCATTTGTCAGTAACGTTGTAACTCAGAAATCTACATAAACAGCAAAGCTTTTATACAGCTGTGATGTGAAAAATCTTAATCTTTCATGGAGAAGAAATATTCTTTTTGTGACATCACAAAGATATATAACATCTCTAAATACTCTATAAATACCAACATACAGCCATATAAATCCAAAGGAATTGTTTAGACCGAGAAATCTGACATTAAATATTCCTCTCAGAGCAGGGAAGGCTGCTTTTTAGCGCATAATAGAAATAAATGCTTTTAGATCCACTAATAAATGCTACTCATGCACAATAAAGATCAAGCACTCAAGCTATTTTAAGATTAGGCCAATGTAGAATTGCATAGATACACATAGGCCAGGAGCCTGCCTTTAGCAGGCCTTAAACATCATGTCATCTAAAGTATAGCGGCACACGTATTAGAAATAATGTACGGAGAAGAAGACAAAAATATATAATTCCAATGCCGATTTTATCCTGAGGCAAATAAGGGTGTTTGTTCCAGCTGGCTGTGGTCTCGTAGTCTTTTGATGGACTCAAATCTGTTGTACTGTCATCCAATAGGCTACTGCTCAGTAAAATGACAAAGACTGTTGCATAAGCTGTTGACATACTGCACTGTTGCCAACAAAATGAATATGATAACTTCCAGACTTACTTTTAGCCAGCTGTAGCCTTGTCTAAGGTTATCTAGCACGCAGATTATATGCATGTCAAACACACACATACACACAAATATATATATATGTGTGCGTATATGTACACATACACACACACATACACACACACACGTATGTCAAAAGTAGGAACTTGATATTGCTGAATTACATACAAGACAGTTCTATCCTACAGTAGTTTCTAATGGCAAGAGGTGGGGTTAGACATTACCTGTGCAAACAAACACAGGCAGAAATATCCCAGTTTAGTTCAATCAATTGCACGGATATAAAAACAATACAAATAAATATGCAACATAAAAGCTAGGGATGACAAGTACAATATCCCTTGTTAATTCACAGTTAAAATGGTGTGCTGTTGCCCCAAAGAACACTGCAAGGCACACTACAGGCCCTGTCTGAATGAACTAATAATACCTTTACCACTCAGCACATCCACATAGTTCACTTGGCAGGGAAAATGAAGATAGAGTCTGTAAACACGCAGTCAAAAGCACAATGTTGAGGTCAGCCATTGTGCCCGGTATGGATATCAATACTGTCAGTGACATACTTCTAAACACATAATAGTCAATTATACACACAAAACAAATACATGTGTTTTTATGCTGTTGATACACAAGGCCATATTAGAATTAGCAATATTTACAATAATATTTTGGCACATCTTGCTTTTTTTTCATGGAGCACTTGGTGGGTATGACAGAGGGGAAGGGGCAAAGGGACAGGAAGGCAGGAGTGGGCAGGGACCTGCTGGTCCTTATTGCACGCGGCGGCAGTAGTAGCCCAGGACTTTGCACTTCTCGCACAGGTGCTGCGGGTGCTCCTTGCTCTGGTCAGAGACGTCCAGGCCATCGGGCTTCTCCAGAGGACGCTGCGGGAATGGAATAATTTGTTATTAGTACTCAGACCATATAAAAAAAACATGGCCTTTAGTTTGTATTTCAGTTTGGACATTTAGGCTCACCACAACATATGCTTTGCCACAATACTTGACTAAGGCTGAGAACGTTTATGATGAGGCCTTTAAGGCTGATATTATTGAAGATCATGTGAGTTCAGAGCTCAAACCACAGTCTGGCTCCAGCAGCAGGGTGTGTCAAACATTTGTTTAGGACTAGTATCAGATATATACTCTGATCTCTGTAATGCTATGAAAAAAGTGTTTCAAAGCTATTGGAAATGCTTTTAGGATTCCATCTCTCTGGTATGCTTATTCCTACAAGACTTCAAACCAGCGTGACAATCGAGGTGGTGAATCTTTTTCTTGGAAATTATGCAAAAGACCCAGAGAATGGGTGTGAGAGCCAGCACTTTTTGGCTGTTGATCACAAACAATACCTCCACAATCATTTGTTTTCCCACCCACTGTTGTTGCAGGATCTTTTTACGATCCTGTTATTCTTTCCAGTGTGTCTCAGCTGTACTTTATGAAATACGGAAAACTAGGTTAACACGGGCCATTGGGAGGAGACAATGTAGCATTAGGCTGGAGTGTTTACTCAAGAGCGAAGGGCTTTGTGAATGATAATATTAGGGAATATCGGATACCTCAGTGGATTAAGCATTTGGCCGATGTGCTCAATAACTGGAATTAATTCCTGCCAAGCAACAGAAAAGCTTAGTCAAGCAGGAACCTTTGGGGGGACTTTGTGTTGTACCTCTGCTTCTTGTCTGCTCATACTGTAAAGATGTCAGCCATGCTCCCAGAGCAAGGCGTTAAATTGGAGATTGCTGAAAACAGGGCTTACAGCAGTTACCCCTCTAATGCTCTTAGAGTGAGTTTCTGGCACAGGTCTGGCTATTTGACTTGATAGCATGGCAAAGGCCACTGCTGAGACACAATCACTTCATCAACCAACAGGAAGTATTGGGGACGTATACAGCTTTCCAGCATGGGAAAACTAATAAAACCATACGCATATACAGTACATTTTATACGATTGCTTAGGTTGCAGGAACAGGAGTCAGCTGCACATCCATAGAGACTCTTTGATATCCACAGGAGTGTACTACACATCTCAAATGCTGACTGGGGGGAAATATGTTAAGTGGGTGATGCTGAAAAGGCAAAGAATTTGCCTGCAAGAGAAGAGCTAACCACAACACACTCATGGAAAAGAGCATGCTTTTCCCACCAGCTGCCTCCAAACAAATGATGGTTTCTCATGAATTATAAAGCCACATTTGATGACAATTAGTGTAATGAATGTTTCCCTCTTTGCACTACATTTACCCTTTCATCTGATCCATCCGAGGTGCACGGAACTGAGACTAAACTTAACAGTAAGCCTTTAGTGAGAGATTCATGTAATGCTTCTGTAACGCTTCTTACGCTTGCATGAGCGCGTCTAGAGCATTTCTGTTCTTAGTCATACCGAGTCCGTCTGTTGCCTTGCGTATGTGTATTTCCTGGAAAAGGAAACACACGGCTCAGGCAGTATTTTGGTTAGGAGGACGCCTGGGTTCAAGAATCGAGTTTCAAGGGTAAGCCCATGGGGCTTCATCCACCACAAAAATTCCTCCAAAGAATACACTGCCTATGTGTACATTACACAAGTAAGCTTATGGCTGAACAATAGAATAACACAAACATATAAATTTGATTATGAACTTGCACAATATATACAGAACTAGAACAGGATGCTCCAGTGTACTAAAATGTACTAAATTCTATATTGTACCTGTTTGTGAGGATACACGTTGATGTGACACTTGATACATTCCTGCCCCATGTTGGCCCAGGAGTTTCCACTCATCCACTTCCTTTTGCATTTGGGGCATTTGTACTCTCCGAAGCATCTCTTCTTCCCTTGATAGGGTGTCAGTCCTTCACCCTTGGGTCGGGCCTGAAATGGCATAACGGATACAGTTAGGCAAGCCTGTCGCTAAAATCTGCAAGCAATCAAGTCATCAAGCTGTACTGATCAACAGTGGATGTGAAAGTAAGCCTGGACTGAAGCACTGCCCGCAGTGGAAGAATTTATGTCACCTGATCCTGTCCTCCCTCAACGAATTAATATCACCTGTGCTCTTGGCAGGGTGCAGTTACAATCAAATAAGACTTGTCTAACAAGTTGCAAGCTCTCATAACTACAGCCCTCTGTTTTCTTCCTCCAGGCCAGTCCATATGCTTCAACACCAAGGTAATTTTTTGAATACTGCCTGAGAGAAAATGATAAACAGCAAAGCCAGGCTAGGACTGATTTTAAGGTCTGTAAGTAAGCCTCTACAAATAATGCATTGTATTTCTCTGTGTTTAGATTTGTAACCATCAAATGAGAAGATGTACAAACTTTGCTTTATGAACAGTCAAGGCTTCGTTGGCATTGGAAGCATGTTTCATTTGCACTAAGGGGCTTTTTAACACAAATTAATTCTCAAACAGGCTTAGGCGTGGGTTCTGCATGGTGAGTCAATGCTGGCTTCAATATCTAGGCTACAATAACTGTGAAAGGGAAAACTACAAAAAAAGGGGATTTTCCCTTGTGTGTCACAAACAAGAGTTTTATGTCACCATCATGGTAGATCTCTAAGTTCGAAGAAAGTCCAAAACAAACAAATTTAGGAAACATCTCGAGGTGATTAAGCCCTGTCAAGTCTGATATAACTCAACAAGAAAACATGATTAAGTCCATTGAAAAACTAGTATTCTCTAAAACTGGTTAGAGTTATGTTACAGTAATTTAAATAGAGCTAGTAAAGTTCTCCTGCTGTTACCACAGTGTTTATCTCACCACTAACTTGTGCTAACCTGGACTACATACAATGAATACTACAGCAATACTGTCAGAAAAAAATTGATGCAAGGCTCTTTACATTCCAAACAACCAGTCAAATTTGAGTGTTATGAATGAGGAATCTCAAAGATTTAAATACTTTAAGTGCAAATAAGGCTTTACAGATGTGGTGTGGTCTCAGCATGTGTTCTGGTCAGAAAGTTCAACATGTGTGCATCATTATGTTTCCTATCAATCACTGTTTCAAAAAAGAGACTTGGAAAGTGGGAGCAAGACTGAGAGAGAGTCAGAAAGAGAACGTGACAGGCGGAGAGAGAGAGAAAGTGGCAAAATTGCTCATAGGCAGAAAATATTTCACATCCCCAGTCCTTCTAAACATGTGTGGCTTTTCAGTCAGGTGAAAAAAGAGGTCTTCTGAGGCCTTGGTTTACCCATGCAAAATCTATCATATCAAAGTTCCTGTCCCTGGGGTTTGTGCCTCATTGTTGATGGGGAATGAAGCCTAAAGCTGGCTCCAGATTGCAGCGGGGATGAGCGGGGTGGATATGTAACTTTGGTCCCGCATGACTAATGAGTGGTGAAATCATCAGCATCTGCTCCAGTGTGTGTAAAGAGCCAGCTACATGCGTCACGACACACATGCTGCATGCGATAGGCTCTCCTCCCCAACCTTAAACAATATGACTCAACCACTGTCAACAAACCTTCTTCCTAGTTGACGGCAGCTGGAAACCATGACATCTGAGCTTTTTGCTGGCTATGTTTCTAAACTTCAGAAATGGACTGACGCAAGGCCGTGCTAGCGGCTGCGCCACTAGTCCACTTTAGGACTGGTGTGGGTGGAGAGCTCTCGGATTGGGAAAATAATAAAACCCATAGCACAACTGACTCCATTTGATTCATAGTTTCCATTGTTGAGCTTCATTAAGCATTAGGTGTATCTCCCCCTTAATAGAATGAATATATACTAAAAACTCTGGTCAATGTCTTATGTAATGTCCTGCAGCATTTCCGTACCATAAAGTAGTAAATAGTAAATAATGCAACCCAGCTTGGATGAGAAGATGCTGACAGGCTAACAGTTGCTTATGTGGGATGCACTTATTTTGGCCAAAGTAAAATTCTTTATTATCAAATGTCAAGATGCACTCCCAAGTCCAGCACATTGATATAACAATGTCTGATATAGCAGTGTGCTGCAGCAGCATCTAGACACAGTCAGCTTTAATCACAGAATTTCTTGGTCCTTATAGAAAGAGTTTTTCTGCACACTGAAATATTATCTGTTTTATTGAAAAACAATGTTTAATAAACGGTAATTGAAGAGGTTAAACTCAAGCATAGTGTTTCATCTTTGGTGTTGTATCAACGAGTTAAACCAGCCAGTGCTCCCCCCTTCTCGCAAACATAAGCAGTCAACTTCCTGTAGCATTCTTCAAGCCCTAATATTCTAAACAGCATTTAGTACTGCCGGTTTAATAAACTATTAACACTATTCTAATACATTTACATAGAAATATATACCTAATGATTCTTTGGCCCAGTATAAAACATTCAGATGCACATTCTTCTGATATGAATTAACTGACTGCATACTCCTTATCATACAATAGCACTTTATGAAAACAAATGTGTAGAGAACGTAAAACTTAGTGCGTTCACATGTAAAGTCACCGTATTTTGTAAAAACAATTCTGTGCCATCATATACCTTTAAAGGGTTCACCACCCACCCTATAAACCCTAGGGGTTGTGTAATGATATGTACAATATGGCCTGGCCTTATGGCTTTAACAATGAGTGGCCTTCTAACAGGATATAGGCTCATGTAAATAGCAGTAAAACAGAAAGAAAAGTTTTTCTTTCCTCCTTTTTCTTACAATAATGGATATCTGATGTAACAACATATTAAGATTGTAAACTCTAAGGATCCGTCATCGGGTTCAAATCTACGTTCCTCACTATTATCACTACATGCCTTACATATTAGTTTCACAGTAGTTACGGAATATCTAAAGTTTTTTGACCATCTCTGCATTATTACATTGTTAAGATGTAAACAAAGACATTCAGAGCGGTTTAATGTGGTTTGTACTTCATTCTAGAGAAACTTACCAAATCAGAAACTTTTAGAGGAACCAGACGTCTGAAGCATTTTGTTCCTCTAAAGACCCCTCACAAAGTTTTCTACTTCGCAGAGAGGTACATGCAGGGCATTTTAAGGCAAAACTGACTCCATAGAAAACTTATTTTTTTGTGATTCATCACTACTTTACCATTATCAACATTACATATCGCTGGCATACAAAAAATCATATATATTTTTTCCAAAACAGCAATTTTGCAGGAAAATGCAAAAACACTCTTAACTTTTAATTTAAATGAATGTAAAAAACATTTTGCAGCATTTCTATTGGTCCAAGAAGTTTTCACATGATGTGTTTAAATTCTGTAGAAAAAATAGAGATACTTTTTTTGGACAGCAACAGTATAAAAAACTCAGAAAGCACATGCACATTTACTGTTTTTTCTGATAGTAAATAAAATAACTACATTAGCATTGTAGACATTGTGACCCCTGGTCTCTATCACCACCATAAAGAAATCTGATAGGTTTCTCTACAATGCACCATTTCACATGAAACCACTCTGAATGACTTTACATCTCAACCACTGAATTATGCAGGAATAAAAAAATCAGAATTGGTGGAATTCCCCTTTGAGTTTGATAACTGAATAAGACTAAAGCGTAAGTGTTTAAGAGCTATGTGGCTTCCAATAGGCATGACCAGACATGACTATTTAGGTTTTCTTAAGTTAGTGTTTCACTCTGGCAGATGTCTAACCAGCAGTACTGGAAAATTCACAACTCTGTCTAATCACATTGCTAAGAATCTGAGTCGCTGTGAAAAAAGCCTCTATCTATGCAGCAGCACTCTGCAGCATGCCCTGGGCCTCTGCCAGAAGACACACATGATATTCTGTTTACAGCAGCTTGACCTATTTTGGTTGTGTTTTTAATAGATTTCAGACTAATTGAGTGTGGGAGAGGCCTGGTGTGATCGGCATGATGAGACACTGGACCTGTTAAATGAGGAAAGTTTTAAACTCAGAACCCGAATTAGTGACACACTGCAGCAAAGCACAAGAACACATTCATCAGACAGTTACTTATTATGAGCAATAAAACACACACCCATAAAAAAAATAAAAACTACCCTTGGATAATATAAATGAAATAGCTCTGGTAAAAATTGTCATTTTAAATGTAAATGACTTTATTCAGTCTGGTTTTGTCTAAATAAAATCTGTCTTTACAAATGACTAAGTAGGGAAATATCCTGGTCATTTCAATCCAATTAGTCAGACAAAAACACCAAATTTTGTGCTCTTGAACTCATGAACTCGCATTCATTGTTTTATTGTTATTTTGGCAGTTTTGTCACAAAAAAATATTACGACCATCTGAAGCACAACAGAACAGTCTGTTTTCCACAGGCAACAATTTAAAATGAAATGGGCCTTTTCAGAACATACTTCACTAGAAAACACCACAAAGACTGAATTACAGACTGATACCAGGGCCTCTGCACTTTAGTTGCACAGTTGTTTACATAGTTTTACCCAGTGCATCGTTGTAAAAGCAGAGTGACCACTTCAGCCAGAATCTCAGAGAGCTTAAATAGACAGCAAGCTCAACGAAGTAGTCTTGGCCTGCTGGTCAAATGAAAACAGTGCTTAAAGAAATACAGGCAGTCGATAATTGCAGTTCTGGATAAAGAGCTTCTGTTTGCTGTATCACATCTAGTTTGTTTGCGTGTGTGTCAATGTTTGTTTCTGTGTCAGCAAGCATTAAAGGGCCCATATCCTACATTTCTGCTATTTTTTTTCCTGAGGTCAATGTATGGTGTTTGTGTAGGAGGTGGGGTCATGTTCCAAACTCTCTTTCTCGCTTAGATTTAAAAAGCCAGTTTTTATTGTTATATTTCTGAGACTGATATATCAGCGTTGTTCAAAAAAAAAAAAGAAAGAAAACTCTTTTCTTTTTTATTTTTGTATATCATTTCAACATTGTAGCCATCTTTTATATTGTGTGAAAATTTCATGAGAAATAAACCAGGAGAAATGCTATAGAATTACTTACTTCTAATAATAAAATATCTTTACATTATCTTGCATTAAAAGCTAAAAATGCTTTGCCTTCTTCTGTAAAGTTACCGTTTTGGAGATAAATGTGTTTTTTGGACAGAGATTATAGGTAAATAACCTTTGATCTGATTGCGTGCTTGTTCAAGAATCAGTCCAGGCTAAAACACTCCTCATAACTTCCTCATAACAAGTGAATGGGTGGAGCTAAACAGCTGTAGGCTGAATAGGCAGATAGTAAATGCATTCATTTTTTGTGACATCACTAAAACACTAAATTTAAAACAGGCTGTTTTTGTAGCCTAGTTTCCAAATATGGAATGTATGGATCAGGGAGTAAATGTACGTTTTGAAATTTTACTAAGTATGTCCAACTCTTTTTTCAAAAAAGTGAGGAAAATTTAGTTTTCCAGCCCTTTAAAATAACAAGGAGGTTGTTTTGAGAGGATGACATCCACCTCTAGGACAGGCCTATTCTGAGCTACAGAGTCTAGGCAAGACTGCCACATTTCAAATACACTTTCGTTTAAACACAAGCGCACAAACACATAAAAGACGTTGACTAAGACTAATCTGATGGACCAAACAGAGTCACTTTGTCTTTCTCTCATGTAGTCAGAGCACTTCAGCTTTCTCTGCGGCAAACTGCCGAAATAACAGCAAAAGCGCTCAGGAGCTCTGCAGCGATGGCTGCTCAGGACATTAGAGATGTGTATCCAGTGACCGTAAGCCGCTGGAGAGGTAAGAGAGGGAACTGAATTTGAGCACCACTAACCCCCCTCCCCTCTCCCTCCAGCTGTGTTCCCTAAGGAGAGTGAAGGGGGCTGGGATCCAGCAGCAGAGCCAACCTCCCTGCAACAGGACAAATACCACAGCACGGCAGTCATCGCTCGCAGCTGGAGAGGGCCCTCCAATCAAGCCCTACAGGACTGAAAGTGGGGGGAGGAAATCAGAAGCAGATGGGTTCCACACTGGTATAACATGAGAAAACACTAAACCCCCTCGTAAAACCACTGATCTGCTTTGAATTAGGCCTGTAGGTTAGCAAACGAAGGCCGGAGGAAAGTGCTAACCTGAAACATTCACTGTGAGCACAATCGATTCAGTGTATTATCATTGGAAGAGATCTGTCGGATGATTGATACGTCTCTGGATCAAATGGCGAAGGAATGTTGGGTGTAAAGGGAAAAAAGGAGCTATATCAATCAATACCAACCCTCCGCCCTTCTACACCCCCCCCCCAAAAAAAACTAAAACGTTTTAACTTTTTTTAAAACTTATAATTGCTTTTATTTAGCATCCTCTTTGATGAATGCATGCAGACAATGATGAACAAACTATATGCTGGAAAGCTTAGACACAATGGGGAGTGTATCTGTTAGCATGTTGTGATATGTTAAAAAATAATGTATAACAGCAGTCAGTTAAAAATAGAGATTTGTTCATAATTACTCAATTACTTTTCATAATAACTCAAATATGTGATTACAAATAAGTCACAACTGAGTTTTACCTTCTCTGTAAGTCGGCAAATATTTGGTTGTCAAATTGTATGATGATAATGTATAGCATTGTGCAAAAGTCCTAAGCAGCCAAGAAAAATACTTACCTTCCCAGTAAGTGTGTTTTGCCTATAGAACACTATATAAAATTAGAAAAAATCAAATAAACATAAATACTGCAAAAAGTAACACGACTTTGTGTTTTAGAAAGTTATTAATACTATTAATACTATTACTAATTAGAGGAAGGTCCACTGCAGTCGTTGCATAGATTTGTTAAATTCCATCAGCAGTATATCTGATTTAATTTAATGAAGGATTGATTGGCTGAAGCAGGTGTTGGATGGTAACTGTAAATACTTGACTTTCTCAAGGAGAGCTTTGGACATTGTTAAGATAGCATGAATCAAATCACAATGTACTGTCTTTTTTATTTTTATTCATTCTTTTATCAGTGCTTTTTTGAACAAATAAATACTACCTAGATGCCCACAACATGTGCACAATACTATATATGTAAAATTCTCTGACTGGTCCCTCTTACAGCAGCGAACAGAGCCTGATGGACACATTTATTTATGTTCCATTTGTGTCAGATACACTGAAAAGGTGTTCTTAGTTTACCTAATTCAATTGTATAGATTGACATAAAATACATCAACACAACTGATGTCTTTCAGTTTATTTCTTTTGGCAATAACTGTCTTGATGTATTTTACTTCTTTTAAATTACACACATACAAAGCACTGTTTTTACCAGTGTCGTAATTTAAATTAAGCATAAAATACTTGATCAATTAGCACACTAATCAATAGATTAAACGATTGACAGGTGAGGTTTTGTTCCAATAGCAGCAATATGTGTGTATATATATATATTTTATATATATATATATATTTTATATATATATATATATATATATATTATATATATATATATATATATACACACACACACACACGTATATATATATATATATATACATACATATATATGTATATACACACACACACACACACACACACACACACATTCAACATATACATATATACACATACATCAGTATTTTCCAAAAAACAAGGACAAAATTGTCCTTATGCTTGCAGCCGTTAATCTTCACTAATGAATGTCTTTTAGCTGCTCCTGTTTGAGGCAATAAGCCTGCTTTGCTGAAAGAATTTTGTGGTTTTTACTAAAGACAACATTTTTGTGTGCAAACATGTTTGGCACATTTAAATAAATAATGCAAAAATTGCCAGACGACTTGCATATTTCAGAGGAAAATTTTTTCATAGCGCCTAAAACAAATGGCACATCTACAGCTAAGAGGTTTCATGTTGTTTACAACTACAAAATGTCTTTCGCTCTTCTGTATCTTATGTTTCTGCATTCTAAAAGACTTGATTTACTTGAGGTATTTATTGGAAGGACAACTGTGCCATTTAAGTGCATTCTTGGTGGTAATAGCAGAAAACCACTTCTCTGGCCCTGTCTGAGGACTTTGTTTTTGTTAGGAAATGCATGTCATCTTTTGAGGCTAAGGATGGAGAAAAGCCTACACAAATCAGAGTACTTTTTTTGGCTTTGAGTTGCACAATAGATGTGGTGAATGTGGAGTCAACAGAAAGAAGAGCACATATAATCTTTGACTAATCACAAAAACCACTCTTGCTAGCTCCAGACAATAGTTTGAACAGCATGTGTTGAAAATGCTCATGAAAATAATTAGGCTTGTTGATTAGAGGAGAACTGGTGTACAATTGTGGTTCAAAGTTCCGCTCAAATTCATTCTATTTTATTGGAAATAGCTCATAACTCACGCTTTATTGAAATACTTGTCTTGCACTTGGCCTACATGTTAAAGTCTAAACATATAGAGGCGTACAGTAGAAAAGGCAAAAGTCTTGGGTAGCTGTAAAAATTTCTTTAGCAGTGTGTTTCTGCCTGTAAAAACACAATATAACATTAGACTAAATGCAAATGAACATAAACTACAGTAAAATACAACAAAAACTGTTAGTTTGTTTTTTATGAAAGTTTTTATATCTTCTATATATAAAAGAACACGTGTTTTTGTTCTCGGCACATTCTAGCCATATTAGATGGTAACTGTAAATATGGGCTTCCTTGAGGAGAGGTCTAGATATAGTCAACACACAACACAAATGCCTGCTGCCCAAATAAACAGATTTACATATTATTTAAGACTTTTGGACAGAACTGTACAGTATGGTTTCAGAAGAGATAGTAACATTATAATTTAGATGTTTGTATAAGTTCGTGTTCAATGTAATTACATCCCTGTTTGCTTAAGCCAGAGATCCACATGTGCTTTATACATGTAAACAGAGTGGGAGTACCAGTGTGTGCTCAACAACACTGCTCCATTAGCATCACAATGCGAGGGCCTGATCAAGCAGTGCTCTGTCTGGGCTGGATAGGGAGATTCAGCCAAGGCCAAGGCACAGCCTGCAGATGGCCTTTCCTGGAGTCTCACACACAAGAATGACAGTGTCACCCTCATCAGCTGCGTCTGTGTGTGATTTCCGGAGTGCTCGGCGAAAGGCCCGATTTGCGCGAGCATTCCAGTCAGGTGCGTGTTGGTGTTATTTATTAATTCCCACTAGGGAGGCTAAATGAAGCCAGTGTTTCCTTAGGTCTCCCCGGCTCCTTTTCTTGTGGGTGCAGCTGTCTCTTTTTATGCCTGTGAGGGAGAGACTGCGTCGCAGAGACTGACAAGGAGGAACAGGTGTGCTGTTAAATGATAAATCTGCACGCTCACAATGCCTCAGTGTTAGCAAAATCAGCCCTCCTGAAACCAAGCGCTCAGGCACACTGAGAGAACTCACAAATAATTAAGTAAGGATCCAACTGAGAGGCAAGTTAAGCTGGCACTGACACAACTTTAGCAGCTGACCTGAGGTCAGCCTAGCAGTTCCTCTACTGAAGGCATTAGTCGAGCTTGATTCTGGAACTTGTTCCAAGAAGTGAAAGGAAAGGAAGCTGAAAGTAGAAGGTGATGACTACCATGTGAAATCTGACGTGACATTAAGTCAACATATCAATGAATTTAGCTTCATCTTTTAAAACCTTTGGACATTTTTTTAACCTGTGAAGCAAAAAATGCAGCATTTTATTCACCGCATTTGCAGTAGTGGAAAAACTCCTGAAAACTATTCTTGAATGTTGCTGAAGTGTTACCAGTGCAGAGGGAAACTATTTTAGTGCTCATTCCTTTAAAATACTGAATTCTAGGTGCTTCTGCAATACTTTCTTTCTGGACGAATGTGAGGTTGTATATATTTCCCAAGAGTTAAACTCAGCAAATAGAAATGTGCATTAAAATGTGCAGAAATGTGTTCTGTGTGGGGGTTACCTTAATGTCACTTCAACAAAACATGTCATTTGACCAGGGGCACCCAAACATTTGCATACAACTGTATATGTTGGAGAATAGGAAATCTGATTCTAAAAGATTTGAAAAGATTCAAAAAGAACTGATGGTAACCAAAGTGATTTCATTCAGTATGCAGGAAAAAAGGAATATTATGTCCTAGAGGTACCTCATAAAAGACTACTGTAACAAGTTCAAATAGGAGAGTAAAAGCAGTGCTATACTGCACTCAGCATTTCACTCAAAAAATAACACTGCCAATAAAAAAGCAAAGCACAAGGTACAAGTACAACACTCAACATCCAAGTATAGCAACTAGTAAATTACATGTAATTACTGAATTTCCACCACTGCCTGGTAGAAAAAACCTTACTGCCTGCGTTGAGGGTATTTTAAGTGGTAATTAGAGAGAATTTAAGGAAACCTGAGACAAAAGCATCAAGTTTTGTGCTTCTGTTATCTGTTTGATGTGCAAGATAATTAAACATGCAGGCTTTCGGTGTAAAAAGTAATTGCCCGCTTTAGTGAAATCAACCCAGCTACAGGGATAATTACTTCTGAGAGGAACGTAACACAAAAATGTATGGCCATATGACTATTTCCTGATGTCAAACCTGGGTCAAATAGCAAAACACAATTAAATTCACTTCAGAAGGAGAAATGTAGTCTTGAAATAGCCATATAAATGTCCAGACCTTAACTCCACAGAAATGTGAAGACCCACAAATGTCATGGAGTTTCACATGGATGAATGGGCCAAAATTCCTCCAGAGCGGTGAGAGACTGATCAATAATTACAGGAAACATCTGCTTGTGGTCAGTGCTGTTAAAGTGGGGTAACCAGTTATCTGTACTTTTCAAGCATAGCAAATATAATTTGGGGGGAACAAAACAATGTGTTACAGACTAATTTAACATTGATCTGATATAAAGGGGTTCAGTTTAAGGTCTGACAACATTCTCATTCTTTAAAGAGAAAATATGCAAAATGTTCAAAACTGAAACAGAGCAAATACTTTTTTTCACTGCAGCATATGACTTAAGCATAATATTCCTGATTCCTGACATTTTGCATTCTGAGAATTTCTCATTCCAAGTGGTCATTTATAATTAAATGCAGCACAGTTGCTTTGCTGGGCTCTGTACTCTTTTCTAGGTTATTACAGAGCTACGCCATGTTTTCCAAGTATTCCAGATAGCGCTGGACTGCTTCCTGGTCGCTGGCGCAGGCCCCGGGAGTTTGGCTGCTCCCTCTGCCAGCATCTGGAAACCATCAGAGTAAACAATGGAGGCCTCGGAGCCTGAGCCCCTCAGCCGGCTCCCGTGAGACTCCACTCCACACAGCACTAGAGCACCAAACCCACCAGATACAACATGCTCAATTACCCCACAGAAAAGAGCAAGACAAAGAAAAAAAAAAAAAACACATACACACACACAACTCAACTTTCTCCTAATCTTTGTTTACCTTGGCCAGGATACAGAAGAGATAGATTTACAGATATTCTAAAGCACACAGATCAAATTTGCAGTCTCCCATCTTGTGTTTACTCACACAATTAGTCGCTGAATGTTTGATTAGGAACTTTATTTTTCAATTGAGGTTTACTTTGTGTGATTTAAGTCAATGCATAAGCATGTAGAGTGGCATTTTAACCCATTAACATCCCATGTTCTTGTTATTGAGTGCAATAAAAGTCTGAAAGGGTTAAAAGGTTAATTAATCAGACTAAAATATATGTACAACAGATGAGAGGCCCTTGATTGCTATTTTCTGTCTCATCATTCTGAACCACAATCAGTTGCTAAGTATTTGTCTCTTCTCAGTAAACGCTGTAAATGCTGGTGAGACATTTATGAATGTACAGAATCCTATGTGAGTCAGCTTATTTGCTTCACTATGTTCAGATAGCTGCCAGTGGGAGTTGGCATTTCATGGATTCCAGACTAATATAGCAGGCACAAACGCATGCACAGTAACGGGTACAGAAAAAGAGGGCACACAGGCCAAGTGCTTGCAGAGTTAGCCACTGAACACAGCTGAATGAGAAGCTCTCTTTATGCTAAATCAAGCCCTGGATTATTCACCTGTTTATTTATGCTGATTTATTTATGCACTCTGTAAGTCAAGTATCTTTGGCCTCCTCTCAAAAATGAGGGATGTACAAATATATACTGTATGTTCTCTACAGGAAGCTGTAGTTGGACAAAGACAGGCTATGCATGAGTGCTTATTTTGTCCATGGCCAGCTGCTCTTTCTGAAGTGTAACTGCTGAGATAAGCGTTCTTATCTTGTACAGTGTTAGCTAAATATAAACATCAGCATTACACAATCACTACATTAAGGCTTCACTGCGTCTCCAAAGGCAGACAAGCAGGGAAATCTGCACTAACGTGCTAGTATTAGGCCTAACACCGTTGTTTTATTTGTCTGTGCACAGTTAAAAAGGAACTTCACAGATTTTTCAAAATTTCTGCAAATGAAATGTTTGACATGTGAACAAAATCATTCAGAGTGGTTTCATGTGAAATGCGCAGTTCTATCTATCTTCAAATCGTACACAACAATACTGACAGAAACCAGATGTCCGAGTGCCTCTAAAAGTCACCTCAAAAATGAATGAAATGAAACTGTGACAAATATGCTGTTGTTTTACATTACAGTTTTGAAATAAGCATTTGGCATGAAATGTGTTTTTTCTTTCACATATTCATGGCAAAGAGGTTCACGTAAGGTGCTGTGAGGTAAAATAGTTCTAAAAGAAAACTTTTTTAACATATTCATCACTATTTTGCCATTACTAATATTATATCTAAAACTCACAGACACATGTTGGTTGACTGGTTGTTTGGGATAGTAAATAAAATGGCTATATTTGTGCTGTAGACATTGCAACCCCTGGTTTCTATCACCAACATAAAGAAAATCAAGTTTCTAAGTTTTTACTACAATTAACCATTTCACATCAAACCACTCCGAGTGCCTTTGTTTACATACCAACAATTTAATTATGCACAAATTTTGAAAAGTGGGTGGAATTCCCCTTCAAGCTTTAAATCACTGCGCTCTACACAGATTTTGGCAATGGTATACAACATAAGTGAGCTGTGTTATATCCATCTACTCAGGTTAGTATACAGATCAGACCCAGATACGCTAAAAACATGCCAAAACTTTTTTTTCCAATCTTCCTCTCATAAACATATGTGGTTTTCATTTGCTAAATGAGGTGATAATAGACAGCTAAAGGTGAAAGAACTTTGACTCCAACTATGACACTTACATTTTGTGTGTATGAGGATCATCCAGGGCACTCAGAGACTTGATCCTTACCAAGGGGTGCATTTATGAAACGTGGCCAATAGGAACAGGAATAACGATCCTATAAACCAGCACTGCTCTCCATTCTCCAAATAATCACAACAATGCTTTAGAGCATACTGTGCACAGACCTCAATATTAATGCATACACTGGAGACTAAATAACATAACACGCAATAAATCAGTTCTTGGAAACCCAGCCATTTTCTGATTTATTGGCAATAAAATTACATTCAGTCACAGTAACAAATGGAGAAGTGATTACGATACCACAGGATTTGCTCGGTCCCTCCCGAGCCCAGTTTTTGCAAGGAAAAATGAAAAGGGGCAGGGGGATTAACGAAAGTCCAGTCCAAGTTATATATATTACGTTAAGTGGACATACGGCATCTATTAAAATAAAAGGTCAACATACATAATCCAAAAGACAGGTTACAGGAAATCTGTGTTTCAAGCACACAAATAAATTTTCTCCAACTCAAACATCTGATTCTTCCCACACTATACTATAGTACAGTATGCATTAGAATCATTTATCACACTATCTTAAGCTTGGTCATTTAATAACTATCAACAGCACTGAAAGAAAGAAACACCATCCCAGGCTGAAATGGGCCCTTCATAAGGCAAGAAGTGTAACTGTGAGACCAGATCCACAAACTAGTGTTAGATTCAGTCTGAGGCACTCGTGTCAGTGAGCATTTATCACTTGACTCCTGCTCCTCTGGTGACAGGCAAATAGCTGGCAAACCACTGATATTTTTCAAGAGGCCTTACCAAATATAAATGTCATTTGTGGGGCTGTAAACACTGTGTTCAAATATGGAAACACCTAACAGAGCTGTACTGTGTTAAAATATAACAAGTACTATAGAGTTGCTATCTAATTCATTTTCTCTCACAGTCTGTCCAGTGTGTCACTACAGTCAGCTGAGCATCAGCCCATACTTCCATGTGTCCACTTAACTGGGCATGTTTGTCATTTCTTTTACAATCAGGAACTCATCATATAGTCAGAGTACAGACGACAGCATCCTGTTAAATCCCACTCTGCTATTCTGATGTGGTTTCACATGCAAGATCCTTTATTTTAGTTCCAGCTGAGAGCAGAATGTAGCTTTATAAGAGCTACATGAACAATAGTTTTAAAGGAAAGGGCTGGCAAACAAATCATATTTCCCTAATTTTCCGCTTACCTCAGATGTAGTCAACTGGCTGAGACGTGTCTGGAGTCCAATTTTTTTTTTTTAGTTTAGAACTGGTGTGGCAAGACTAATATTGCTAACAAACACTAGAACTCAACAGTCACCTAAATAGGTTTCTGTAAAAAACTGCTCAAACCACATCTAGGTCTTCATTATGGTGGCACAGACTTGGTTTGGTTTAGGACACAGTATGATGAATGAACAAAACTGAAGGTCACATCTTTAGACAACAAGTACTTACAAATACCCTCAGGAGCAAGAGTGCTGATCTAGAATCAGTATTTGTGACAATCTCAAATAAGACCACTGTAAATACGAAGGAATCTGATTCAAGATCAGTCCTGCTTTATTCTAGTGTTGTCAGAAATGGCTACCCATAGTGGTGAGGTTTTGTTTTTTTATGGCTCACAGTAAGTCATACTGTGCTCTAAACCACACTGACAAGTTTGTGTGATCTTAATGAAGACCTGGATGTGGTTTGAGCGGGTTGAAAGTTTTGGGATGTATTTGCAGAAAAGATTTGGGTGACTGTTGAGTTCTAGTGTTTGTTAGCAACGTTAGCCTTGTAGCTCCAGTTCTAAATTAAAGAAGCAAACTATGGACTCTTGGCTGATCGACTACACCTGGGGTAAGTGGAAAAATGGGTAAATTTGATTTTTTACCAAATTATTCCTCTCTCAGTTCTCGTGATCTGATCATGAAACCAGTCATAAACTGAGGAGTTTTATTCCAAAATGCTGCATGTTCATTTGTAACAGTTTTGGAAATGAGTTTTTGAAAAGAATAACAGCTGAGATCTAATGGAAAACGTATTTAATTCCTTAACAATGGTAGAAATAATCATGATATAACATTGATTTTTCTTGTATGTGTAAAGTCCATTTCCAACAATATATATCATGAAAAAAGAAAACTTTTGAAAGTGGACTAAAATGCATTTTGGAACTTTTGAAAAATGGGTGGAATTCCCCTTCATGTTTTAAATCAATGCGCTCTACACAGATTTTGGCAATGTTACACAACGCAAGTGAGCTGTGTTATATGCATCTACTCAGGTTAGTACACAGATCAGACCCAGATACGTTTTTTCCAATCTTCCTCTCATAAACATATGTGGTTTTCATTTGCAAAATGAGGTGATAATAGACAGCTAAAGGTGAAAGAACTTTGATTCCAAGTATGACACTTATATTTTGTGTGTATGTGGATCATCCAGGGCACTCAGAGACTTGATCCTTACCTAATCCTTATCTAATTTAATTCCCTAACAATGGCAGATTAAATCATGATACAGCACTACTATTGAAAGTGGTCTAAAATGTATTTTGGAACAATTCTCTTCAATTATCAGAAACACCAGTTTTAATCTTAGATCCAACCTTATGTTCAACTGAAAAGGTGAAAAGCCATTGGAAATGAATAGAAATTAAACTATAAATGAAACTACAGCAAACTGTTTCACTAAAATGAGATGAAAGCCAACCCTAATATACAAGCCTAACTTTAATCATTCCTAACTTTTCCTATTTTAATGATGTTCCTACCAATTTTGGCATTGCTAAAAGTGTTTACCACTGCATGCACACTAAAATAACCAGGATTACATTAGCTCAGTGTAACAGTGATAAACTACTCTCCAGTACACCCTGAAAAGTTCCACCAAGTGTATGTTGCAGCACTCATGATAATGACTATCCAGAGACTCATTCTCAAAAAGTAGTTCATAGTTTCAAGTTTTCCTTCTTCTTACCTACTGCCGAAATATTTATCTTAACATCAGAGATAACAGCCATGGCCGTGGCCAGCGCTGGTGTCAGTCTTTTGCACAAGGTCGGTATTTCTGCTGCTCCCTCTGTCTGCTGGATCAGAGACAATATATGAACACGACGAGTGCGAGTCCATTTCCAGAAACACAGGAGGGAAGAGATTGATCTTGGCTGATTATCTGACTGCACTTTATCTGACATTTCTCAGATATTACACTTCCAAACAGACCTGCTTTTTGTGATCCCTTCGAGAAGAGGAATGTAACAGTGAAGTAAACACTCCGTTCGCAGTGGACCTGAGAGAAATACACAGTCACTGCTGTTTAGTCTCCTCTCAGACACTGGGCCTAATTACTCGACGTCAGCTCTTCCTGGTCTTTACAGGAAAAAGCGTCACTGAGTAGGATGTGATTGGCTGTGCTGAGTTAACACAGCTGATCCTTTGTGAGGAATTTTAAGTGCATTTCCTCACTGCTGAGTCATGTCAATCAAGGACCAAAAACAAAAAGGCAGACAGAGTTTAGAAAATGAAAAGGTCTTGTTGAGTTCAAACAGACACTGTGAACGTGGACATGGTGGTTTGTTTAATAATGCTGTCTTTGGTCTGTCTGACATGGTTAAGAAGTACTTAGAGAAAAAAAGGGCAAAAAAGCAGATATTTTGATAATGTCACACATTCAAGATGCAACACATCACACAATCAGTGCTTTTCTACTTGTACTGCTGGCAAAGGTCCAACTCAAACAACTAATGAAAGTTTGTATACGTAATTACTCATTGTTATACTCTATTAGTTCCGAGGACCTTGTAAAGGACAATTTCCATAAAAGAAAACTAGATGACACAGAGTGCTTATTACAGAAGTAAATCTTCTATCCATTAAACAAACAAAAGACTGTTTACATGTATAAGCAAACTAATTATCTGACTTAACTGGAGTTCATTTGCCTGGATTAGCCTTCAGTTTCTTGTAATAAAATTATAATTACTATCACGTTATTAATATATGAGCTTACAAGTTCAAATTGGTGTTACGGTTAAAAACAGTGCAGGTGGGAGCCTTATTTATGAATGGGCACATTGTGTTCTTCAGTTTCTAAGGAGATGGTTTTCTCTTGGCCTGGTGTGTAGATAAATGTTTTCAGTGCATCAGGTTTCACTGGAAAAATGTTGGGTGTTCGCATCAGCATTAGCTGGCATGGCCAAACGTCTTCAGACATCTGCAGATAAAGTTGAGTTGACATTTTCAGTAGACATAACTGATCAGATTCTCTGAGCGCACTAATATATCGTTGCAGAAAAGCATATGTGCTCCTTCAGAACTGACAGCACATAACATGGGAAGTGAACTATGTTACACGGCAAAAGTAATATAGCCCTAACCAGACATGTTGTCATAGCCCAGAAAATGGGACCCTCTGCTATAATCTAGCCACTTCTACAGCCACCACGGCCTCGCTGATGTTGCTGTGTGCCAGTTCGGTTTTCGTCAAGCTGTTTTCCTTGATTCAGTAATCTTGACGTGTAGTAGATCAGGGTGGCTGCTAGTGGCACATTTGCTCTTGGAAGGCTAAGCTCTGCATTAGTCATCCCCAAGTTCACAATCCCAGCTCCGGCTCTACTCACCCTAACGACTCGTACAGCTGCAAATCGGGATTAGGTTACCCTGGCGTTGAATGACATGAGCAGGTTGACTGCCTCATGTGAAAAAAAAGAAAATAGAGGTGTTGTAGGAACATGTTTCCATTTTATTTCAGAGGGGAGGATCATTTAGGCTAATAGGGCTCTTATGCTGTTGTTTCCTTACATGTGTCGAGAAAAAAGTGTGTTTTCTGTTTTATTATTTACTTTTAAGAGAAAAGCAGAGATGGTTAGAACAGTCTAAACCCACATTGAAGCAAAATGCTGTTACTTAGGTAAAATAATGTCTCAAATTAAGGGGCCTTTCCAAACTTATGTAGAAGCACAAATGTACAACGTACAGTAACTACTGAGTAACTTATAGAACTTTGCATCTATCTAGCAAAAGAAAAGAAGTTTGTTAAGTGCTATTCTTCTGTTTTTGTTATTGTTTTGGTCTAAAATAAAATTAAAAAGCTTCAGAGTATGAGGTGCAAGCAACAACAAACCAGTGCAGGTAATGCTGATGTTATCAACACAGAAAGAAATGAAACATTAAAAGGAATTAGTGAATAAATGTTAATTATTAAGATTACTTTTCACAAAATAGCATACTTGAATAGCAACAAAAGTATTACTTGAAAATATTCAGGAAGGTGCAAATTCATAACATTTTTACTTAAGAAGGCCTACATGTAACTGTAAAGTAAACATAACTTGTTACTACCCACCTCTGCATAAGGCTGAGCAAAAATACCGTACAATACTTGAAGTGATCCTCACAATTTACAATATGCATCACAATGTTTAGGCTTTTCTGAGCATGCATGCAAATTGGATCAGACAAAATGCACCAGCAAAGCAGAAGTTTGAAAAATTGCATTATAGACTGACATCCAATGAGCTTCTTGCTACTATGCAGGTTATGTAACTACAATCTTTTTATGAAATGGAGTTTATGATATGGAGTTTTCCCACAATATACTTTGAAAAGTGCAATGTGATCTATTTTTTCATAATAACAATAAAGTACTGTCATATTTCCCACCCCTATTTTAACATTCGCTGTTACTGTTAATCATGGAAATTTTAGCTACATTTTAATGTGCATTAGTGTAGCCATACGGTGTCTTTTTCTTGAAGTCAGCTTTGATAGTAGTGAGTGATCTGTTGTGTGGTAAGTAACCAAGAAGATACACATCTCGCTGCAATGACACGGCGGAGCAGCAGACTAAATGCCAACTGTCATTTGAAGAGGAAAAAAGCCTTCTGTTATATCTCCAGCATCCCAGATAAGCCATATCTGTTTACATTTCAGCCTCTGTTTCACTGTTCTCTCTCAGATAGCTTCACCAGTGGATCTCTGTCTCCTTGGCATAAACTCTTTTGCTCTCTCCCCCTCCTACACACACACACACACACACACACACACACACACACACACACACACACACACTGAGGGCATTTATGGGGTTGGGAATCTGACTAACTGGATGTCTGTAGGATTGAGTTAGAATAGAAGGAAGATCTCAGGTCAGACTGTAAAAACATTCCCATACTTCCCCTCCCCCACATTCTCCTCAACTCACTCGCCCCCACCCCCACCTCCACTCCTTTCCTCTGCCTGGCCTTACAGCAGCTAACAGGACTGAAAACAGGCCTTCCATGACACTGTCGCCTCTATATATATATATGGATGCACTCAGATGCACTTTTTGTGGTTATTACTGGGGACATAAACGGTCACTCGAGGTCCAAGTATTCTAATCCTAAACCACTCATTCTGTTTCAGCACAGGAAGACGGGTGAAGATATACAGACTAACAATTCAATGAAACGGCGCCTTTACGTTTTAACAACACTGTAAAATATCATGGTTTTGCTTATATTTGTGAGTAAGTATGTATATTACCAAAGTCCTTAAAGGAAAGTCTGTTCATTCGGCAGCCATCTTGGCAACAACGTCGGGCAGTTATTTCTAGTCATACAAGCCCAGACTCCTGTCTCTTTGAACAAGGAGAGACAAAAAAAACTTGAAACTGAAGGCCAAATTACTGTTTTAACCACATATTTCAGCTCACTGGTAAAATCAGATAAAAACTTCATAAATAGTTTGTAGCTTCTGACTCAAACAATGACAAACACTGTGGGTTTTTTGGGTTGTTCTGGCTGCTGCGCTTTCGCAGATCTCAACAATTTAATGGGGGCTTTTCCTGCTTGCAGCTTAATCAACAAACCAATAGGCTCTTTCTACTGGTCAGGACTTTGCCCGTAAACAGACGTTATGTGTAGCGTTACAAGCTTTCCCATTCATATTTTAACCAGTGACTAGTCTCTACCTTTGTAACATCTCTGATGTTACACTGTGAACTCTAAAACACAAGCGCCTAAACGCGAGTGCATTGCCAGAGACGTGTTGCCAAGTATGTGACTGACAAAGCCAATGTAGCTAGGTCCAGAAACAATAAAAACTAACATGTTGGCACATCATCCACTGAGGATAAAAAATAAAAAATACCTTGTGTAGAAGTCCTCATCAGCATCCAGTGTTGTATCTGTTAGCTGTACTTTTAGCTCACGTTTTAGGGAGCCTCCATTTCATATACGAAAACTATGTAACTGATTTCCCTCTGCTTTTTATAAATAATAAAAATGTTTTCAAATGTATTCCTCTACTACCTACCTTTTAGGTTCCTAACACCAGTGCTATCACCTAGGTTAAAAGAGTAAGCCTTCATCTTCAGCCCTATGCTAATTTCGGCTGAACTCAGTTACCTTTTTTTTGGCCGTTTTTCTTATTTTTCCATTTCCCGTGGTTAACCAGATATCCATTCATTAACTCTTGCGGATACTCAAATATCAAAATTAGCCAGAATGCACAACCCTCGTGATTACTTCTTTAATAAACCCTGTTTGTCCTGAAAAGTTTTAAAACAATCTACAAAGACATAATCATTTCAGTTTAGAGGTCTGGATGTTCCCTTCAAAACATGATTTTTAAAAATATTTCCTTCATGTAGCTAAACAAGAAGAAATGCCTAATCCTTCCTGAGCATTTCAGAGCAAAGCTCTCAACGACCATTAACTAGCCAAAGATGGACTGTTGACAGAAATGGTACTACAGCCTCACTCAAAACCAACAAACATTCCTCTCTTCAGTCTTCAGTAATAACCCAGATCTCTCATGTTGGCTGGCGGAGGCCTTCTCTGCTGTCCTTTAGGAGTTGGTGATTGTACTGTGATTAAAAAGTGATCTGTAGCCTTAGCAGTGCTGTAGTCAGCATCCCACCGGGCGAACAATATGGGCTGACTTCCTGACCCCTTCGTCTGGGGATCCTGAAGGCAAACAATGGGATCCTTAATTAATGTCGGCCATTCCCAGCAGTGCTGGGCTCTTCCCAACAGGCCCGATTGAGGCCTGCACACAAAGCATGCTGTGTTGTCACTCTGACACCACATACTGTGCCCGAGCTGCACTGCTCCACAGCACGATCGCTGCAATTCAAGCCACAGCAATATTGCCTTTCAGCAAAGAGTGGGAATGGTCAAGTCCTCCTCGGCTACAGGTCAAAAATGAGAGATATCTTCTGAGTGCATGAATGTGCAATTCAATTTTTTACTATACAGTATTCTGAGGCTGTAGAGAGTCTGTGGTTTGCCCGTGACATTATATGAGATCATGCCATAGCAATTGTGCTGTAAACATAGCAGCTGCTCTTCAAGTGCATAGTGCACATTTCTTTATTAGACACAATTCTACAATATATGGTAGCCTAATTTCTGTAGCTTAACACGCAGAGAAATCATGCAAGAGAGAATACTAAAGATGCACCAATGTTTCAATGACAAAACTGACATGTAACACATTGCTACGGCTGATAGACAGTAACCAGTTACTTTATTTTTTTGTATTTTAATGCGTGTTCACACTATAGTCTATATATGAAGTGCAATAAACATTATTTCATTTTGAAACTGTAAACTGCTGCAAATGCAAGTCACATCATATCCTTTCTGCTGTACAAATTTCTGGAATAGTGAGTTTTCAACAGAATAATTAGATTAGAGGTACTGAAAGTCTTTAGCGCATGTCCCTCTGATGTATCTCAGCTGAATATTTCTTGCGAACTGCAATTCTGGATTTCATCAAATCCACCCCAGGTAAAATTAATATCTGGAAACAAACCCAAACCAACAATGTGCAGAAAATCTCTTAATTGTTCCTATTTACATGAATCACAAATCAAAGATTTTCATGTTAGTTTCATCAGCAGATTATGTAACACCGTCTGTGGACATGGGACGCTCTTACTCTGTTTGTTTTCTTTCATTAACTTTTGGGCTCATAAGACCTGTCTTGACTGAGTCGCTTGTTAGTAAATGATTGAAGAACATATGAAACCTTCTACGAAAATAAAACTTAATGGAAAAATAATTACCGTGGGTTTAATAAATAATTGCACTAAAAATCTGCAGGATCTGAGCATAGGAATGGTGACCTCAGAAAGCAGACTCTCCCTGACCCTCCGTCCAAGGAAAACAGACCCTCTGCAGTGTGTCCAAACAACAGTTGCCTTGTTAATCCTGATGAAGGCATTTTAAAAAGCCATCTCTGTAACTGAGACAGCCATTCTGACAAAACTTTGTTAAGCCGTCCTAAATCACTATTACACACTCTTTGAAGATAACAATGTGCCTCAAAAAAGGGAAGAAAAAAATAGCTTTGAACAAATGCAGCTTCCATTTTTAGGTTGTTTTCCACATTATTACATATGACACAGATAGTATGGCGCTTGTTGTGGTCATTCTGCTGGTATCTCTCCCTTCCATAAAAGAGAAATGCCAAAGCAAATGCTGGGTGCATATCTCTAGCAGTGACAAAGGGAAGTGCTATGGCTGTTGTATCAGCAAAACCCAGAGGAAGAATTGTATTCCTGTACAGAACACAAACCATCTGGCAGGAAACCTTCTTTTCATTTTCTTTTAACTTTGATTTCCTTTTTAAGGAAGTGTTCTCAGTGTGCTCTGTCTGACACTGACACTTCTCTTCTGGCTGTTTCCAAATCCTGTCAAATTCTTTCTCTCCTGCCATGAGTTAATTTTTTCCCAAGCTGTCCCATTGTAAGCTAAAAATTGTTCAAACTATCTGTGCAAAAACAAAAGCCACTGTAATGTAATGTAAAGTATCTGTGAAGTTTCAAACTCTCAATCACAATTAAAAAGACAACAGGCTGTTTCGGTATTAAGGCTAAACAGAAAAATCTTATTTAGGTCTTGTTAGGCCGAAATTGTAATGATTTTTAGTTGCTGTGTTTCAGAGCGAAGGCAATTTATCAGGCCAACAGACAAGCTGCAAAGAACATGTAGCAGCTGGTTTGGACATCTAGGAATGCAGACAGATGATTTACTATGTCACATTACACTCAAATTCACAAGGCGTTCAAGGCAATTGTAGTTGTGTGGCTGAAAAACAAAACAGAGCTGGCACATTTTTGTTTCAATGATAAATTATTGCAGAATTGTTTGTGCCAAGTTGATCAAAGAACAACCACACTGGCAATAATCAGAGAACTATGTGTTATACAGTAAGTTGTGCTCATTGGAGAGAGTACAAATATAGCATTTTCAATTAGAGTTATTATTGTGAAGCACTCATCAGGAAATGGGGTGTGCCCAAACTACGGGGACTAATTGTTTTCCAACTGCGGTAAGGAGTCATCTGTGATGTAACACGCTGTAGAACCAAATTGGAAATAAATTGCATGGATATATGTATATTCGAGGATTCAGTCCACCATCTGTAGTACAACAGAAACCTGACTATTACGACTGTGTTTATGCAATTATCTCAGCAAGAGTCTGGAGAGAAGGTGGCTGCCTCCTCAAAGATCTGTGATTGCCTCTTACATCAGAGTGTTTTGCTTTAACAGACGGGTCTAGTTGTAATGGAAGTTCCTTTCAAACAAAGACTTTCTTCTCAAAGAAAATTACACAACCGCAGGGCTGATATTTGTCATTTCAATATATTACATAATGCAAACGTTTGTGCCAACAGCAACAACAAACCATTAAGACTTTATCACCTTGACCACGAGCAGGCGAAACGTTTGTCAGAACAAAACATGAGCGAGTTAAAAAGCTGTTTGCCTCAGTCTTAACGAGCTCGTCACATCATGGTGATGGACGGATACATTTCACTGATGCTCCTGAAGAGGAGTGAGATCTC
The DNA here is from genome assembly GCF_904425465.1 of Colossoma macropomum. Classification (NCBI taxonomy): domain Eukaryota; kingdom Metazoa; phylum Chordata; class Actinopteri; order Characiformes; family Serrasalmidae; genus Colossoma; species Colossoma macropomum. Next base: position 17,636,798 of record NW_023494791.1, on the reverse strand, counting down.
CAGCTTTGACGCCATTTGTTGCAAATGCCCCAGCGTGTTGGATCTGCCGCATTTGATCAACCGACCTGTGAGAACCACTGCGCTGAAAGGAAGTGAGCCAATACAACATGAGGAAAACATTTGTGATAGTGCACTGTAAAAAACAAAAGAAGGTTTACTCAAGTGTTTAAGGGACCAAAATGCCTTGAATCAATTGAGTTCCCTCAACAATTTGTTGTGCACCTTGAAGATAAACAAATCATTTAAGGGAGCGCAGTGGAAATCACTACAGACAGTCCGCTGAGTAACATTTTTTAGTAAGCAATGATTACTTCCTAGACGTAGTCAGTCTGTCAGTATGCGCAGATGTTTTGAGACTTTACTCAAAGTGAAACTACTTTCATCATCAAAACATCCAATGAATTAGGAGAAAAATGCTGTATGAATATACACTATACAGTACTAAAACTGTCTAAATGTGTAACACAGTCTCACATTCCTAATAGCTAAGACTGTATTCTGTTTAGTATACTGATACTACAACTACTTCAAGAGATCCACAGCCATCAGAGGCCTTTGAGTGAGCTTGTGCTAATTCCATTGCTACAATCCGGAAACTTGTTACTGAAACACCTACTCAAAAGCAGCAAATTACAGCTGGAGAATCCAGAAGGGAAAATGAAGTTGGAAACATGGCTATATATACACATTCCATTGCCATGATTGCAATTTGAACAAAAGACGCATTATCTCAAAGGAATAAAGGGACCTCTGTATAAAATCAATGGGATTCATGTGTTTTTGATCAACATAAGAGAATCATCATATTGCCCCTTCAAAGATATCAAGCTTCCAGATTTAGTTCAACGCATCTGTTTCAACTTCTTTCAAGCATCATTTCCTTCATCGCCAACCAACGATCATATTACTAGATGATTTACGAAGCAAGAGCCTGTAAGAGAAGCAACTGAGTCGAATGTGCATGGCATATCATTAGCACATACTTCAGTGGATGAAAATGCAAGTGGGTGATTTGAATATAATTAGGACCTTGTTATGACCCTACTTAAAACACTACATAGTATTCTGTTCCTAACAAGAGCCACATTGATGATGAAGATGTGGCTAGCAATAAGAATGCTTGCCGTGAATGACCAGCGGTGTCACTATGAGTGTGTGACACAAAAAAGGGCATTGGCATGAGGGATGCATTGCAGAGTTTGTGACTCACAAGCTGAGCTTACATGTCGAGGCACTCACAGTTCTGAAACCTGCATTCCAGCACACACACACACACAAACATATTTTCCATGAGGAAATCCCGCTGCAAGCTACCATGCACTAAAGCTAATATCCAACTGCGAGGCACAAATCAAAATTTTAAAGGAATACGCCAACGTTTTTCAAACTCGTCACTATCCGCTGCATTTGTAGCACACAGCTACAAATTACCACAGACAATCATTTCGACATATTTCCCTGTACAAGAATGGAAAAAGACTTTGGCTCAAAACAGATTTATAACAGAGGTCAATTGGCAGATGCTTCAACGCCTGCTCATTGTCTATTATAAGCATGTTCTGTCAACCTTTTTTAAAAGCTACACAATGTAAGTTTTGGGAATTTAGAGACCCCTCTGGTGAAAATGTGTAATTGCACACAATGTCCCAAAGAACAAATTTATAACATTGGTTGTACCTTGGACCCCTTCCCGAGCGGATAAATCTGATTGCGAGCGAGTTGAAAGAGTATTCCAAGAGAATTCAGGAAAAACTTGGTAAAAGACACATCTACTGAGGATGAAGGTGAACTATATGTTACAGTAATTATATCAGTACAATGTTAATTTTGTAGACCTAAACATTGAGCTGGATCTTCTTTTTGAGACTTTGTGTATTGATGTTAATGCATAAAGACGTATGACACAGTCTGAAAAACTCTCACGAAATCTGACCCCACACCTCTAACTTTTAAATTATTATTTCAGACTTTACAGGGTGACTCTCAGCGGTGCACAGCCACCATATTTTAGTGTGCTTCTGACCCAGAAACGCTGCTCCTTTCGATTTTTTACCAAATCTTACAGTGCAGCTTTAAGTATAGGGAAATACCGCATGTAGGAACATCCTTTAACAGCAATAACCTGACAAGGTGCTCAGACCTAGGCCTAAATTTTGATAGAACGATGCTGATAATGAACATCAGAACAAAAGAGGTGTGTTTACATAACCCCCTCTGGCTGGCCCTAAGCAGAGCAGCATTGGTCAACAGCTGCCAGCCCTATGGTTTTCATTCTTCTAACTAGCATTCCCTGTAGACCCATCTGCCATGGCCACCATTATTTCCACTCACTGACACATGGGACAGTGAGACTGGCCTGTGCTCTGCTGCCTGTGCGTGCTGTATGCACCAGCAGGCCGCAACCAACACACATGCTTCCTGCCCCCCACGCTCTGTTCCTACTGAGCCATGACTTTCACTGATTCCTATCCGGCCTGTGCTTGTCCAGACACCCCCAGACACAGTGTTCTGTAATTTGGCCTCCGTGCTGTCTGAAGAGATTGGGCCAGCACGGCTCATGTGTGGGATGGGTGAGTGGGGATGCAGGGTGTGCTCTGGGAGAATACAGGAGAATGTGATTCTCACAGCTGGCCATAGATCATAAGGCCCGCTGTGCCCTGTGAAGTAAGATCCCACTGTTTGTATTGGCAGAGCGCTCGTAGTCCTCTGGACATGACTAACCCGTAGTGGGGACCAGCTTATCCTGGAATTTATTTCCTTTCAGAGAACAGGAAGAAAGCTGAGATTCGCCCAAATGCACCATTGTGCAACTGTCCTTTTCTGGGAACATCCATGAGTGAACCTCACTCATGCTCTGTCTTAGGCACATTGAGAAGAGTGAGTAAGTATTTGTGTGGCTACGATAAATGGTAAGTAAATCATAAAGAGTAAGACTCAAGGGGAGCTGAATCGCTACAGCGTTTGAAACAAGTAGGTGTGGACACTGTCTGGGGACTGGTCTTTCTTGTGTTTCCATTGGCATTAACATGAGGTCTGAAATTTAAAACAGGACAGATCTGCCTGTGATTTACACTACGCCCCAGCTCCAGAGCTGCTACACATCCACACAACACACACAATGATTTCCTACGAGCGTGACTGTCAGGGGAGTTTTGTGTTCATAAAACAGAAGAGGCAAACTTTCAGTAACTCTTTTCCTGTACTGCATATAATCAAAAACCAAACTCACTTAGCATTGCTATGAATATTTCTGGATTACGTAAGCTGAATCACATTTTATTCAGCTTGACCAGCCTGAACACATGCAAAATATCATTTTGTTTTAATTTTCTTAGATACAATCCATATCTCGATTGCAGTAACGACCATATCACAACCTACTGTGGGTTCAGTGATGATGTAACTACAGCTTTTGAAGATTACAAATATCATTACTAAATCCAAAGCTGATTCAACACACGACGTAGCAAATGTCAGAGACACTGTCAGTAAATTACCTGAGTCGTGCACAAAAGAGGTGGAGGTATTTTATCACGAGACAGGTCTTTTAGCGGTCTGCAGGGAACCCTCATCATCTTTCATAAAGGGAGGCTTGCCATTTTAATCCCACATCTGGTGTGCATTACCATTCCATGCAGCTCTGACTCAAGTCTGGATCTTAGCAAGTACCTCACCCTCTCTTTGTGTCCAAAGACCATAAAATGCTAACCGCCTGAAAGTAAAGATGACATTGTCTCATTTTCAAAAATCTTGTAGTTGATCTAGAAAAGATTCCAGTTACTGGAATTAGAGTTAAAGAGTGAAGAGGCCTAAGGGATACACGTACTATAAATAATGAAATCATTTACAATTGTTCTTTTATTATGTAGGATTTGACGACAGCAAAACCTAAACAGCTGTGGCAGAGGCATGACTATTGGACGTATAATGTGCAGTCTTGCAGAATAAACACTGCTGCCGGCATCTTAATAGAAATGACTGACTGCTAAATATTAAATAGTGAGTACTGCACTATGCAATTTTGTGATTACATACTATAAGCTACATGTTCATATATACACAACTTGCGCAACAAAATATACTTCTCAAAGTGTGCTTTGAATTTATGTCAAATGGTGTAACTGTTATTTGCTGAAATATATATATATATGGAATATTAGCGAGTTCACAAACTTACAAACATACAAACGTAAGTAATAAAGATTCTATCAATCAAGAAAGCTCTCACTTGTAGTATCTAACCTTGAGCCAATCACTGATATTATCGAAAATCATGACAATTTAAACAACCGTCAATACTATGCAAATTACTGTTCTTTCACTCTCTTTTATGTCGCATTTTTTCTTTTCTTTTTTTTTGCTTTTTGTACTGCTATATAAACATTCATACTTTGAATGTCACATGGAAAGTTTATAACATAGATTTTCAACCTGGCAAAGAATGCTGGGGAATAATGCAAAATAAACAAAGAAATTCTGGTACATGAGATCGACAGATCGGTAAGTAAAATGGACGTGCTTGTCCAGAAAAAGGGCGCCTAGTCCGGCTATTCCAGTTTGTAATAGTAAGGTAATTATATTACCAGCATGAAAAATACAAGCTACAGGTTAAGGCTCTGAAACACTCACATATGGTACTTTGTAACTGAACTTGGATCATGATAATACCTTTTATCTCTGAAGAAGATAACAGTTTGTCTAAATTTTACACAGTCGTCCAAGCTTAGCAGTATCCCCTATATACAACTACTAAGAGAGCTACTACTTACATCTGTGTCACAAATGTTGCCACATACTGAAGTGACTTCTTCGATTTCTCAATAGAAGACACGTTTGTGATTAATTTCTTGTTGATTAAAATTCATACATAAAGTCTCTGATGATTCCTTCAGACGGAAGAGTGGCTGCTCAGAGATGAGAGCACAAGCAAGATTGCATGATGTGTTTTGCTAATCAAATCTTTTGAAAAAATCATTGAAAAATTTGTTTGCCTACATTAAACCACAATTATTCAAAGGCCTCAGCAGCACTGCAAAGCGCAATACAGCACGTACAACAAAACACATGATTAAAAAGACAGAGAGATGCTTGTTTGACAAGTTGAATGCAACTCTCTCCTCTCTCTCTCTCTCTCTCTCTCTCTCTCTCATACTCATACTGTACATGTGGAATGGTGATGTGGAATGGTAGGGTCTTACCTGAGGGCAGTCTTTGATGTAGTGACCCTTATTGAAGCAGAGATGGCACAGGTAGTTTGGTGGAGGTCTCTTGCTGGGCTTGCGTGGCTCCGAGGACAGGGAGAGGTCAGAGAAGTGGTCCGTTAGAGAGTTCAACCCATCCACTATGTTGTTCAGAGAGCCATATGGGGAGACGCTTTTGTATAAGCCATTATTTAAGGCCTGCAAAGAAAAAGTGAACAAGAGGGCACTAGCAAAAATAATTATATGAAATTTTAAACAAGAAACAACTAACATTTAAGTGTTAGGAACTTCTGTACTGCACACCAGGTGGCATTTGAAGAGTTACATCATTTTAAATCTGTCTGATGAAACATGGAAAAGCTGACATGAATCCATAAATCATGCAAGTCAACAGATTCATAAAACAACAGGAACAGGAAACGTGTAAAAACAGTTGTATAACCACAAGCGAGTTGGAAAAAGCTGGACTCATATTTGATGAACAGTTCTCTGAATTATCTCTTAATTTAAATGTAGTAAAACTATAAGACACAGTGAGTATTGAGCATAAGTTCACAAAGTTTAGCCTGTCCCAAGGTACACTCCAACTTAAGCCTAATGATCACTGCATCAGACTGTGGTTTGCACATTGGGCTGTATTATAACCACAGTGAGCGCAGGAATGTCAAACACTCATATGTTACACTCTCAGAGGCTTGGAAGTAAAGAAACTGCCTAAGCGATGTCTTCCTCCAGAGGAAACGGCTATCCTTTGGAGGACTGTGTTTTCTGGTGAGGGCTAATGGTGCATAGTAGTAAAACTGTATACTTGGCAAGTCCTGATGATTGTTATGCTGTCCTTAGCTACCAAGGACATTAAACAGCTTTCTCACGTCTTCCAGTCCATTCTTTCCTCATCAGTTTGATAAACTCAGGGTACACCAAACATATTTTATTGAAGCTTTCTCCATAACCCTACATCTGTCATTCATTTTCTGTCCTGCCCACTCAAATCCGTTCTGAGAGCAATCCACATTAAATAGAAAACAAACACAACCCCAAACTTGCTTTTCTGCAGACTTACATATGGCTACACATAAAAACAAGAATACCATCTAATAGGACAAATAAATTGGATTTACATTCAGCATAAATAGCCTGCACATGCAGCTGTAATATATGTGTGTGTGTGTGTGTGTGTGTGTCTGTGTGTGTGTGTTTGAATCCAGTTACATTTGAATTTTGTCTGTTATAACTAGAGATTCACTAATTCAACTGTTTTCTCTCTCAATATTAGTTGTCTGAACTTGTCCTACTGTGCTGAGTTACTGCACTTTTGCATTAAATACATGGCTAATGGACCAGTTTGTGCATATAAGCAATTAAGCACTACTTAAAACTACACTATGTAAGTTCTGGGGATTTTGACATCTGGGTGGAAATACGTAACTGCACACAACATGCGGAATAACATTTTGTTGCGTCGGCTGTGCTTTGGACCCCCTCAAGCAGATGAACATAATAATTGCGTGCACACTGAAAGGGTATTCAAAAAATTCGGGGAGGGACATGTTTTCCAAGGGTGTAAGTTAATGTTGGTATGACATGGTCTGAAAAACTCCCACAAAATCTGACTCTTCTCCTGACTCTGTAATGCCACTTATTGCCATTTTAACAAAAAATCTTACATAGTGCAGCTTTAATAAAGCTAAAATAGAAAAAAAAAACTCATTTATTTCATAATCATATCTCATTCTCTTTCTCTATATTTGTTGGGCCTTAATGCCCTCCCATCCACTTCCTGTATTTTGTTCATATATCATAGAGCTTAATACCCAAACCTAACCACCAGCCGCCACTGTACTGTACCACAGAGCAGATGATCATACATCAATTTTTTTTTTTTTTAGGATTGTGTACATTCTTAAATTATATTGTTACAGATTTGTACAATTGCACTATTACAATTTTATAAGGACCATGACTAAGAAAGGGCATTGAATGTGGAATGGTAACATCTGACTCGAACTGTGTTCAAAATACTGATATGGCTAAATATCATGGATAAGCTTGCGCTGATACACATATCAATATTGAGATGGCTGTATCCACATTTATGAATTCACTTGTGTGTGCCCCATTGAAAAAGAAACTAAGTTATGTTTTTTTCTTCCTTTTAAAAATTATTTATCTTTATAAAAGTTTTGTAGTTTTAGTTACACTTCCACAGACGTACCTTAGTTTATGGTTGTGAAGTATTAGTGTAGTCTGCCGTGGTAAGCTCTCAGCCATTAGCATTTTGATAACATGTTTGTATCATGAGTTTCAAGTTGCAGTGCTGTTAAAACTAAACAGATGATACTACTGTGGTGTATGTGATCTGCGGCACACGCTTGGGAACATTTTGTTGTTCACTGATAATTTACAGCCACAGACTCTCGCAGACAGATGTACATGCCTAAACATTAACTACTGCCTCCATGATGCTGACCTGGTGATTACAAGTGCAGAAGGTTCTTGTGCCTTCCAGTGCTCTAACCACATTTTATAATGTATTTAACAAAATGACATTATCATCCTCCCCAGCCTTATTTATTTATTAATTATTATTACAATGTTTACCTTTTTTTTAATAAAAGGAAAACATTGAACAAAATTGTGTGTTGTACATCTGGTGTGTTTTGTCATTGTATCATATCGTAATGCTTGTATCATGATACTATCACATCGTAAAGTTGCTGGCAATGTATCGTGTCGGCAATGTGAGTGTCCTGGTTTCAAAGACTAGGCTTTATGCTTGAACATGAATCTGACCCATAATATGCAAATTTGAATCCACAGCAAGTTCTCTACAGACATAAAATTGACTAGCACAAGTACAGCTGAGTCAACTGCACTGTTGCGCACACACTCTTAAAAAGAAGGTTTTCAAGGGTTCTATAGTAAAGGGAGTTGTTTCTATTTAGTACCATGCTTAAGTGGTTTTCTGCATAGTGAAATCGTTCTTCAGATTGTTGGAGAATGTGTTGTATAAGGTTCTATATAGAACCTGCTTGAAAACGGTTCTATATAGCACCAAAAAAGGGTTTTTCTATTGTTAAACGCTTGACATTGTAACAGTAAGATAACTCTTTTCGGTGCTATATAGAATCATTTTCGAAAAGACTCTATATAGGACCACATACAACACATTCTCCATCAATCTGAAGAACGAATTTACCATACAAAGAAACATTTAAGCATGCATTCCCTTTACTGAGGTACCCTTGAAGAACCATCTTTTTTAAGAGTGTATAATAACATTTTCAGTTTTATATATATATATATATATATATATATATATATATATATATATATATATATATATATATGTGTGTGTGTGTGTGTGTGTGTGTGTGTATTTAAATTGTGTGTTCTTTAATAAATACTTAATACACTGAAATGAAATCACATTTAACAAGCCAGATAAGGAAAGTATAATCTTAATGCTAATTAATGCAAATTTTTAACATTTTATTCTAATACTAACACAACAAAATGATGTCTTGAGACGTTTTAAGAGTCAGAGAGAGCAGTAGGTTCTGAAGTGGCTGGCTGAGAGCAGATGGCCATCGCACACTTTGTGGAGAAGATCTCTCCTTTCTGCTCTCTCACTCAACAGGAGAGCCTCTCAGAGGGTTATTCCTGCCCTGCAGTGCCCTGATCCCAATACTTATACACACACACACACACACACACACACACACACACACACACACACTCACACACACGCACACACACTCATACAGTCAAACACACACACACACACACACGTTTATACAGATGTGTTCATTCACAGACACTCACATCAACCCACATGCACATACAAAATATCTATGCACACACATGTAGACCCCCCCTCCACACACACACACAGGCACACCTAGGCAGCTGTTGCTGTTATTCAGCCTTTGATTAGGTGAGTGCTTTCTCAGGGAAGAGGTGGTGCACTGTGTAGTTCTCTGAGTGAGTGCTTTTACAGAGCTCACAAATGGCACTCAGCACTTTTGGCTCCCATCTAGAGCAATTATACAGCAGATTATCCTTAGCAGATTGACGTCTAATATGGGGAGAAAAGAGTGTGAAAGTTATACACACTAAATTGAAGCATACTCAAACTAACACTGATACTGCAAACCTATATAGTGTATAGTGCTAAGTACGCCAACAATTTATCAGTTCATGCTACGTACTTGCAGTATACAGATGGTATAATAGAGCACAATGTTATGTCAAAATACATTTTAAAAGCTAATATTCCTCTCTCACAGCTGATGTGACAGGGAATCATAAAGAAAACATTATTTTTTAAACTCAAGTTTAATCATATACTTATGCCTCTGGAACCAATTATTGTGCTGAGTAGTGCAATCTAGTCAAAATCTCTTTAAAATCTCACGACTCTAGTTAGAGCTGCACAATTCAATGTTATTCTCGAAACTTGGCTATTCACAGTCCCAACTGCAATGATGGATCAGGTAGCCACACCCATCTTCGGAGGTCCTAATTCTTGTTTTATTCTGACAACTGCTGGTCTTCCACCATACATGTATACATATTTATTAATGCATTTCTAATTTTATTTAACTATAATATAACATTTTCACTCCCTACAGAGGTTCATGCTGATTTTTGCCCTTATATATATCAATCAGCAAATAATTAATATGATTTGTGACTTTATCCGAATAAATATACCACTGTTAAATTTAGCACAATCATTGTGTTTATGCCAATACAGAAAACACTGTATTCAGTTTTGGCTGAAACCAACGCCTGGTCATTCTGAAAGGTCATCATCAAATATTTCTCAACAGCAGATTAGAGCATTTATTCTTCTTTAGCAGGCCATAACCTTTTGACCCTTACTGCATCAGTATATAGGCCTCAAACCGAGACATTTAGCTTATGAAGCATTTGGAGTTCTCGAAACATCTAGAAAACTGACCTATAGTGCCTACAAAAACGCAGGTCTATTGACCAGTCCTATGTACTGAGCTAATAAGAGTAATTTATCATCATTTATTATCATCTATCAACCAATAAAAAGGCGTACACAAATCTAAATAGACCTAAATATGTAACATTTACACTCTACATTTTACATGCACTTCCGCGTTTGGTGTGTCAATAATCAAAACCATTAAGCTCATTAATCGATTAGTCTCCGTATGACTGGCTAACTTAGGTTGACGTCTAATTCCTCAGTAAAGGTAAATTTTCGAAGCAGTTTGTAAAACTAGCCAATGCGTAAAGGAAGTCAACAACAAATATGAACATACTAACATTACATTTCAGTCAAAGAAAGCCAAGACACCCCTGTGCACCATTTACCTACAGCAAAAACGACTTGTGCAGATACCAAATGTCATGGCGGTTGTGTGGTCTACAAGAATAGGCTCTCATACTCAAGCTCAGACATCCACACTAGTTTTACACGCTGGGCAAAAAAAATCACGAACTAACACGCATAATCCTGTCAGTGGACAAAACAGCAGGTATAACACGAAGCTCAGAGAGTGTTTTCGGCCTACCTCGTTTCTCGGGAGCTGAAAGAAATTGCTGAGATAGTTGGAAGTGAGAGAGGAGCTGAGGTCGGCAGCGGGAGCCTTGCTGTAGCTCAGGTCCGGATGGGAAGCATTGGGCTCGGGTCGAAAGGCATCGAAAGCACTGGTCTGGTGGGTGTCTTGTAAAGAGAGATAAACCCAGTTTAGGAGTTGTGCAGGCTGGTACACTGAGGTACTACTGTCTATGGCAGACAACAAGCTCATCTTTTGCGGATAACTTTCTCTCTCCCACAGTCACTTTCAGACAAGTCTCAACTTCGAGGACTTGTTCTAAGTTTATTGAATGCGCCGTCCGCTTTTCCACACCCCAGAAGTGGAAAGTTTTCGCTCTTCGTTCCCGCTCCAACTCTGTTCCTCTCCTGGGATCCCCGTCCCAGGTTTGCGATTACGCCCGAGTTATTCCTCTAACATGACATTACATTACAAAAAAAGTTTTAGCCCGCTTTCCGCGGCCCGTTATCTCTCTTTATTTGCACTCTTACAGCGAGGGGCTTATTGCATATTCAGTAAGCCAGAGAGTGCGTCATCTCTAACAAGAGCCAATCAGCGCGCGGCCCAAAATATATGCAAGATGCGTTTCGGTGGGACCTGTTGATGATTGGTTACCATGTAAGCTTGATTAGAATATTCATTTAGGCTACGTCCCAGGCCATGTCAACAGATAATCTGAAATTTACAAACCAGGGTCTGTGCTAAATGGCATAGACTTCGCGGGATCATAAAATCAAAAAAGACAAAAATTATATTTTAAACTTTAGGCTATATGACATATATACACTAGCATTCAAAAGTTTGGAATCACTTGTCACATTTATAAATGCATTTATTTTATTCAATTTTAACTCATACAGTGTATATCTTTCAATATGTTTTATTCAATATATTTAACTTTTTTTTTTTTTTGGTGGGGACACCCTGGTCACCCTGAGATTTGATCACCAAATTTTTCATTCGAAGCATTCGGGATATTCAGTTTATTCTTATTAGTTTTACAGCTTTCTCAGTCATTAAGGGATCATCTACAGCTCCCTTCATCATTCTGGAAACATCTAAAATATCTTCCTGTATCACTACTTCCTACTAACGGTTGAAAACTGTGATGTTTAATTAGCTGAAATCCAGGCAGACAGCTTAGAGAGGCAAAGAGATGTACACAAGGTCTACCCATTTATACTATTCTAGCTGAAAGTGCCATCCCTCCCCCAAACCATAATTAGCTGTAAAGTAATCACTGCTTTATAACAGCCCTGATTGCTGGCTCTCTTAAAGGCTGAAGGTGTGTAGTTTCACATATTCCACTAAACAGGAAAATAGGCTGATGTAAAACAAATGGCTCTGTTTATTTAGCTTGAGGTGAGATTCTGAGGTGAGATGCCCAAACAGTTCCTGAGTGAGTATCCACCAGCGGCTTTCTTCTTTCTTCAGCCACAGGATAAATACACATGAAGCTTACTTTCTCAAGCTGGAATAACTACACATCATGGTAAACCATGCTCAAAAAAGTTAATTAAATTGTGTCCTCAGTTTAAAGTTTTAAATGAGCTCAGTGAAGATTGTTCACTCACCTTAAAACATTTTAGATAACTATATTCACATAGTCATTTTAGGTTTTTCTTTAGTTGATCCAGTTTTCAAGTTTAGAGTAAAAGATCCGTGTTAACTTGTCTAAACAGATAACACCAACAGAACAGTCAAATACTTCTCAGCAAACAATGGATATGAAACAGAACAAGATGAGGAATATGGCATTGTTGCACTTCAGGGAGTGTTCAGCTACTTTCTAATGGAGAAATGTGTCAGGCAGCTTCTTTAATAAACAAAGAAAAATCTCTAATTTAATGATGATGCACCTCAATAAACAACAAACCGCAGTCAAATTTTAAATAGTTCTGACATGCTCTGTGAGGCTCAATAGAAAAAATATAAATGAATATATATATCAGACACCAAGAAACTTTTCTGATTCAGTTGCATGCAGTTCTCCACACACCACTTTATGAAACACTTAACAGGCTTATATGCCACCTTGTGGTGTAGTTGAGAAACTTTATTTTTTATTTCTGCAGTCAGACATAAAAGATGAATGAATACATATTGTTTAGTTATATCTTAAACTAAGCATACAGCCAATTGTACTAAATAAGAACTTCTTACAGAACTTTGCATTAGATCTTTCAGGAATAAAGAACCAGTGATGTGATGCAATCTGTAGAATTACTGCCAACCCTCTGGTTGAATTGATGATCTGGCTGATGGACTAGCTGCCACTTGCCTGTTGTAAAGGTAATACCCTGAAAATACATATAACTAATGTAATAAAAGCATACTACAATACAATGTTCCATTTATTTTTTCTTTCGTTTTATTCACTCTCCTTTTACCACACATATTCATAGAGAAATGTTTCACCTGTCTTGCACTGAGCACAGTTTATCAGTTTATCTCAAGTTCCTGGGCACCACCATATCCAGGGACCTGAAGTGGTAGAGGTACACAGTATTCAACCCCAAGAAAGCCCAGCAAAGAATGAGATAGCTGAAGAAAATCTTCATTGAGTCCATCCTCACGTTATCCATAACCACCTGGTTTGGTTCATCCACCTCAAAAAAACGAGCCAAACTCCAGCGCATCATCAAGACAGCAAAGAGGGTCAGCCAGCACTTCAGGGCATCTACAACAGCAGGGTGATGTTGGAAGATTCAGGGCCATCAAAACCAGCACAGCCAGACATGCTAACAGCTTTTTTCCCCTGAGCTGTAGCGCTCATTAACCACAATGGACACACCTTAAACCTTAAACTACACCATCAAACCATCCTTGATGTTTAACAGTAACTCCTCTGTAACAAAATACTATTTGCACAACTGTACAGATGTTACATTCGGGCAAGTATTCATAACATTCTGTATATAGTTTTTATAGTATGTGTCATTAGACTTGCATATGTACAGATATTCACACATTTCTTTAGCTCCTCTCCATAGCTCTTTATTATTCTTTATGCTATTTATTATATTATTTTAATTTTCCCTTAGTTAAATACTTGTTAACAGTCTGTGTACTGTCTGGTCTGTTTAGTATGTTACATGTAATACTCATCAAGAGAAATTCCTTGTATGTGTAACATACCTGGCGAAATAAAGTGATTCTGATCTTCTTATATATATTATTTTATATTATATTCTTATATTCTTCAGATTAGAATGTTTAATATATTTTACAGTGATGACATTATGCTTTACCAAAAGCAGAGATGGAAAAAGTAGAGAAACTGTACTAAAGTGCCCAAACTTTTGCATACAACTGCATCACGTTGTGGTAATCATTTAGATACTTTATCAGTCTTGAAAGTACTACCTCTAGTGTATATTCTCATGTAACGTTTCTTCTTACATACTGTGCAAACATAGCTCCTACTGAGCACACTGGTTTTGCTTTTACAACCCCTTTTTCAAAAATGTTGGGACACAACAAAAGACTGGTAAAGTTGTGTAATGTTTAAAAAAAACAGCTGGTGGAACATCTGTGTCAAATACTGCAAAAATTCAAGAATAACTTTTCTCAACATAAAATATCAAACAACTTGGAATTTCATTATCTACAGAACATCATTAAAAGGTTCAGAGAATACAGGGATATGTAAGGGATCTGTATGTAAGGGACAGGGCCGAAAACCAATACTGGCTGGCCGTGATCTTCGGGCCCACAGGCAGCACTGCATTAAAATCAGACAAGATTCTGTAGTGGAATTCACTGCATGGGCCCAGCAACACTTCTGAACACCGCTGCCTGTGAACACAGTTCATCACTGCATCCACAAATGCAAGGTAAAACTCTACCATGCATATAAGAAACCATCTATAAACAGGATCCACAAACGCCACCACCTACTCTGGACCTGAGCTTATTTAAGATGGCCTGAGGACAAGTGGAAAAGTATCCTGTGGTCCGCTGAATGAAAATTTGAAATTCTTTATGGAAATCGGGGACGATGCGTCAACTGCGCTACAGTGGAGAGGGACCATCTGGCTTGTTATCAGTGCACAGTTCAAAAGCCAGCTTCTGTGATGGTATAAGGGGGCATTAGTACACATTGCATGGGTGACTTGTACATCTGTGAGAGGACCAATAATGCTGAACGATACATACAGGTTTTGGAGCAACACATGCTACCATCCAGGTGACATCTTTTTCAGCTTATTTCAGCAAAACAATCCCAAACCACATTCTTCTTACACTACAACAGCATGGCTCCATAGTAAAAGAGTCTGGTTGCTAAATTGGTCTGCCTGTAGTCCAGACCTGTCACCCATTAAAAACATTTGGCACATTATGGAACAAAAAATTCAACAAAGGAGACCCCAAACTGTTGAGCAGCTGAAATCCTATATTAAGCAAGAATGGGAAAACATTTCACTTTTAAAACTACAGCAATTGGTCTTCTCAGTTCCCAAATGCTTAGAGAGTGTTGTTAAAAAAAGAGGTGATGCAACACAGTGGTAAACATGCCCCCGTCCCAACATCTTCGAAATGTGTTGCTGGCATCAAATACAAAATGGGTATATATTAAAAAAAATAAATAAATAAAATACCATTTTTCCATTTCAACAATGGTATGTTATCTTTGTACTGTTGTCAATTAAATATAGGGTTTAAATGATGTGCGCATCATTTCACTCACTGTTTTTAATTTACATTTTGCACAGCATCCCAACTTTTTTTGAAAATGGGGTAGTAACTCAGATGATGTTTTCTACTGTTTATTTAAGTGACAAATACATTTTTATAATTCTGTAACAGTAACTTCACTTGGCTCTCATTTTGCTTTCTTTGTGGTGCTCTGTGGCAACACTGACCGCAGAACACATTAAAACTACTCTCTCATTAATCTTTCAAATCATCTAAGCAGTGCCCCTTTTCATCTGCTTATGCCACAGATTTATGAACACCACAGAAATCCTCTGCTTGAAGATGAGCAATCATGAAAGAGAGAATACAGTTTTAGGTTATACAATACAAGGACACAAAACAGATTTCAAGGTTTCATAATAGCTGGATACAGGACACTTTCCCCCCCACAAAGTACAGCATGATTTGAATAGTTATTTATAAAGTGTTACTTGAATATTGTCAGTCAGCCATTTATTTCACTCTGCTACACTTCATCATTATGTGCATGATGTATACGGACCATATATTACAAGAGTAATTAGATTTCAGCACTCTACACAAGAAATCACATACAGTTTTAAAGTCACACATCTTTAGAAATCAAAAGTTAATACAGTTAGCTAAGCATTACAGCAGCTGTTTATATTTTTGCTAAATAAAGACAGATGGCATTCTGGGTCAGGTTATATACAGGCCAAGAGCAATAACTTCAATGTCCAAAATAAATAGAAAATATCAAAATTATGCATCCGAGAGATTTTTCAGAGATTTCTGTGGAGATTAATTCATTGCATCTTATAGTCATCTGTTTACAAGCAGCTGTATAATCACATGAAATCTAGGCAGAATGGTCTTTCATGTGCAACCTATAACTATAAACATATCTGTAGGCCTTTCCACAGACATTACACTGAAAAGGTTTTTCTTTTGAATGAGTTCTCTTGTGCTTGTTTAGTATATAAATTCGCTTGAAGCCCTTTCCACACTCTGGACACACATATGGTCTCTCTCCTGTGTGATCTCGTAGATGCACGTTTAAGTCATACTTATCAAAAAACCTCTTCTCACACTGGTCACAAGTGAATGCCCTCTCTCCAGCATGTCTGCGCAGGTGAATCTTTAGATAAGCAGGTTTGGCAAACATCATTCCACACTCATCACAAGGGTACGGTCTCTTTCGCTTGTGCACTTTCACATGGTCTGTGAGAAGGTCCGAGCGCTTAAAATCTTTCCCACAAGTTTCACATCTGAATGGTTCTCCATGCTTCTTTGTTTGCATTTTCAGTGTTGTTCTGCCATCACTCGCTTTGCCACAGTAACGGCTCTTATGTTTTTGTGCCTTCCTCGGTTTGGCTTTGTATCTCTTTCTTGTCTCTGATGCACCAGGCTTTACTTTTTTCTTGAAAGGTTTGTCCAGACATTTGCTTGACTTCTCAGTCCATGCTATATCACACTCCTCATCATCTATTTCAACTGGAGGAATTAGGCCTGCTGGTAGGTCATCTTCACACTGCTGAGCCATTCTGATGACTAAGGTTCGGTCCACAAGTCTTTCTTTTTCATCTATCAGTACGCCAAACTTAAAAGACTCTTCCTTAAACTTCTCCTCAAATTGAAGACAAGGGAAAGACTCTGAGTGACTTGGATCAGACTCCTTTTTAATTCGAACAGGGAGGACAGATGCTGTGAAATGTGTTTGCAATGTCAATATGCAGTAATTTTCAGATTCCACGTTTTCATTATCCAGGTTTGGTGAGGTGGCAAATAACATATTCAAGGGCTGGATATTTCTCATTTCATTTGCCCAATGGACTGGTGTGTTTTTGTCTTTGGTCACTTAACATCAGGCCCCTTACAGCAGGCAATACCATAACTTTCTACAACTAACGTGTGGATTTCATATTTGCTTCAGGCTGCACTTTTGCTTTAAGGTCCTCACCTTTCACTTTACCAGCACAGGGAAAACATGGAGGTTTATTCCAGTCAAACCTCTGATTTACAGTCGTTTAACACCTGTGGCAAAAATAAGAAAAACATGGGTTGAAGCAAGATATACAATACTCTAAATCCGCATTAAGGTAAATAAATCCCTTTACATGAATGTAGTATGATAACTGTGGGGTCACCAGCTAAGAAAAAGATGGTATCTAGAAAACCTTTAAACTTACCGTTTCAGTGTCAGTTAGTCTTGCAGGAAAACGTCAGCCACGTCGAACAGTGTTTCTTTAAGAGCGGAAAATCACAGAATTTTTTTAATCACTTATCAGTGATTTAGGCTCTGTAATCTCTATAAAGCACATCATTTTACAGCAGCTTCCCGTTTCCAAGTATTTCTCGGTGAGCATTCGACTCATCGACCGTTCAGTTGAGTTTATATCGCCATCTAGTGTTGTGGAGGGGATGATCTGACTAAAGCAGAGACAGATACTGTTTTTCCAGTAGCGCCTTTTAGTATGACCCGTAGAGGTCACTAACGAGAAAAAAAAATTGTGAGGAGGAAAATCTGTCCCCGCAGTTCAGTAATCCGTACTCTCAGTTTATAAACCGTGCCACGGATTTGTAAACTGTACTCTCGGTTAGCAAAACTGCCATTACATGCCATTAAACAAGGAAACATTACTGTTAACATTTTTATAAAATGTTTGAATGACATTTCAATTTACAACCAAAACCAAAGTAACGTATCAGACATAGAAATGTACTACTGTATCAAATGCGTTATAAAAATCCAGAAATAAAAGCTTCTTCATTTGCCAACTCTGAATAATCCAGAAGATCCAAAACAAGGTGGATATTATTTGATATATGTCTATCTTTCATAAAACCAGATTGAAAACAGATATTTCCTCCAAACAGGGCTCGAATCTGTTGGCGTTTAAAGTAACTTATAATCAGAATAGTAATTTTACAGGATATCCTAAGGATCGTAGGAGGGACCTTCACAACCTTGGGGAATTAAGACGGTTTGCGAAGAGGAATGGGCCAAAACCCACAATGCTGCAAAAAGCTGATTGCTTCTTTTCCAAAAACTTCTCAAAGTTGTTGGCAATTGCCAAGAATAGCTTTGCAACAAAGAACTAATGTTATTAAATTTTGGTGTTTGAATACTTCTAGCTTTATCAATTTTATTCTTTAAACATAAAAAATTTGGTTTGACAGATCAGAATAAAAACATTTCACCACACTAAATATATATATGTTTATTTATTTATTTATTTATTTTTTTAACAAAGGCCTACAGTATTCTGTCTCATACACCCATCTAGATACTCCCTAAGTCCTATCAGAAGGCCTAGCTTCTCCCTATTGTTGGTGTCAACTCTCAGTCAGTCTCTCCCCAGGCTTATGCCATTCATTTCCCTTGTAGGGAAAAAAAACTAACTATACATTTTCCTGCTTTGTTTTTTATGGTTGGTTGCAACAGCATGGGACTTAACAAATGATGTAGCAGTCAGCTACAACAATGCAAAGAGGCACTGTTTTTTGGAGTCTTCACACAGAACCATACCTTTTTATCTCACAAAATAGCTTACTAGTGTAGAAATACCCAGGATCCCCATGAACTTGCACAATGTCTTTGGATTTCAATGAAAATCAGCTTTCGATGGCATTTATTCTATCAACAGATTACAGGTAGTGTGCAAAACAGAATTTTAAACAATTTTCTGAAAATGACAAAGACACAATCACATTTTCACATAAAAATCACAATGTGAGTAACTGTTCCAGATAAAATAATTTCATCTTTTCATTACATTCGGTGTCCAGAGTTGGAGGTAACAAGCCATTGCTGTTGGCCAGTTATTAAAAACACCTTAAAAGTGCACACACCACTCTTTACAGTTTTGAAGTCATCTGTCCTGACAGGGCAGTGTAGTGAGTGCGGAGACGGTCTGCTTCTCTCCAGCCTGTTATCAGGGCTCCGTGGACAGTAGAGAAGAAGGATCTGTGTGTGGCCTCTCCAGCAAACATCACCTGTAATGGCTGAAGAGAAAGGCTGAGCTGTATCACTCTTAGAAAAACAAGCTCCACCATACAGGTGTTAATCGCATCAGATGGCAGACTTTTGCTGAGAAGCTAACCCCACATATGGGCGCAGACAATAATCATGTAATGTTTGTACAAATAAAAGGTGGTGAAATGAGCTGTTAGGCTAGCTACTTAGCTAAGTGATGTAGTCAGTGTGCTGTAATTACTGCTTCTTAAAGATTATAATCAATTGTCTCAAAATCCCTGACTGTGGCTTTAATAGTTACTTTTCAAAGGAGTCACTCGCAATCAAAATAGTGCAGTGCCACTGTGAAACCTGAAGGTAGTGACGCTTCAATTTACCTGAGAATTTGAACCTGGCAGGGGAAGAGGCTCTGCAAGGTTATCTATGTCATAACCTGAGCACCCTTTGGCCACGTAGGTGTAGGATCCACAAGTGTATGGGTCATGGAACCACTGGGACCGTAGAAGCTTCTTTGGTGCAATAGTTGGATTTCCTGGAAATTACAGTTAAGAATTAAAACTACCTAAGGCGAATGGAGGTTACTGAATATCTTACTTTGTCATACATTACATCAAAAACTGCTGAGAGGGATTTTTTCATACAGGTTTTTCAAGTTAAATTCCTGCTGTGGCAGGTATGAACCCAGTGTTTTGGTACAGTCAGTATAACAGACACATTTATCTATGTTACCTGTAAACCTGCGAATGAGCTGAGTGACTGCTTGCAGCACTTCAAATTCTGTCAGAGTTTCCATGTACTCGGATTCATGCCCAGCAATCCAACCACAAAGAACGTGGCCAAACCTTGTCAGAGAGAGTAATCAAATCTCACAAACAGCCTAAAGTGCAGTGCTAGATCTTGATTAGACCGAACTCTGCCTACCTTTCCATGGGCTTCAGAACAGTGAACCCAACCAGCTTTCTGATCCAGGCCGTCTTCACATCAGAAAAAGCATCCACAAGATCAGGCTCGTCGTCCCATACGAGGTAGATAACTTCACAATCTTCACTCCAGAATGGATTCTCAAACTCAAGGAAAATCTTATTGTTGGTCCCAAAACCCATCCTCTGGACGGAGTGCAATTTGTGTAGTGGCAGAGGAGGATGTAGGAGTGTGTCCTGATACTTCTTCAAGTAGCCTTTACAGTTGAACACATTATAAAAAACGGCACACTCAATAAACATAATATTCTAATATTGCAAAGTTGTCAAAGATAATATACAGAAAGCAGTGAAGAGAAATCTGTAATCTGTGATGTGCAATGAGATTTGTAATGAGCAGTGTACAAATAAGAGAAATAAAGGATGGTGTAACCCATAAAACATACCAAGTGGAATGGTAACAATGACATGATCTGCTTCAAAAGCCTCTCCATTAACACACTCAACAGTAACAGGGTATGTCCTTCCTTTTGAGCTTGACTGCTTGTAGGTGTTATTCCAGTGAATGCACTTAACTGGTTTATTGTACAAAACAATGTCCTTGGGAAGTTCATTCATCATGTGCTTAATTAGGCCATCATAACCTCTGAAAAAGAGAAAAATATATAAATTCATACACACTACTCAACTGTGTACCCTTGTCATTGGGCACTAAAGTTCTACAACACCTTATATCTAAAAGTTAAAGAAAACAACTGTCCTTCTAAAAGCTCACCCTGGGAAGGTGCAGTCCAGTCCTGGAAGTGTCTTGTACATGCCAAAAGCTCCAAGGCCCACATCATCCATAGTGTGTGTTCCACTAACACAGCACTCCAGCTTCAGCATTGTGCTCAGAAGAGCAAGCTTCAGATCTTTGGTAGCCTGGTTCTCCTCCCACTCCTCATGGGCTATCCGGAGGACCTCTCTCTTAAGAAACTCCCCCACAGTAGGCAAGGGTTCTTCACCACTGGCGTGGAACTCCTGGCACTTCTCAAACAATGTCATGAAGAGTTCCACTGCAGGTCCCATCACCTCAGGATCAAGTTTCCTGCCTGAGCTGGAAAACCAGTTAGGTACAAAAGGTGGGTGACCACCAATGTCCACTGACTGATTCTCCTCAGACATGGACTCTTTGCTGAGTAATTGGTAGTGGCAGGCCAGGCGAAACACCGGATTCTCCTGTGATGGGCCATGGATCCAGTTGGCACCTATTTCTACAATATTACTGCCTGGAGAAAAATGAGATTATGGATTATGGATTTTGAAGGAGACTAACTATGCCAAAGTAAAGTTATTGATTACAACTTGGAACACTAACATATCACATTTCTATCAAGTTAATTATCACGATTGGTATCTAGTAAAGAACTTCTCACGTAATGCTGACATGTATGTGCACCTAACATACATTCTCAAAGTTTATAAATCAGTGACAGTTCAAAGTTCCTATAGTGCAAAGACATAGGTCTATAAAGATGCCACAGTAGACCATTAAGTTAACCAGTAAACTGAGGCTCAATGCAAAGGAAACAACCTAGCCTCAATATTGCCAGTGTTCAGAGTAAGAGGCTCTACAGAACATGTGTCAAACACAAGTCAGGCCCGTGACACACTCCTATTCGGCCCGCGAAATCATTTTAATTTTCTATTATTATTAGCCCAATTCACCATGAGCTGCACTACAATCCCCAGCATGCACTGCAACATAATGTGCGTCTATGGGACAGCACCACAAAAAGCAAAGATATGCCAGGTGTCTAGTTCAAGCCAACAGGCAGGTTTAAAACCCTACCATACACTGGGGACAGTTAAAGAGGTTTAACAGTTATCTGTAGCAAGACGATTGATTTATATAAAGTCTGTTGTTTTATATAAAACAACTTGCTTTTGCTTCGAATTATTTTAATAGGTCAAGTATTCAGTGCCTTTTTTTTGCTGTTGCAGGTTTGAATAAACAATGGCCAGCTCGGGTCAAGAAATAAAAACACAGCTGGTCCACGTGTTTGTTTAGATTTTTTCATTTGGCCCTGTTTGTGGTTGAGTTTGACACCGCAGCTCTACAGTGACTGCTTTTCACAACAGTGAAGCCGCTACATATTTAACACGTAGCTGATTTTACTTCAATATCTGGATGGTCAAACTTTAATCGTGTAAACACATTTTAGGCACCTCCTGCTTCCCGTTTGTCAAACTACACACTTGCAAGACTAGAAATAGAATATGTGGGGTGATTAAGGAGACTATGAATAAAAGTAATGAACAAACCTCACCCCGGAGATTTTGTGCTCGTTAGGCTTGCTTTGGTTACAAAAGTACAAAAGGTTCATGAACCTGAACTTTGTGAAGTCATGACTGTTCTCGTTCGAGAAGCCGCCAGTGCTCTGGGCTCCACTCAGCCAGGGTTTTCTTGTTTGACACTGTTGTTAGTTTACACTAATGTTGTTAACACGCTACCAACTTCAACCTTCATCTACATCGCAGCTTCTTAATTTATTATATCAACCGAAACAACACAGTCATGAGAATATGAATAATCGTGTCCCTTTGTTCTGCAGATTTGTCTAGTGTGGGCGAACTTGTCATAAAACCATCTAGCGGTCCTCCAGCTCTTTTGCTGCAGGCTAACTGTGCCCCAGTTACGTGCAGTGCATGTCGGAACCAGTAAGCAGGCCTTACGGTACACACTTACCGAGTCTGCCTGTCTTGATCCTTCCGCCGCTTCTGGACGTGGCTTCGATAATACGCACATTGCTAAAGCCGTGCTGCATTAACCGCTGTGCAGCGCCGATCCCTGAAATCCCGCATCCGATAATGAGTATTTTCGCATCTACAGCTGGACGGAGAGCCATCGCTTCCTTTCCTCATGTGAAGAGCACCGAGGTGGGGAGAGGGCGACTCTTCTGGCAAGTTATACTTTAACTCGAGCACCGCTGAGAGCAGAGTGCGGGTCAGGGAGCATACAGGGTTAAATGATCACTTACGTAATCTTCCCTAGTCAGCCTTTCACTGTTTAATGAAAGAAGCCATTTGCCTAAATTTGACTGAATGAATTGAATACAAAAGCATACAAAGTTTTTTTTTTTTAATTCCTAGTAATATCGTATAGTTTTAAGCAGTATGACACTAGCAGTACTGCTACTGAGTGCTGATTGGCTAGTATTACTGCTACTGAGTGCTGATTGGTTGGCGAGCTGACTGTCTGACTGAAGCGGTTCGCGCTCCCTGAGGTCATGAACGTACATGAGGCGCTGTTATAAAGTCCTGTACTCGAGTTCAAAAGCGCTCAAAAACATAACAGCAGTGTTATAATGTTTTATGCTGTTCTGTACAGTGTTCTGGAAGTGAATGCATTCATCTGTATAAAAATATATAAGCATTTATAAACTATGATTTTGCTCGACTGCTCCATATTAACCCATTCATTCGCTCCAAAAGTAGCGTTAGACAAATCCAGACGACATTACTGAGCGGCAATGCTCCTTACTACAAATTCTCTGGTATTACCTGGTGTTACTCAGGATGTGTATTATTTTGAAAACTGGAGAAAGAAATAATTCTAGTTCCTGCCAGAAGGGGTCGATATGAGACCATGGGGCGTCACATTTGTACACAAAGCACCACTGAAAGGTGGACAGTACAGGCCAAAATTGACACTTAAAGGGAATTTACTGAGAATTTATGAGATCCCATGTAGACCAATGAATAGTAATAATTTTCAGATATCTAGATTTTTGAGTATTAACGAAGTTAATAAAGGCCCAAGAAGTGCCCTTGTGGATTTCCCCCTCTGCATCTTCTCTAGTGTTTCACTTTTAATACACCAACTGTGTCAGTCATCATACTCACATTCCTCTAGTCCCAGATTTTATTGTGGAACTTTTTCCCCTTTTTAGATAACAACCTTTCTACAAAAAGTGTATTGAAACAGTCAGTTTCAGTTTGAAACAGTTGTGGAAACTGTATATGAAAAAGGCATGTTTGGGTTCTGCATAGCTAACTAAGCAAAGAGACTTGAAGATCCCAGAAATCATGTAGAACTGTTAACCAGAATCCCTTTGCAGTTCAGATGATTTTCAGAATTACATAATAATAATGATAATAATAATAATAATAATAATAATAATAGGATAATGTTGAGATGGGTGAAGGTGGTCATTTTAATGTCTAGCATTATTACTGGAAATTTAAAATTTATTTGTATTTTGTTATGTTCATGCCTGCTATACACGATAATGTTGTGAACATCTCATTACAGACACATGGTGGTGTGACCAATACAGCAGGTCATTGTTGTGGTAAATATCAAACCTCGTGTACTCTCAGTGAAGCCAGTGACCACAGACAACTGTTTCATTTCCCAAGAAAGGATAAGTAAAGCATTGTCCCAAAATAACAATAGCTATGATAAGAGCTCTAGAAGTGCAAATGAGCTGTATGCTTGAGTTTAATTCTAACCAAAAAAAGTGTTTCTATTTTCCTTGAATACAGTTGCGTGCAAAAGTTTGGGCACATAATACACATACACACACACACACACACACACACATCATCTAAACCACCTATCCTTCTGGGTCGTGCTGGGGTGCTGGAGCCTATCCCAGCTGCCACTGGGGGCCACATAATATATTCTGTGTTTTATTTTCCCTAAATAACTCAAATAAATAGAAAATTAATTTTGCACTAAAATATGCAGAAAATGCCATATTTAAGCTGGTTCCCTGTAGAGAATATGTTCAAAAAAATAAAAAAAAATCACCAGGAGTGTCTAAACTTTTGTATGCAACTGTATTTCCCAGAAGATAATCTCATTGCTCAAATATTGGTCTATGATGGCTCAGGAGACTTAATGGTGATTCTCTTACAATTCCTCAGGAGAAATAACATTAAATAAAAAGGAGAGAAGGGATACTTATGGCCCAGATGAAAACGATAATACTTTTCACAGCAGCAAAACAGAGAAGACTCTTGGATGAGAAATGGATGAGTTCATGTTGAGATTCCTGTCTTTAGTTCAGCTGCAGGTAAACAAGAGAATTATTATGTTGACTAATCTGAGCACAATTTGTGACTTTTTAATGAGATCTCTACTAAAATTCAATAGGAGACATATGAGATTAGGGGTCTTTTACTCAGGAGAAATATTTGAGCAGTAGGAGACTAATGAAAACATCTCATTTGTCTTTCCATGATCTCTTGTTTAGGAGAAACTACAGAGATATTAAGGAGATCTTTTTATGTTTCTTTCCTGTGGGTTTCCATTAACGATTAGCAGACTTAATACCAGGTAAAAGTTTTACATGAAAGCCAAAACATATCATTGGCATTCAAATAGTCATATGCAAAAATTTCAAGTGGTCAAATTTATTTTTTTTATGTTTTAAGTGAAGATAAGACTACAGAGAACACACTTCTACATAGTTTAATGCACAATTACTGTTTATTTGCTGAATTTAACATATTTAGGAAAAAAAAAAATAAAACACGGCATGTGCAAAAGTTGTGGCACATTTTATATTTTGTTTTTTCCCCCAATATTGTAAACTAAAATAAATAAATGAAAATTGTCATAGTTCAGTGTGTTCTCTGTAGAGGGTGTATTAACTTATTTTCACTTACAAAATCAACAAAACATATAATTTGGCTGGGGGTGTTTAAACTTTTGCATACAGCTGTACCACACTATAGACTGACCTGAGAATAGTAAAAAAGCAAACACACAGTCCATTTTCCTTAGCTGTGCTACTTCTCTGGGGAAAATAAAGCCAGCTATGGTGCTCGTTTCTCAGGACTCTATTGTGTAACACTGGCACTCAGGCCAGCAGGCACTGATTTCTTGTCTTACACTCAACAAAACAGGCCCTGGAATAAATCGTGGGAACTGGTTCACTCCATAGGTCACTCACAGAACAATGAGAAACTCTGTTGGACTCATTGTGAGCATGCAGGAAACAAAAATGACTGCTTTTTCTTCTCAAGGAAAACAGCCTAGTGATAATGGAGTTAATCATCTCAGAAAACAAAACATGCAGCTAAAAGAGGTATATGACATCAAAGTAAACAGACTGTGTTTTTAAACTGAGATTTAACAGCAAAAGTGTGCAAAATGTGAAAATCAAGAATCTAATTATGTGTTGAAATACAAATTTTCTGTGCATTATGTTTGCTGAATATCTATTGAACGTCTATTTAATATCTTTTGAACAAATGTTTAATGAAAAACTGACCGTCAGAAGTTTCATATGGATAAACAATCATTAAGTGGGCTCACACGTACAGTCTACATATGAAAATTTATTTTATATTCTTAAAAAAAGTTAACAATAGTGTGTTTGACATCATTTCCAGCTAATTACATTCAGTGTAAAACTATAATGATATGTTGTTAATTACAAAGTGTCCCATTCACAGTGTTCTTTTTCAGCTGATTTAGCACATTTGTACAAATCATGCAGGCTCACATAACAGTTTATACAGCCAATACAACAGAATTTACACCTCATAAAATATTACATCCAATGTTATGTTACCTTAACTTCATTGATTTTTTGGATCACTATATGGATGCTCATGTTATCAGTAAGTTAAACTTTCAATCAATTCAACTAACTGCCTGTGGTTAATGTAGCTTGTGTGTACTATGGCACACTATACTTTATGATATAGGGTTTTCTTGCAACAGTGTCAATTGCTTTATTTGTTATTATACATATATTTAATCAGATTGCATTATTTGATTTCCAGCAGAACTCCCACTCACAGAATTCCCACTGCTGTATGAACTGTTTGGGAATGGAATGAGTTTGCAGAAAGGTGCCAAATCAACTGAGAAAAACTGCAAAATGCTTAAATGCCTCATACAGCAGTTTAACAACAGCATTGTGTATCATGCCTGAGTATGTCTTATAAATATATTAATAGAAACATTATTGCATCTGTGTCTTTAGTCAAATAACTCTCTTTAGATCTTCTCACACACTGTCTGTACTCTCAGACAGCTCCTCCAGCTGCTCCAGTATCATTGACCTCAATGCACTGTATCTTTAAAAGAGAGATGAAAGTTATTAAGGCAAACTAAACACATTTGAAATTTCTCTTCATATTGTCCACATGAAAGTAATCAAATCATGTAGTATTAATTATTAATATAGCACATAGATTAATACAAAAAAGAGGCTTATTATAAAAAGGAGTCATTTGAGGATAAAACTATAACAATAACAATATTGTATTTGTGTAATATGACATACTTTCTTGTCAGTTTTAAAATCTCCCTCTCTTCTTCTTCCCTCAACTTTTTGACAAAGCTATCCAAAATAGGCACTTCAAACTTGATGTACTGTGCAACCTGAAAAAAAGACACACTGAAGTTACTGTTTGATTAATTCTGTTACTTATTCCATTTACAGAAATAGTACCCTGTCATATAGTACTACCATTCTAATTTTCAAGAGGGAGGCCTGTCTCATTGTTAAATCCCCCAAACAGGAAAGTGATACAAACTAAAATTAGGCCTGACAAGAAGACATAACATCTATAGATACGGCATCTGTTTTCTGTTTACTGTGCCAAATAGTGAGCGCTACTCAAAACATGTCAGCAATTGTGTTTTTTCTTCCAGAGGCAGAAAGACTCACATCATGTGTAACCTCTTCTCCTAGATCACTTTCCATAATGAAAATCTTGGCAATTTTTTCACATGGGCCATGCAGCACACGCGATACCAACGGATATTCAGTGTCTTTAAGCTTTGTCCTCTCTGAAGAAAAAAAAACATTCATAAACACACCACAGTGATAGTAATAACAAGTCAAAAGTCGCGAAGAGAAAAAGCACATAAAGCTACCTCCTGACTCGTGGACGACATAGAGGGCAAATTCATCAATGTTATTCTCAACCTGTAGGAGTATGATAAAAAAAATATTAGCTGAGAACAATGAGAGCCCATTTAGTTATGTGAATCATGGTTACAGTGTTACTTACCCGAAATTTATGAAGTAACAGACTGAGGACTTGCTGTGTTGTCATTTTGCTGTTCACACGAACATTAGTCACTGATCCATATGCTGGGGTGAAGACTGATGTCTGTGAAAGCAATAAATCACAATAAATTACTAAAGTTACTATTGTCTCTAGATACTATTTTGGAGAGACTCCTTCTTTCCAATTTGCATTTCATTATTATATTTGAACAATGTGTGCTATATTACATGTAGTGGTGAAGATGTGTACCCACAACAACTCCTCCAAACCCTAACCATCCCCCCAAAAGAGGGAAAAAACAGACAGCAATACACAAGCTGCACCCCAAAATGACTGTTATTTATATAATATACTGTACTGTACCAAAGTCAGAGACCACCCTTTCAAATAGCCATTCAGTAAATTAAATATATATTACTTTAAATATCTGACACGTTATTCATTTTTCAGCATCAGGGAAAAAAAAAACAGAAAACATATTTAACAGAAAATTACACAGAACCCTCAACAACATATAATACCCTTTTTTCAGTATGTAGTCCTTTGCCTTTATTACAGCTTCCATTCTTTTCAGGAGACTTGCTTTCAGTTTTTAAAGAAATCTGCAGATGTTTTTTCACACTTCTAAAGTTAAGTCTTAGAAGTTGGTCGCATTTTCTCTTTCTCATGATCCAAACATGATCCAAACAATCCCAAACACATTCAGTGATGCTGAGGTCTGGACTCTGGGGTGGTCAGTCCATTGTTCTGAGAAAACCAGCGGCTTCTTTGTTTGATTTGCAAATTTTCTTCTCTTTTGTCTATTTTCTTTTCTTAGTAACAGCTTCTTGACAGCTATACATCCTTTCATACCCATAGTGCTGAGTGCCTGATTGTTTTCTTATTTATATGTTGTTGTTTTTTTTTAAAGTGGCAGCTGAGTGCACAAAAGTAAAGTAAATACTGATATGATTTGATATTATAATTAATGTTGGAGGCTTCGGTGTAATTTTCAGTTAAAATTCTTGCTTCTTGTAAATTTTTCCTGCATTTTTCCTAAAGCTGAAAACTGAATAACTTAATGGACATTTTGAATGGAAAGTAAATGAAATAAAACTATTTTTTGCACGATACTGTATATTATTGCTTAAATATTGAATAACGACGCATTATTCAGTAACTACAGGAACTTCAATGCAAACTGGCCGAGCTATTTACAGAAGAAGAGAAATAAAGTAAAACAACCAGACTACAGTATATCTACAGTACATATTTATTATTATCATTCATTTAGACTTTTAATATTTTAAATAATCTTCACTGTTTACATTCATTTACCAGATAAAAAGATTTCTATTAGAGAACTCCATTCTGAACCTACACATAGTATGCTTTTACTACTTCTCTGAAGTGGAAAATGAAAAAAGATATATGCAAGGTTAAGAAAATGAACCTGCAGGGTCTTATGTTCTTCTACATTTCCAAGTTGGCATGTCTTGGCACTCGTGAGGGTATCAAAGTAAGCAGATGTTCATGTGACAAAAAACATTTCCTTTGCATTTGTTTACATTAAGGCTCTGGAGGGTAGCATACCCATCACCACCCACCCCTGAGACAAAGCAATTAAACAGCAAGTTTCCCTTCCAGTTTCTCCACATCTGCAGAAAGACCTTTTTGACCAGGCTGATCCATAACCTTGAGGAGCGTTGATGAGAAGAGCAGGTGACGGGCCATTGTGGAGAGTGGTGCTTCTGCCAGGGGAACGCCTGCACAGGAAGAGCACTGCCTCTCAACACCTGCATCCATCTTACAACGCTCTGACCCGCAGGACACTCGCACAACGGACACTTCCCCTCACACATGCTGCTACAGCCATTAGCGAGAGCTCCAGGGCCCTCTGCCAGTCACAGGGCATGACAGCACTTCATGAAGTGCTATTGTCCAGAAGACAATCTGTACTCATCTCTGCCCAGTGACTCAAGATCTTCCTTTACACTCAAATAATAGTGCCAAAAAAGCTTATTTGGAGCAATACCACAGAAGAAGCTCTTTTTGTTCCTGAAAGAAACTTTCAATGGATTGTTCTTCAATAAAACCATTTGGTAACACTTCATAACATTAGGCTCCTATGAATACATTAATAATAACTAATAATTTGTCAATGATAGGTAATGATTTTTAACAGTTACTTGTGCATTAATATGTGCTACCATTTGAATTATTAAGCATTTATGTTGTGATATACAAATAATTGAAGCACTGTAATCATTTCACAAATGTATTTATATTGTAATAAATGAGCGCTTGCAACGTGAAACAGTACATGTGACTTTTTGTAAAAATATAAAATGGTATGGCATTGTTTGATGCCCTGTATTTAAAATAAAAGGGTCACTAAAATGTAAATAAAGCATAGTTAGGCTCTTTAATGTAAAAGTGTACAAAATAAAATAGAAAATAAAATAACTGATAATCCAAAAAATGGAATGGCTAAAATGTTTTTGTTTTTTTTTTTGTTGGAGGGGCTCAATTTACGCCTTACATTATAAGGTCACATCTATACACCGATGAGCTAAAACATTACCACTCACAGATGTTGCGAATAACATTGAAAGTCTCATAACAACAACAACACATGTGAAGGTCTGGGATATATTAGACGGTAAACAAACAGCTGGTTCTCGTAGTCGAAGTGTTAGATTTGGGAGAAATGCAAAGGCATGAAGACCTGGGCGACTTTGATATGAGCCAAATAGTTATGGCCAGACAACTGGGTTGGAGCATCTCCAAAACAGCTAGGCTTGTGGGGTGTTCCCGGTGAGCAGTGGTGAGAACCTACTGACAGTGGTCCGAGGAGGTGCAAGCATGCCCAAGTGTCAGGCACCCAAGGCTCACTGATGCAAGAGGGCAACAGAGGCTATGCTGTCTGGTTCGAATCCACAGAATGGCTACCCAGTCATAGAAATATGTTAATGATAGATACAGGAGGAATGTGTCACAACACGCAGTGCACCATGTTGCATATGAGGCTACGTAGCTGCAGGCCAGTCAGAGTACCCATTCTAACCCCTGTCCACTGCTGAAAGCACCTACAATAGGTACGCAACCGATGCAATTGGACCTTGGAGCAATGGAAGAAGGCTGCCTGGCCCGATGAGTCCTGATTTCTTTTACATCACGTGGATGGCCAGGAAGGCGTGCACCGTTTATCTGGAGATGGGATGGCACCAGAATGCACCGTGGGAAGAAGTCAAGCCGGAGGGAATGTGGAGGGAATGTGATGCTCCAGGAAACTCTGGGTCCAGGAATTCATGTAGCCATCAGTTTGACCTGTGCCACCTATCTAAACACGGTTGCGGACCAGGTAGACCTCTTCATGGCAATGGTATTCCCCGATGGCAGTGGCCTCTTTCAGCAGGATAATACACCCTGCCACAATGCACAAATTGTTTGGGAATGGTTTGAGGAACATGAAGTTCAAGGTGTTGCCCTGGCCTCCAAATTCCCCAGATCTCAATCCGATCAAGCATCTGTGGGACGTGCCGGAACAAGAAGTTCAATCCACAGTGGCTCCGGTTTGCAACTTTCAGGACTTAAAGGATCTGCTGTTAACATCTTGGTGATTGATACTCCTGGGCACCTTCAGAGGTCATGAAGAATCCATACATCAGCAGGTCAGAACTGTTTTGGCAGCACATGGAGGACCAACAGCATATTAGGCTGCGAGTTATAATGTTTTGACCACATTAGTGTATAATAGAGGTCCAAATTATGATTATTAAAGTATATTTTCACCAGTTAATAATGATTAAGCAAGCTTTAAGGAAATGCATATGCATCACAAAGTAATGCAACCGTCTAAGCGTTGGCCCTATCTTCAGGAGATCGCGAGTTCGATCCCTGGTGATGCTACAGCCATCCGTAGCCGGGAGTCCGAGAGAGCACAATTGGCCTCGCTCTCTCTGGGTGGGTGGGATGGCCCCTCCTTCTCCCCCCATCACTCAGCGCGATGCTAGTCAGCGCAGGTGTCTGTTAGCTGACGTAACAGATCTGGCGGTCGGCGCTTTCCTCCGAGCGCGTTTGGCTGTCCAGTGACGTTGCGTGAGCGGCAGTTCGAAAAGAAGCGGTGGCGCTTCACAGGTCTCGGAGGAAGCCCTGTGTTAGCCTTCACCCTCCTAGTGTTGATAGCATCGTGTGATTGGGGGAGTCCTAACTAGCGGGTGGAATTGGAGACGACTAAATTGGGGAGAAAATCGGGTAAAAATTAAAAAAAAAACAAACAAACACAGGACAATTCATTCATTATGAATTGATTTTATGAACAATTAATATGACAACAATTAACAATAAGTTTTGTAATTTATGAGCCAGGAGTATAACCTATAACCTATAAACCTGTTACTTATTAAGTTTCAACAAATACAAAAAATAATAACTGATATGTAAGTAAATGGTTCATTCTAAATTCAAACAGTACCATTTATTAATGTATTTTTAACTATTATATAAATATTAACAGTCATTAATAAATGATTAGATAATGATTAAGGTTCGGTTTATTAGGGCCTGCTATTATAAAGTGTTACCAACTACATCCCGTCTCTGGGTTATTTCAGAATAGTGACACTTACTTGGATACTTATTTGGAAGATGTAATAACAGTCTGATAAAAATATCACCTTGTGGTTGTAAAAATGGCCATTTATGGAGAAGCGATGTCTTCTAACCCGCTGTAAATCTCCTGCGCTGCGCATTTTGGATCTCCTCTGAATGTTCATGAAGCTGGCGTCACTTCTTGTTCTCAGTAGTTGAGGGGCTTCCTCCTCAGAGCCAAGGCTATCCACACCTGCAGAGGACAGACCATTAGCAGTGGATACATAAGAAGTAGTAGAGGAAACTGGAAACATTTTAAGGGAATCTCTGTTGATTTCTGCCATGTCTCATTATAGAACACTCACAGTAGTAATAGTAGTAGTCTTATGCAAAATTTAGCAACACAAATATTCCCACCCTGATACTATCTAATGTTCCAGGATAATGCAAACAAAGCAGGTAGTATAAACACTGCTCTGCGAGAACAGTTGCTAGGGTGTGTAGACTGTGCTGTAAAAGTTCTCTCATGGGGAAAAAATTACTAGAAAAAAATATGGTAAAAACAAACAATACAATTAAAAACTGTTTAAAGTCAGACCTAGTGAGAGGTTTATGTACAAATATACTCATTAATCATCATTTTTTGTGGAAACTGCACATGGCAACTTCTAATCCCTGTAATTAGATTATCCATGTAAGATTATTACACATACATGTGACAAAAGGATTTCACAGCAGCCCATTCACATGCAAACTAGTACTGAATAAATCCTTTTGTTATTGTTAGTTGTATACAGAGAGCACAATGTAACAGCAATATCATTTCAGTACTTACTGGTTAACGCAGGTACTGTAACTTTGTTGTTGTTGGACTCACATGAGAACTGACTTGGACTTTCTTGGCTGTTTTCATTCCTGTCAACAGGTGAATAAGATTGATTTCACTATGAATCCATCAACTCAACTCTGTTTCATCCATTCTTCATGTTTGGCCATACAATCTTCCAAGACTGACATCTACATTTATATATAAATATGTATAGCACAAAAAAGCTACATAAATTGCATCATCTACATAAATCTTTGGCATTTTGTAAATGGTTATTGGCCTGAACATATGGTTACAGGTTAAACATCTTAATTGGTATAGAACCTTGAAATTATGTGGATGGTCTTTAAAGGGTCCATATCATTAAAAAAAATATTTTTCCTTACTTTATTAAAATAAAAGGGCATGTACACACTTTTAAATGCTTCAACATCTACCATTCTCTTCCCAGTTCATACAGTCCATATATAGGAAACTAAACTGTGAACATTTAAAATTCACTGTTTTTGTGATGTCATGAAAACCAACACATTTACATATATCAACCTATTCAGCATAAAGCAGTTTAGCTCTGCCCATTTATGTTGAAGTTATAAGAAGTGTTTCAGCCTGCTTTTTGAATGAGGCACAAGCCAAGGCAGCCAATCAGAACAGAGCTCATTTACATATTTCAGTCACAGTAATAAAAACTTAAAGGGTAAAACATAAAATGCAAGAAACGTTTAGGATACTGGCCCTTAAGACTTGTCATACTTCTGAGGCATCACTCCAAAGAACCCTTTTTGTCATCTTTTTTTTGAAGACTAACATAATCTGCTTTAGTAGCCTTGTTATAGCTATGTCTTGAAACTCTACTCCTCTCTAATGCAGGGTCTCTGGAGTCTTGTACTTATGCTTACTGAGGCTTAATATTTCCATGAGTGAAGAGGATGCTACACGTGCGGCAGAGCACGGAGGTGGCTGAGCTCTTGATCAGCCCTTTCCTCTTGCAGTGAGAGTAGAACAACACAAAACACACGTACACTCACCAAACAGATGCCAGGAAAAGCCCCCCACAGCGCAATGCTCCAATAACCGTGTGGTCTATTTTAAGCTATTATCACACTGGAAAAAATGCTAAGTTTTTATTAGCTGCGTGCACATCTGCACGCTTGCATTCACAGATCATGGACTGACAGAGTTCCCTTTGAACATACACGAATGAGAAATCTATGGTTGGAAAAAGACTAAACAAAAAAAAAAAATAACTCCAAAACGGGGTGTCCCTAAAAGCGATTGGTCAAATTCACATATACTGCACTAGCAAAAAAGGGTTCTTTGGGTGACTGCGGTTCCATTTGTGTCTCACTGGTATTACATTCACCAATATATACATATATATATGTAAAGTAAATAGAAAAAATATTTAAAACATGGACAGTGTCCTTCATAGAACAGCCTATATGCATATTTCAGATAAAGGATTAATAAAAACTCCCTACAGCACTTGGAAAATAGTTTTTGCCTGTTCCAGCCCGCAATAACTACAATTTACATTGAAATACTGTATAATCATTAAAATACATCAAAAATCTTTTGGAGTTAGTATGTTAATAACTTAACATATACTCTCTCTCAATGGAAAGTTATGTTATCAAAATCTCCATGAGATCACAGGAAGAAGAACAGCTCTATTATTCTTTTTTTATTTCTTTATTTTCAGTGATATCGTGATTTTGACTGATGAGGTCACTTTGAAAGTACAATCCTGTTAACCAAATTACAGACTAGAAGTAAATTACTGATTTAAAAAAATGTAAGTAAATTAATAGAACGTCCTTACTGTCCTCATTCCATTAGCTTGGATACCAGTTCACCACATGTTGTGTATTTGCTAATTTCATGATTTTAGTAAAGAAATCTTGTAAACATTAGCTATATGATGATATATGATATGATGATGGATATAGATGGATTAACACATTTTTGAATGCTCAAATGCATGTTTTCTTATATTAAATATTAAACAAAAATATTACAAAATAATATTTGATTTTTAAGAGCTACAAGATTATATGAATTGTAACAATAGTGAAAACATTTTTCATGCTGTAAATATATTTTAAATGTTCTTTAAAAGAACACATACAACAGATTTTACACTGTTATACACAATAATGATAATAATAATAACAATAATAATAATAATAATAATAATAACAAGAAGAAGAAGAAGAAGAAGAAGAGGAAGTAGAAGCTGACACATACACATACTCATTTTTTTCTTTATATATGCAACTGTAGTATAATTAGAAAAAAATATTCACTGCAGATTCACTATTTTACTGCAAAGAACCATCTAAGTCAAAAAGTTCTTTGAGTGGTCATATTTTATTCTTGAAGAGCTCCTTTTGTAAGAGTATAGTTTACTTTTCTTACTGACTAATGTATCTAATGTGAAAGGTGACAAGTGATGAGAGAAACTTAACGCCTTAAATACATAAAAAAACAATGAAACAATGAGTCCCACCTGTAACAAATCTGTTATATGTATTAAGATGACTAACACAGTGAGACGATGATAAGAGTGAAAGATGGGGAATTACTTTCATGAAGGCCAAAGGTAAAAATGGGTGGCGCAGCTCAGCACAGCTAAGTTTGACCCACCCACCTGTTCGAGCCTGTGTTCTCCGACCTCCATGTTTCTGCACATGCAAAGTGGAACCGCTCATTATCATCCTGCATTTGCAGTCTGATTGGCCTCTTCAGGCCCCAGGAGATGTTGAGTAAACCCTCCACGATCAACTCGCCCTCTTCCTGCAGCCATACAAGAAATAATAATAATAATAATCGTTAATTCTTCTATCAAGTGGAGGAAATCCTGTTGGCTTGTGTCCACCCTAGCTCTGTTTCAAGTCTACGTGCTAGAACACAGTTACAGGCCCCACTCTTCTGCTTTGAGACACTGCAGCAATGGAAAGTCACATTGGGTGGTGTTCCCCGAAGACGACCTGCTTTAGGTCATGTCTTAGAGTGTGAGCTTGAGTCATGCTGTGGCCTCCACAGAGCTGTGCGGGGTCACGTAGACATTCCTTTGTGAATGTGAAACCTGGAGGATGAATTCTGCATTCATGGATTCTTCTAAATACACAAGGGTGACATTCCTGATGCTTTTCCCAGTCAAGATCAACACATGACTGGCTTCACGTTTAATACAGAACAGGTTTTAAAGACCTTTTTTTGTTTTGAAAGCCATTAAAAGGCCAGTACCTTAATATGATTCACAACTTTAAACATACTTTAGCTTTTCTCTAGTTTTATTTATTCTATCATTACATTTTTATTTATTATTATTCTATTATTATTCTATTATTTAATTATCTTATAATATGAGAACTCTATATTTTTGCCTCATACTTATGTATTTACTTATTATTTTTCAAATTATTTATTTTTCAAATTATATTTTTGTTATTTTTCTATCTTCTCTATTTTCTATTTCTTTTGTTATGCTGTTTATATTGAGCTTCCTTGTTGTAAAGCAATTTGAGCTGCAATCTAATATCTAAATCTATTCTAAATGAAGTTTATTATTATCAAAATGTCATGATATACTGTTACACCAGTATAATAATAATAAAATAACTCCTAGGCCCATCTGAAAAGTACTCAGTGTTAAGACTGCTTCTGTATCTCCTTCAACAGTGACACTGTCACAACATTTTGCAACAGTTTTTTCACAGTTCAAACTTCTGCTTTTCACTTTGCTTGTCTTATAGGGTCATTTCAGGCCCTATACACTCACGTTAAAAAGTCAAGTGTGGTACAGGAGTGCCTAAAGAGAGAAACACGTGCCAAATGAGCCCAAGTCTAATCCTATCAGGAATGGATAAGACTCTTCCGTTCCCATGCACAACACCATCTGAATGCTGCGCTTCACATGACCAAAACTGCAACGCTGACCTGGACAGATTAAGACACAGCACTAAAAATAGCTTAATGTGTAAGATGTCATTGTTCTGAATCCTGTTTAGCAACTCTAAAGATAACGGCTAACGGTTGTAACCTGTTTTGAACCTTGAGTTTTATCTCGATCAGATAACATTTGGATGTTAAACCTGTGAACGACTAATGTAGTTTCAATTTAGCTGAAAGAACACGTCTTCCAGCCAGCACCCCATCTGAGAAAAAATATAGTAAATAACTAGAACATAAATTGGCTCAGATAAATTTTATGTTAACAGGACTTTTCACATTGGTTACAAAGGCTCTGTTCTGTTTAAGCTTATAATTTGCCCGTTGAACAAAAATTTACATAATTTATTTTCTCCACTAACACTCCAGACATATAATTTAGTTATTAGATTTAAGGCTTAGCGTTATATTCTCAGCTGAAACAACATTCTGCATGTGTGTATTTACAAGACTGAAGAACGAGAATCTGGACCCACTAGCAGGTCCTTGGAGTTTATGGGGTTAATCGATGATACAAAAGCAATCAACTTCATTATTAACCCAATACATAGAAAGAAAATGTGAACAAAAACAAGAGTTTCCAAAACTGTAGTTCAAGAAATGATTAAACAAATATAGAGAAAATGCGACCCTTTACAGCCAGACCACAAAAAACTGCCACCAACAGATAAACAGTGCTTGAGGCTTTCACCTTTCACAGATGTGACAAAATCAAGCTCCAGTCTTGCTTCATATCTGAAAGATTGTACAGTTGTCAAGATGCCACTGAGAAAAGGAAATAGATTAAAAAAGAAAAGAACATTTACGCAAGAACACTGGTCTAATGTTTTATGTGGAGTCTAAATTTGTAATTTCTTGGTACATGAGAAGCAGAAAATGCAACCAAATTCTAATAACGAACTTTGCAGGTGTGGAAACTTATCCCTACAGATTTCTTTAAAAACTGAAAGCAAGTCTTCTGAAATAATGGAAGCTATAATAAGGCAAAGGGTGGTCACACTAAATACTGAAAAAATGGTATTATATTTAGTCATGAATAAATATGTTTCTGCTTTTTTTCCTGATGTTGAAAAATGAATAACTCATACTTAATGGCTGTTTTGACTGGGAATGAAAATAAGTTAAGGGTGGTCTCTTGGTCTCTATTTTTACACAGTTTTTACATGTACAAGAATGCTCAGTTGAGAATATAACCTTAAACTCTCAGGACAAAAAGCTACAAAACAGTCACTGGGGTTGTGCTCTCAAGGGTACGTCTTCAGTACCTTTAGTTAGGGAACATCATTGTACCATAATCCATTGCAATTATATTTTTTTAAGTCATACAGCTGCACAGTACCTTTTTCTGACAGTGTAGTATAACTAAGAAGTACAAAGTAAACTACAGACTATAACATATAAATTGCCTGTGCTATTACAGCTCAGAACAAGTCCACATGCAGGAAATCAATAGCTATAGTTCTTTGTAGCTCTTTTAGGAATGACCTCACAAAGCTAAATGTAGCTGTAACGTAGATGGTGATATATCAGACTTATAATTTCAGAAATAATCACTCAACAGTGTGATCATAACACAGATGACTGAGGAGCTGAAACTATCCAAGATCTTGACCAAATGGATCCCTGAGGGTCTACAAGCTCATAAGAGAATGAGGCAGTTGATGTGTTGCTGGCAGTAGACTCTCCTGTGTGGGCTAGGTGGAGGGCTTGAGTGCTCCCAGGGCCTCATTGTTTCTGAAATGTAAACAATGAGGGCAGCTGCAGCAGTGAACCGTGGTCAGCTGCCACGCCACAGCTTCCTCCACCCTCTTGGCCCAGCACACACACACTTCCTCCAGAGAGAGCGAGGTCAGCAGGCAGCTAAATTTAGTGCCATGAGCCTTGGCTTACACCCAGCAGCAGTATAAAAGGCAGTGCTTGAGCCTGTAGAGCAGATTAGAACCAGCTCACAGACTGAGAGCAAGCAGCAGCTACGACTGACAGCAAGAAAGCTTCAGCACTACATCACCTCTCACGCAACTCAACACATAACATCAGACAATAACAGGTGAGTTCTTGATTTAACCTTTCTGTAGAACAGGGATCTTCCATGTTTTTGTTCTTTAGAACTTTTATGCCACATGAAAGTTTCACATGTTCTATATGTGTCATTAAGTGCTTCTTGCTTATGCTCCTCAACAATGAAAACAAAAGAGAATGCAAAGATAACTAAACCTGAATCTCCTTCAATCTTTCTCCAGCATGAAGCCCAGAAGACTGCTCTTGTCCATCGCTCCTCTGCCCACCATAACTGAGACATATGAAGATGCCTCTCAGGTGGGATGCCAAACCAGCCCTTCACAATCTCTGGAGGACTATGTCAACTCCATTAAAGAGCTGGCCCAGCCGGCCTGTGGCCCAGTGAGGGTAGCACGGACTCCGAGGCCTCGCATGTTCTCCAAGCCTCTGGGCAAACACTCAGCCACCAGCTCACCCCGCTGCTCCTCCAGGACCCCACGGACTCGTACCACTTCACTGGGCTTGGACGAGCTCACACATCGCTTTAGCAGTCAGAAAGACTCGTGTAGTAGGGACCCGCTGGACTGGCTCTTTGCACAGACGCAAGACGATCTGCACAGGACTGATGGTGCACCGGCTGCTTTGAGGTTAATCTAATAACCTGCAGCCATAAAAGCAGACACACTGCAATGGAGCTAATGTGTTACTGTGGACTGAGGAACCAAACCAGGATGATGTGACCTGGAATAATAATATAATAATAATAATAATAACTTAATTTATTTGTTTGATCAGGGACTTTGGCCCCTGTGTGCTTATGTTTACACTCTG
Organism: Colossoma macropomum; assembly: GCF_904425465.1. NCBI lineage: Eukaryota > Metazoa > Chordata > Actinopteri > Characiformes > Serrasalmidae > Colossoma > Colossoma macropomum. The sequence goes on along the minus strand of NW_023494791.1, from coordinate 17,596,263 downwards.
AAGATCTTTTTTCTATTCCTTTTTTTAAAATAAAATACAAAACATTTTGGAATCTTGGTCTTTCTTATTTCTCATTTATGGGTTTTGTAAGCAAATCAATCAAGCAATCAAGCAATCAAAGCTTAATGTGGAACTAAATTTATTTAAGGTTAGATCAAAATTTGTAAATGGCCCAGGTTAATAACATACAGTGAAGAATTATTCTATCTATCAACTGGTCTAACATTATTATTGTAAGATTTTTAAGCAGGAAAGTGTAAAACTTAATAGGCAAAATAAGAGGCACAATAATAAGAGTAATCTGTGTCTCTAACTAAAGTCCACACATTCTTTATTTTAACTCATACATGTCAATGATTTACAAAATTATTCTGTAGGTATTGATTAAATTATTATATATGCTTGATTCTCAAGCACTGCGAATACCTGAGCACTGTGTGTCATTCTATACATTAATATTAGTCTCAGATAATACATATCTGTGGCTGATCAGTTGTTTTCATGTGATGGCAACAGCATAAAAAAATGCTTTCTATATATTATTTGAAAGCATTAAACTACACAATTCGTGAGTAGCTGAAAAACAAAGTTCCTTCACCGCTTCCCACCTGTCCTCATAGCCTTACTCACTAGAAGCATACACCCTCTGACACCCATCAAGTTAATGACCATCTTGACCAGTTAGATCAAGTGAATGCTGAAAGAAAGCAGAAGCTTTATAATAGCATATGTAAAGCAATCTATAAAAATAACAGTGGGCAATATGGCAAAAATACTCCATCACAATACTTCAAATATCTTCATGATACACAATATGCATCACAATATCTAGTTTTTTGAGGTTTGTTAAGTTGGAACTGACAAAAAGAACCAGCAGTGTTCTCTTTGAATGTAACAAACAATAGGAATGTAATAAATAGTGTGAATACTATTTCACATTTTCATATTTTACATTTAAGTCAAATGTTTCCCATACTACACTGCACTAAATCCAATTAAACAGAACTAATTATGCTCTCTCTGTAATGAAACAGGCATTGTTCATAAAAGTTGATAATATGCAGGATAAGCTCAGAAAAGCCTGTTGCGATATAATTTATCACAATACTGATTAGTGTTATTGTAATGTCACCCCTACATAAAAAGTATTTAAAATGTGTGGTTATCATGTCCAGGGTTGCCTAATATGGAAAAAACATATTTTATTTTCATACAGTGGGGTCCAAAAGTCAGAAACCACCAGGGAAAATGCTTCATTCCATTCCATTCTAATTTAATAGAAAGACTTTGCTTAAAAATCTATTATCAGCATAACAATTTGAATGAAAAGTAGAATCTTAGAATTTTAATGTGAATTTTAGAATTTCTTATGCATGAATTTCCTAATTTCTAATGCACTCAAGCTGGCAAGGACTCGAGCTGGCATGGACTCATAAGTTTATGCAAAAGCCTTTGATGACTAGATCAAATCCTCCTGAGAGTCCTCTTAAAAGGAGCTTCAGTGGAAGAGAAAAGACTGGAAAATCTGAGGCCTCAACATAGTCAGTGTCACAAATTTGCTTAAATGTGCACAGTGGCATAGAAGAAGTACAGAATCTTGAATTTTTCCTCTTCCTTTCACTTGCCATACCTTTTCTTTGTTTTTTTTTTTCCCAGATTTTCAATGTGGTCTCACACTTTTGGACCCCACTGTAGATGTAATGTAAACTGTATAAATAGAAATATGTATGAATATTTAAATGTGTATCACATATTTTGTCAGATGGTATGAATTTTTAGAACAGAAATTTTAGAAATAGGGAACAGAAATAGATATTGGAAATCATCCTGATTACAAGTGTTATTTTGCCCTCTGTTTATATATGCATAGTCTGCTCAATTCAATGTTTTCATGCTTTGGCAGTCTGATTTTCAACTTCAAGCCTAAGTCTCGCCACATTCTCTGGTGTGAACCAGGAGCTCTCTGCTGGTTAAAAGTCCACACAGCAGCTTGTAATTTAAACTTGTTAACCCCCCAACAGAGGGCGCTGCAGTCTTGTCAGTGCTGTGCCCTTCAGCTCCTGAAACAATTTGACCCTTCATAGGCCTAGGAGGCAGTTGAATGAAACTTCCTTTTCTATTTGCTTTCCTTGTTCTTGCCTGATCTGAAGCCCACAGACTCACAAAAAATATAGGCACAGCTGACTAGTATGTGGATCCCCATGACTTTGTTCAACGTTTCCAAATTAAAATCTAAACAATAGGGATGCAATTGTTAATTAAAATACTGGATGAAATAGAACTTTTCCTTAATTAACAGTGAATCAGTGCAATGTTGCTCTGGATATAGTTTGCATTTAGGAGTCTGGCCTTTTGCATTTTTGCTGCCTTTAAGAGCTTGGCCTTTTCAGAAGAACATTTTTTGCTATGCTAGTAGACATTTCTGTATTCTGAAAAAGTATGCCTTACGAGCAGACCCACCCAAAGAAAAATTTCACTAAACCAAAAAGTAACAAACAGATCAGTGCACATGCTCTGTCTAATTACTAAAGGCCTCCAGGTAGAAAAGAAAGCTTTACAGTACTCGTCAGGACAAGCCAAATACACGTTCTCAAAGTAGCATGAATCACCTGTACTAATGTCATTTTCCTTTATGAAATGTGCTTAGATCAAGAGCCAATCTGAACACTTCTTACAGTCTAATTGCCGTTAACCATGGCCTCTACTTTGGTGACAGCCAGTTTTTTACCTCTGAAGTGATAATTAGATCGTGTATAGAATTCTCATTATTCTATTCTAAGATATCTATTATTCTTTTACAAAATATTTTTTTGAAAATTTCATTTTCTAGCTTTCTAATTTTCTGCTAATCAGATTTAAGACTTCTTTCACATATATTACCTCTGCCAGGAATAAGTGATGCAGGCAACTGATGCAGTTTGCACATGCTGGCCATTCATTCATCAAAAAGGTAGCATCTGTGACAGAGGCCTTGGGCTTTTGTTATGCATACTTAAGTTTTTAGGTAGTTACTGAGCAAAACTGCGCTTGATGTGAATCAACTGAATGAGTTGGAACTGGCAGTGACTTTTGGTGTAACCTCTTTCTGCAGGCCGCCTAGTGGCCATACTGCCATTGGACAGAAAATCACCTCAATTTTCAATACATAAAATTAAATAAAAAATTGTCCTCAATAATATATCAATATCAAAGATAGTGTGCAGCACAATAGAAAACAGCATTTAAACGCAATAAAAACCTTTAAAAGATAAAAAAAAAAAAGCGTTCTTCTATTGTTACAAGTTTGACATTGTAACAATAGAAGAACCCTATATGTACAACCATGTACAACACATTCTCCATCAATCTGAAGAAAGATTTTATGATGCCAAAAAGCCTTTAAGAATGCAAATGGTTCTTTGAGTGTTCATGGTTCTATATAGACCCACTGTCTTTACTAAAGAACTCTTGAAGAACCATCTTTTTTTAAGAGTGTAAGCTGAATCCCTGTCTGGGAAACTGACCCAAAAAGTTTCAAAGGTAAGAAGCCAATATGATACAGGCCCACAGAAGCTTGGCAATTAATTAAAATAAACCTGTAGGGATCTTCAGAGCTAAGTAGGGATCTTCAGAGCTAAGAGGGATCTTCAGAGCTAAGTCGTCGGGAGCAACATGCTCCTGGTAGGGTCTCCCAGGGCGAACAGGTCTGGAGTGAAGACCCAGACTAACTCGATCCAAAAACCTCCATGAAAAACGGGCATAGAACATCGTGTACCCTGCCCGGGAGAGGGTCACCGGGACCTACCCCTGGAGCCAGGCCTGGGGGTAGCGTCCCTCGGCGAGCGCCTGGTGGCCGGGCAGCCCACGTAACCCGGCCGGGCTCAGCCCGAAGAGGCAACGTGGGGGGACCATGTGGGCCCACCACCCGCAAGGTCCAGCATGGGGGAGTGGTGCAGTGCCGTACAGGCAGTGGGAGATTGCAGGGGGGCCCTGGGTGGCCTAGCCCCCTGCGGCAGAAACTGGCTCTTGGTACGTGGAATGTAACCTCACTGGGGGGGAAGGAGCCGGAGCTTGTGCGGGAGGTTGAGAGGTACCAACTAGATATAGTTGGGCTCACCTCCACCCACAGTATCGGCTCTGGAACCAAACTCCTGGATAGGGGTTGGTCCCTCTCCTACTCCGGGGTTGCACAAGGTGAGAGGCGCCGGGCGGGTGTGGGGATACTCACGAGTCCCCGGCTGGCGGCAGTACAGTTGGAGTTTGTCCCGGTGGACGAGAGGGTCGCCTCAATGCGTATTAAAATCGCAGAGAGGAAAACTCTGACTGTTGTGTGTGCTTATGCACCAAACAACAGGTCGGAGTATTCGGCCTTCTTGGAGCAAGTGGGCGGGGTTCTGGAAAGGGTCCCGACTACAGACTCCATAGTCTTACTGGGAGACTTCAATGCTCATGTTGGCAATGACTGGGAGACCTGGAGAGGCGTGATTGGGAAGAACGGCCTGCCCGATCTAAACCCGAATGGTGAATTGTTATTGGACTTCTGTGCCAGGCATGGATTGTCCATAACGAACACCAAGTTCGAACACAAGGATGTTCATAAGTGTACATGGTACCAGAGCTCCTTGGGTCAAAGGTCAATGATCGACTTTGTTGTCGTTTCATCTGACTTGGGACCATATGTTCTGGACACTCGGGTGAAGAGAGGTGCTGAGCTGTCAACTGATCACCATCTGGTGGTGAGTTGGATCAGATGGCAGGGAAGACTGAGGGTTAGACCCGGTAGGCCCAAGCGAATAGTGAGGGTGTGCTGGGAACGACTGTCGGAGGCCCCTGTTCGGAATGATTTTAACTCCCACCTCCGGGAGAGCTTTTCTCATGTCCCGGAGGAGGTAGGGGACATAGAGTCTGAATGGACCCTGTTCAAAACCTCCATTGTGGAAGCTGCCAGGCGCAGCTGTGGCCAAAAGCTTGTTGGTGCCTGTCATGGCGGTAACCCAAGAACCCCCTGGTGGACACCGGTGGTGAGGGAGGCCGTCAAGCTGAAGAAAGAGGCCTTTAGGGACTGGATGGCCCGAAGGACTCCCGATTCAGCAGATAGGTACCGACATGCAAAAAAGGTGGCAGCTGCAACGGTGGCAGAAGCAAAATCCAGGGCGTGGGAGGAGTTTGGTGAGGCCATGGAAAAAGACTTTCGGTCGGCCTCAAGGAGGTTCTGGACAACTGTCCGGCGACTCAGGAGTGGTCGGGGTGACTGCGCCCAGGCTGTATTCAGCAGGGGTGGAGAAACTCTGACTTCAAATGAGGATATTGTCGGTCGGTGGAAAGAGCACTTCGAGGAACTCCTTAATCCGGGTGACATGCCTCCCTCACGGGAGTCAGGGCCAGAGGCCTCTGGCGTGTCAAGCTCCATTTCCCTGGTGAAGGTCACTGAGGTAGTTGGCAAGCTCTTCAGCGGCAAGGCACCGGGGGTGGATGAGATTCGTCCGGAGATGCTTAAGGCTCTGGATATTGTGGGGCTGTCGTGGCTGACACGCCTCTGCAATAGTGCATGGACCTCGGGAACAGTCCCCTTGGACTGGCAGACCGGGGTGGTGGTCCCTATTTTCAAGAAAGGGGACCGGAGGGTGTGTGCCAACTATCGGGGTATCACACTGCTCAGCCTTCCTGGGAAAGTCTATGCCAAGGTGCTGGAAAGGAGACTTCAACCGATAGTTGAACCTCAGATTGAGGAGGAACAATGCGGATTCCGTCCTGGCCGTGGAACAATGGACCAGCTTTTCACCCTCTCACGGATTGTTGAGGGGGCATGGGAGTTTGCTAACCCAGTCTACATGTGTTTTGTGGATTTGGAGAAGGCTTACGACCGTGTTCCCCGAGATATCTTGTGGGAGGTCCTCCGGGAGTATGGGGTGCCGGGGTTACTACTCCGGGCCATTCAATCTCTGTACGCCCGGAGTGAGAGCTGTGTTCGTATACTCGGCATTAAGTCGGACTCTTTCAGTGTTAGCGTTGGACTCCGCCAGGGTTGTGCCCTGTCTCCACTCCTGTTTGTGATATTCATGGACAGGGTGTCAAGGCGTAGCCGGGGTCAGGAGGGCATTATGTGTGGAGGCCGGAGGGTGGCGTCTCTGCTATTTGCAGATGATGTTGTTCTTTTGGCTGGATCACATGGATGCCTCCAGCGCACACTGGAGCGGTTTGCAGCTGAGTGTGAAGCGGTTGGTATGCGGATCAGCACCTCCAAGTCTGAGTCCATGGTCTTAGCCCGGAAAAGGATGGTATGCCCACTCCAGGTAGGGGGAAAGGACTTGCCCCAGGTGGAGGAGTTTAAGTATCTCGGGGTCTTGTTCACGAGTGATGGGAAGAAGGATCGTGAGATCGACCGCAGGCTGGGACAAGCGGCAGCAGTAATGCGGTCGCTGTACCGGACTGTAGTGGTGAAGAGGGAGCTGAGCCGTAAGGCGAAGCTCTCTGTTTACCGATCGGTCTACATCCCGACCCTCACCTATGGTCATGAGCTGTGGGTAACGACCGAAAGAATGAGATCGCGAATACAAGCGGCAGAAATGAGCTTTCTTCGCAGGGTGGCGGGCTACACTCTATTTGATAGGGTGAGGAGCTCGGCCATCCGGGAGGAGCTCGGAGTAGAGCCGCTACTCCTCCGCATTGAGAGGAGCCAGCTGAGGTGGTTCAGGGCATCTGATCCGGATGCCCCCGGGACGCCTCCCGGTGGGGGTGTACCAGGCACGGCCTACCGGAATAAGACCCCGGGGTCGTCCTAGGACCCGCTGGAGGGATTATATCTCCAAGTTGGCCTGGGAGTGGCTTGGGGTCCCCGGGAATGAGCTGGAGGAAGTTGCGGGGGACAGGGTCACCTGGGATTCTCTGCTCTCCCAACTGCTACCGCGACCCTATCTGGACTAAGCGGTTAACGATGATGATGATGATGATGATGATGATGAACCTGTAACAAGTAAGTACCTGAAGCTGATGTTTTCCATTTTCAAATGCTCTTCAACAGACCAGATGACATGTTTATCAAAACAACAGTAGAGAGGGTTAAGTTACTGTCTGCTGTTGGAGACTGTTATAGTTATGTAACATGCTTTTTTCCTATATTAAATAACCATTCTCTTTTCTTTTGCTTCGGGGCAATAAAATGAGGGAAAGTGATACGGCATGTTGAACACTGGACTGAATTTGTTCATGCACAGCATAGTTTTGGTCAGTTTCCCTTTTAGTTCTTCCATCTTTTGCTTTCTGTGCTCCTTTTTTTCTCTCTGGTTCTGTCTGAGACAAGACAGGAAATCCTGCATTATATTCACTTGAAACGTTTGGAACATCTCCCCATGCCTTATCCATTCAACACCTTCTCTGCTGCATATCTAACCTCTGCTCTAATTACATGTGAGCATTGATAGACCAAACAAAAGGAGACACAACATTTCAGCTTTAGCACCAGGGCTCAGCACACAAAGGAGCTGAGGTTTTAACGTCTCTGAGGTGGTTATAGAGCACATGAAAATCACAAAGCATATTTGCCACAGGATTAATTTCCTTTTGCTCCCAGCCTCTTTCTTTTTCCTTAGGGTACACAGACTACCATTTACTTTGTTGAACAGTCATTAGTTTAGCTTTCACGCTGTGGCATTTTCAGCACCTACGCATGAACATTGCAACAGACAAGATTTACTGGTAAAGCATGCAGAATGTTCCCACATAAGCATGTGTCCTAGAGTAGCAATACCACAAAAAAACGGTCTGTCTGAATTATCATGCATTCCATAATAATTCACACACTTATGCATAATTTTCAATATTTTTTCATTTAACGGCAGCAAATTAGCATGATTAACTTCTTTAGCGTATGGAGGAATTTGTGCCAAATTGAAATGCAATCACTACAGTGGAAAAACATGAATGCAATACACATGATATTACTCTTCCTAAGTGTCACGCAGAATAAGTGCCAAAATGAAAAACAAAATCTGTATTACATTGTTTTTACATTGCTTCATGTCTTTTCTAAAAAACAATGCACAAGGATCTGCATTTAAAAAAAAACTAAATGCTGAATTCATGTCAGAATTGAATACAATTTGCCACAAAATCTAATAAAGGCATGGCTATATTGCTTTCTACTATGCAATACTTTAAACAATGTTAAATCAATGTAATGAATCTTTTTCTTTTCTGCATGTTACTGTTTAAATGCAATCTTTTGTACATTGCATTTCACTGTTTTGGTTGCATTTTAATAAGGCAAATACAAGTACAAAAAAGTGAGCAAGAGACGTGAAAACAGTGTAGTAGAGGTTTGCTTTTCGTTTCATTCCGCATGTCATTGTGGGAAAGTAATGTCGTGTGCATTGAATTTCACTGTTTTCACTATTATGATTGCATTTCAATGAGAAAAATCTGTTTAAATGACAGCACGGTGGAAAGCAATACAGCTGTGCCTTCATTACATTTTAAAGTGGATTTAAAATTCTCGTATGAATTCAGCATATTTACTATCTGGAAAAGCAAATCCACATGTATTGCTTTCCAATAAAGAGGTCAAGCGATGTGATAACAGTGTAATAGAGGTTTTGCTTTCCATTTCGGCACTTATTTTGCATGACAACGTGGCAAAAGTAATGTCATGTGTGCACTGCATTTCACGTTTTTCCACTGTAGTGACTGCTTTTCAATTTGGCACCAATTCCTCTCCATATTAGTGAGCCTTGAAGTGCTTAAACTACGAACACAAAGAATTTAGTGTGGAACGATTATCATGAACCATTGCTTTAGTCAACAAAGTCAAAACACACAGATGCACAGATAGCATAACGCATGTGGTTGGTATAGTGTAGTGGGTAACACCTCTGCCTTCTACACTGTAGACTGGGGTTCAAACCCCACCTTGGTAAACACTCTACACTATACCAATAAGAGTCCTTGGGCAAGACTCCTAACACTACCTTCGCCTACCTGTGTAAAAGATCACACTGTAAGTCGCTCTGGATAAGAGCGTCTGCCAAATGCCATAAATGTAAATGCATGTTTACATACATACATACGTCTCTTCCCACGCTTACCACATAACGTTTAGCAAAAGATTTTGTTTGGGCTTGCCTGACATAAAAAAAAAAAAACGTTCCCAAGGTCCTAAAGTGTCATCCTCAATCCGAGAATGTTATTACATCTGACTCATATCCTGTTGATTCGACCTCCTCCTCATCTGTCACTATCTAACTTCAACAAGAGCAACTTGTCCTTTCAGTGTGAATACATGTTTGTTAATGAGGGTTAACCTTGAATTAGAATGCTTGAACTGACCACTAGTTCAGTGAACACATGAACATTAACTGTAAACAGCAGCCTCATAGTTTCGTCAGTGGAAAAATAACCTAGAGTTTTTAGCTCATTGTTTAATTATCACAAACTCAGCATATGTTTATAGTTAGTCTTACCCGGAGCAGCTCTGCCTGCTGGGAACCAAAAGTCTGACCCAATACGACAAATCTTAATAATATGTTGGTGTGCAATTTCCCTGACCCTCAATTCTGAAAGCTCCTGGAAAATATATTTGTCTTCTTTAATGCCCACAGTAAAAGATAAGTGAAGCAACATGTAAGCCTTCAACACTCACTGTCCCTCCATTCTGAAAGCACTTGAAAAGAGATTTGTCTCTATTATCCACAGCAAACAAGTGAAGGAAAAATATCTTATGTTAATCTTCATAACGAGCCTTCAACTCTTACTAGCAAATCACAAACATTCAGCAATAAATATCAAATGCAGAGACTAAATTACTCTAGAACAGTGTTTCTCAACACACAGTCCCTGTATCCAACCAAAAGATTTACATTTGTGCTCTATCCCTCCTTCCTACACACCATTAAAACACTACAAACATACTGAGAACTAGGTTAGGGCAAAAATGTGGAATGTCTGGTGGACTAATTTGAGAGCTACTGCTCTATACCTTGAATTTGTGGTGGCAGCACTAATGTGAACACTAGTAAATGCTAGTAAACCATTTAAAAGGCCTTGCAGAAAGTAATATTTGTATGTCACTGCTATTAAAGACTAGGCCTGTCACAATCATGAAATTTTGGCTTATGATTAATCTTAATATCATATAAATAATGGTGATCAACAATTTGTGTTCGTTTTATTTCACTGTATTAAAGTATGCCATGAAAGCACAAACATTCAGTAGTTTAACTGGCTGATTAGTTATCTTGCTTCCTAGCCATCAATACTTAGTAGCTTGTGACGGACGACAGACACAGTTCAAGCTCAAATAAACAAACATTACTCACTGCTGCCCTCTAAAAGTGTTATAGCACTAAGACATATGCCAGAACCTCTGTTGTTTTGATAAGATCCATGATATGTCTTAATAATTGTGTTTTCTGCTTTTTTTTATTTACATGTATTTGCATCAATCCAACAATCTATAATCTCTCAGTTGCACTGTAATCATATTGTGAAAGCTATCAACTGTGGAAAATAACTGTAGTGAGCTTAACAACCACCAGCTCGAATAATCATGACAGGTCTGTTAAAGACTGACTAAATGTATCTATAGTTAAAATGATTTCTTTCATTACATTTTGAGCAATGTTTGGCTCTCTGTGAAGTAATATACCAACCTTGCAATGCAATGCCAACGTTATTTTTTCATGGGGCCTGTAGAGTTCAGAAATGACAGACAGACCTTTGTGTTGATGCAATCACTATGTTTAAAGAGAAAATGACTTCCTGAACCTTATCTACTGTTCAGATAACATCACAAGGCCTTTCACTAACCACCCACAGCACCCTTAGTCATGAGGGCAACTTATAAGAGTAATCATTAACAAGCTAAATACAAAAGAAAAGTTTCAATTTGCAGTATTGTAAATTTCAGTTGTCTGGGTTTCTGCATACCTCCCGAATACGAAGCTGAAAACTCTTTCCTTCGTGATAACAGTTGTAGGTCTTCAACAGAGACAAAACATCTGATCTAAAGAAGAGGGCAGGAAAAAGGGGTCAGTTTTGGAGAGCACATTTTTAATGTTTTAAATGAAGAACAGAAGTTGAGCTGCACTCACTTTACTATGATTTTCTCATCATTCAGTCTTACAAAGGGTGCTTGAGGAGGATCCATGGTGGGAACTTTCTAGCAGCTTCTCAGCTGCAGAGAGAGAGAGAGAAAGAGAGAGAGACAGCAAAGTTTCATGCTCATTAGAAAAAAACAACGCAATCGTGTCGGGTTCAGGGTTACTCATTCAGGGGCACTGTACCTCACAGAACTAAATCTAGTGAAAAGAAGTTCTGCAGATTAGGAGAAGTCATGTGGAAGTTTACTCAAGGAGTTAACCGCACACATGTCTTGGCATGTCGACTGGACCTAAGAAAAGATGATTATCATCTTACGACACTTATAAAATATTGTCAGCCTCTCAAAGCATTTTATTACTTCTAAACCCACAATAATTTTCACATAAACACCAAATCTTGCAAAGACAAAATCATCATTTTATTCAAATATATTTATTTATTGTTGCCTAAGGCTATTTCCACAATCTATTTACATTCCTTTGCTCATGTCCAAAACACTTTCACTTTCCACTTTTCAAGGTTGTCTGCAGAAGGAATCTTGTGGAAAGTCCATTTCAGAAAAACCTGACAGAGCAGTGACACTGGGCGGGAATTTCCAGGGAGTGGTGAGAGAGACGGTAAGCCCCAGCTGCAGCGTTTATAAGCCATCAATGAAAGTAGGACACAAACTTTCACAATGAAGTCCACACTACATACCCTCACTGCTCTACTGGCTGTGGGCCTCTATATTCTTCTTACCGGTGAGTAATACAGAATCGGTTATGATGGAGTAGTTATTTCAGCAGAACTTTTGGACCTTAACTTCTAAACAGTGTTTTTTTTTACTCTTGCAACTTCAAAACAACCCAACTTCTAAAAAATATTTCAAAATGTATCTTGGATATAACATAACCATAGACTACACAAAAAGATACATGCTATTTTTATAGTTGCTGAGTGAAAAAAATTAGTTAAGAGCCAAATGTCATTTGTCTGTTTTGCTTATTCCTTAATGCAGCTCAGGTGGGAGACAGTCAACATGTTCCGACACGCTGCATTTGTCATAAATCCATGTCAGCAGTCAGAGGACCATTTTCAGATTATAAAGTCTTATTACAAGGACCTGGTTGTGACAAAGATGTGATCATGTAAGTAGCACTCCATTTACCTCATTGATGGCATACATCCATAATCTTTAACTCAATTTCTAAATCTAAATCTGTGGCTGTTAATCTGCTTTTTAGAGTTAGGCTGAAGGGGAACAACCAGGAAGTGTGTCTAAGTCCTAATGGACCTCAAGGAAAAAGACTGCTGAAATGCTGGCGCAAGTAAGAAAACAACAATTATAAATAACCATATTAAACATCACTGTTTAACACAACATTGTGTTAGGAATGATTGTAGTATTTCATAATACTTTTGCACTGTGCATGTTACTGTTTCTGTAAATGATTTACTGATTTCATTTCTTTTGCAGGATGCAAAAAAAAGGGGAAGATGCAAAGAAATGCATCAAAAGACTGAGACCTCAGAAAAGACGACGACAGAAGAAGCGCAGTTGATCCAAGAAGCTCATATCATGTGAAGCCCGGCGAAATGGCTGCTAATAGAAAGACACTAATGCAAGTGTCCACACACTAGTTTGAAAGACCACAACTGCTTTCCCATATATGGTCTGGACTATGGACTAACCATGGTCTGTATAAGCTTCCAGAGAGGGCTGGCCCCACTCAAAGGCATGAAGACGATGATGAAGATAGAACACTGCAAAGTAATCGCTTTACATTACAATGTAATGTTTTGGCCAGTTTTAGTACAATTTAATAAGAAAGCAGAATCAATTTACACACTGTTACTGATACTATATGTTTGTTAAACTGTTTATGTTTATGATAATGTGTATTTTAGTATGTCATCTTTTTATACAATAAAATGTACATGTGTATATAATAAATGAAAACATAAAAAAACACCTCTGTCATTCTTCTTGTTTAAATAAACACTGCTTGCACATGCCAACACACAATCCTCTACGATAATGCTAATTTCTGCCCTATGGGATATACTATGTTAGCATTAGCTGATACTGACTCGAACATTTTTTGGCCATTCTATTTGAAACAAAGACTTTTAACGCTTTTAAATAACATTCTATGTTTTATTTGAAGCTTGTGTCAAACATATTGTGGTGTCGAGCACATCTGTGCTTTGTTAGTTTAAAATATCAGAGTAAGTTTATTATTATTATTATAATGTTCAAGCATGCTAAGCTAAGGTTATTTAGTCCATTAGAAAGGCTCTTCTTAAGGTTCTTCTGCATGGTCTCTTATTTTGGGCAATGCTGTGTGTATGCTAGCAAAGCTCACAAGGCAGAGCTGTGAACAAAAGAGTAGCCAGGCAAGCTACTGAGTGTGAGACTGGCCTGCGAACAGTATGGCCTGGTCTGTGTGCGGTCATTCCCCTGTTGTTTTGCAGGTCATTGCAGAGTTTTGATGAAAGCCGAGTTATGGGCCAGAACCTTAAGAGTTTCTTCTGAGAACCCCTTATGCTGCAATATCAACACATATTTCATCTTGTATGTAGTAGGTTTATACTAACACCCTCAGTAAATAGCCCTAACAGAGATGGCACTGCTTTTTTCCATTTCTAACATCTGGCTGAAATGCATTGGTTAGGCTACCACTCATATTCGCAGTACATGATATATCTAGGGCTTCCAGAAGGAAATCAAAATTAGAAATCAAAACGTGACTGGTCGATTAATATGTCAGCTCCTAATAATGTTAGTGGTTAATCTAATGCTTTAGGCCTTCTCTCCAGTTCCTGAAGTCCTAAATACTGAGAAAGCTGGGCTACCCCAAAACCACAGAAAGACAAAAATCCTGATTGGATAATTTTCCTTTGGGTGTTTCAAGAATTTAACCTTTATTTCCAACCAAAGCTTAATAATAAAATAAGAGTATTACTAGAATACTTTTAACACTTTGTGTTAAAAAATAGTGATTATATTAAATAAAAATCAACTAAAAATGATAGACGTGTAATTTTTCATTTCACAGAAGTCATTAGGCCTAGAAGGTCCTGAGAGCTCACCAATGTATATTATTGGTCATATATGATATATATTGTTCATATAAAATCCATTTACTTACAGAATTGCTTCAGCCTTTCTTGGAATGCTGCCATACTAGTCCACAATTGTGTGCAGAGTGATAGATACTGGACCAAGAACAAAAGCCTCTAAGCTTTTGAGAAAACAAGGAAGATAAACTTTAGTTCACAATGTCTACTCCAGACCTTCTCATACAGCTGGTGATTGGAGAGATGATGCAAGGTATTTGATGTCACCTTGGTGTTCATCATGTGGTCATTATCATCTCTTTAGATCAACAGTCATTGGATCAACAGGGTGCACAGGGTGCAGGGTATTCCAAAATAGCCCCATAACCTTTCGCCATTACATGACCATGCAGAGTAATAATCTGACTAAATGAATGACGTCTGCCCAAACCATTACAGATCCATCACCGTGTAACAATTGGTAACAGACTTTGAGCTGTGAAGGCTACCTTTGGCTTTCTCCAAATTTAAACATGTCAAAATAAATAGTTTTGTAGTGTCCTGTTTGGACTATGCCAAAGCAGTTTGCAACATTTATGAAAATTATATCTCATGGCTCATAATAAATTTGCATCTTCTGTTACCAATGCATTTGCAATTTAGGCACTCAGTTGTCTCCTGTTAAAGCTGGGACCACATTTCGATTTATTAATAATTATAGACAAAAGCTTGTCATGAATTCAACAAGTAAAATGTTGCTTTTTTTGCATGCATATGCAAACTGAACACTTTAAATGTGTCCTTTTCTGAACAAAAACAAGTCATGCCTAGTCATGAATAAGACAATGTGTTATGAATGTCTTATATCTTGGGATCATTATGAAAGCACAGTGTTTGGTCCAACAGGGTGCACCTGGTCCTCTAAAATAGCTCCATATCCTCTAGTCATTAAACCATCACGCAGAGCAGTCATCTGACATAATGCATGACGTCTGCCCGTACCATTAGGGGTCCACCACCATGTAACAGTTGGCAACAAATATCATGGTGTGACAGCATCATTTAGCTTTCTCCAAAAGAACATACATCAGAATAAATTAACACAAAGAAACAAACAAAGTATGTAAGATGATTTTTGTTACCAGTGATCCTCGACTTTTAGGTCAGTTGTTTCACGTTTAAAGCAGGGGCCACTTGTTGATGTACGAATAATTACAGAATCTTTTCTGATCAAAAAACAAAGATGCTGAGTCATAAACATTACAGTGAGTGATGCACTTTTTGTTTTTTTGGTTCTTATGTAAGTACACTAAGTAAGAAAGTTTTGTCAATCAAATTCATAATATATATACACACAAAAATTACAGCTTTTTGGTTTCTCTTTGAGTCAGCTTAGGTTATTGAGCAAAGTTTTGGATAAATTATATTTTTTTCATTTTAGTTCACTGCAAAAAAAAAAATCTAGCCATGTAAAACCTTAAATCTAGTCAATATATCTAATATTATTTTTCATTAGGAGGCTGCTATAAGATGATTTTAAGACTTTTTACTTGTTATGTGTTTTTAAGTCCTTTTATCAAGTGAAATGATCTTAATACATTAGCAGATGATTTTGTCTGTTTTAAGCATTTTTCTTCAAATAGGCAAAATTATCTGCAAATATACAGTCGTCTGCAAAGTTTTGGGCTCCCCTGGTCAAATTCCATGTTTTCTAACTGGACAAAAATACATATTCTCTACAAAGATTAATGATTTTAATTTTAATGCACAATTACTATTTAATTGTTGAATTTAACGTACTGGGGGGAAAAGAAGTGGCCTGTGAAAAAGTTACAACACATTTTATATGTAATTTTTTCCAATGTGTTAAACTCAGCAAATACATAGAATTTGTACACTAAAATATGTTTAGGTACGTTTTCTAGATGTGTCAACTAACTTTCACTCAAAAAAACAAAACAAAACTCATAATCTGATTGGGGTATTAAGATTTTTGCATACGAGTGCAGTTAGATAATTTCACTTGATAAAATTTATCAAAATGAGCAAAAAATGTGTGTAAATAAGTTAAATAATCTTATAATACTCTTACAACAGTCTCTAAAATATAGAAATATTAGACACATCAACTAGATTTCAGAAGATTTCATTTGCCAAGGTCTCTTTTTTTTTGCAGTGTTGAATGCTTTGTCATCGTGACTGTCACCCCCTCTGGTGCAAATGCACACTATCCTAGACATAGTGAAATTGAATTGTAAAACACCTGTAGTTTTTAAATAATAATAATAATAATAATAATAATAGTAAATCCACATTTAAATATGATAACTCATGTTGCTTTGCAAACTCATATCAAACTCAACTCTTTTGTAAAGCTAACACAGTGCTAATCTGCTATGACTAATATGCATGGATGGCTTTGTAATTGTGGTTTACTTAGTTTCACGTTAAGCTGCTTTCTTTATCTGGAGTTATTGTGTCTATCTCATGAATATGCATAGTGTCACTCACAGTTTCACACAAAAGTCTATGATGACCCTGTTATGTGTTAATTTGTTGTCTTTTATCCAAAAGAGCAGTGTTTGTTAATCGGGATCCAACTGCACTGCACAGTTTGCCAACCATATCTGATCCAGCTCATAAAGAGCTTGATAAACACCTGACAAACTGGATCAGGAGTGTTAGGACAGGAGAGTTGAAAACGTGTGGTTGGTAAAGCATACATGCTACCTCAAGATGAATGACAAGTAAATAATCCTGAGAGCACGTAGGATCCTTATTACAGCCTGAACGTTTACTAGAAATCATGTGACACTTGTCTGGCTAAATATGGGCAGGCAGGAAAAAGAGGGGGATACGAGGACAAGACACACACACACACAAACACACACACACACACACACACACACACACACACACACACACCTCAGCAGGCACATTGAGGCTGATATTCTCTTACTGCAACTCACAGCTGACATGGCTTTCGGGACAGTGCAAGCTACTCTAAGCCTTCTGTCACTCTTCCTTTTCTTAAACATCCTCACAGGTACAGTTCTGCTAGCACTGATGCATTTGTTCTCTCAGTGCACATCTATAAACCTTTCGAATAGTTTGCAAATGTTGGTTATTTCTTTCTCTTTTTTCTTTGTTTCCAGATAATGTGGCTGCTGCGATGTCCATTCGAGAAAAATGTGAGTGTGTCATAGAGACTGGTTCTGTGCCTTGGAGACGTATCACTGACTTTGAAATGAAAATGCCAGACGCTCTTTGCAATAAAGTTCAAATTATGTAAGTATCTGCTACTCTTGATAAGCTGTTATATAAGAAGTTAGATAGCTGAAACAACACATGCATTTAAAAAAAAAATCATGATGCAGACTAAAAGTAGCTGCAGACAAAAAGTAGGAAGAATGTTGTGATAACAGCAACACTCTCTCACAGCCTACACGTGTGCAAAGAAATGGATTTGCTTCTAGATGCACTGATGCACTTATCAGCTCTGACTGAAGCAGTGGTATATTAAGGGCCTTTTTCTGCACATTATTCTGTTTTGCTGATTCTAGCACATTTGATGAATCTTATGAAGGGCATGATGATTAGCTGATGAGCTCAGATTAAAGAAAATACAAAAATGAGCAGAGCAAGGACTCTCTGAGAACTGAAACTGGAAAATACTGAACTGACTGTCCAGCGATTTGTGAAGACTTTTACTCACAAATTACTATGAATGATAAAAATGCCTTTCACATATCGTCGCTGTTATACTCCGTAAATTTAAATTAGTCAACTTTATGTAAAATAAAATATGTTACTTAACAAGTTCAAGCTTAAATAACTTTTTCTTAGAGTTATATTTACTTTTAAAGTACTTTCCTCAGTCACAATTTCTTTATTTGGCAGTAAGTAAATCTCTTCTATCTCTTACCGCAGTTAACTTTCACTACAGCCTAACAGTCTTGCAAGAACAGTCTTACAAACTTTAGACTTTACACTTAATCAGTACCAGCTGAACTAATCCAGAGCACAGAAACTCTGTTTTTTCTTTGCAAACTGTCCTGTAAACCTCAAGCTGCTTCTTAGAGATACATGTTTACTTCTGCTTGAGTTGTTGGGTTTGAGCATAACTTTGAGATAATCAACCCACAACTCCTACAAATGCTGAGAAAATTGCACAACATTTCATGCTGTTGCCACATCTAATTCCTCAACACAGGCGGTCACATATTTTTGGCATGTTTGAGTGAAATCCATTCACTGAAGACCTGCCAAGACAAGAGTGGGCAAGACACACTATACCAGATCCTTCAACTGAAATCTAGTCACTCTAACTCAACTCCTGAAGAAAACAACTACCCCACAAGCACTATAAGATACATGATATTTGTCAGTACCTTAAAAAACACAATTTATAAGATGAAAAAAGCAACCAGTTTGAAACAGAACATTTAAAAGGGACCTATTATGCTTTTCTGGGTTTTCCCCTTTTCTTTAGTGTTTTAATTTAGCTTTTTTATGTATGTAAATGCTCAAACTACATGCCAGAGGGGGTAACTGTCACTCACAGAAACCACTTTTCTCAGCTGCCTGAAACGCCTCGTTGGAATTCCAGCCCCTTTTCCTTTGTTACAAGATGACGCAATCTCTTAGCACAATCCTTATTGCCCGCCTCCCGGCAAACTTGGCACACTTTCACACATTGCACAGCAACTACTGGAGGCCAGGAGGAGTTTGTTCAGTTCTGTAGCCATGTCGAGAAGACACTGACCTGACTTGGATTGGGCTCACTGAAAAAAAGCCACACTGGTGCTGACAGCTGCTTAGGAGCGAAGGGTCTGTCTGCAGATTGCAAGACAGGGGCAGAACTGTACGACCAATCAGAGCACATTGGGCTTATCTAGGAGACGCAACTTAAAGACACAGGAGCTCTAACAGAGCGTTTCAGACAGAGGATGAATAGAGATGTACAGTATGAGAAAAATAATATATTTTTGGAAACTTGAAGCATGTAAATCTATTCTAGTAGCCCACAAAAATAAAATTCTGAACACTGAAAATTTGCATAATAAGTCCCCTTTAACATTTCTGTTCTTGCATTCAAACCCCAACATAACGATCCTAAACTGGCTCGAACAAAATGAAAAATGTGCAATTTCAAGGTGAAAATAAGTTGACATGTCCTCTACAAGGAGCAAACTTAAATATAGCATTTTGATCCAGCAAATAAACAGTAATTGTGCATTAAAAAGTGCAGATGTGTGTTCTCTCAGAGGATGTGTTTATTTTACTTATTTTCCCTTCAACAAAACATGTAACTTTTTCATGCGATTGTAGGCTGTGTGTAGGCCTAATAGAGTAAAAATAGGTCTGGAAAGCTGTTAGATCCAACAGTGTTTGTATGGATAAGGATCACACAACTCATAAAAGTTAACAAATGTTAATGTCTGTAAATCAGTAAACGGGTTCAACAGAAATAGCCCATAATAATTCACTGGAGGTTGTTATGATCAATTCCAAATGCAATGTTATAATTTTGCAATAGCGTAAACAGCAAATTTCCTGTGTACAAATGCGCAGTTGGCTAAATGTTTTTTGCATTATGACATATGACAAAAATCATGTAACAGAAATACACAGAGGACATTTATAGCTGTTGTTGCCTTACAGACTGTGATTACCAAATTAATCTATTGTACTGTGCAAAAGTTAGAGGCCACCTTTCATTTACTTAACAGTCAAAATTGCCTTTAAGTACAAGTTATTTATTTTTCAGGAGATATTTCTGAGGAGATTAGCTATAAGATAATCCACTGGCATAAGAAAGGGAAAGGGCAAAGGAAAATTAGGTGAAAAAAATTCAAAAATTATTAAAAGATGTAAAGAAAATGGGATACCTAACAACTGTAAAAGACCCAACAGACTCCCAAAACTGTTACCATCAAGATAAACAGTACTCAAAGCTTTCGTCTTTGAGTCAGAGGAGAAAAATCAAGCTTAATTTTTGCTTCAGATCTGAAAAAATCCACAGGTGTTTCTGTCCGTCCTTCCACTGTGAGAAGAAAACTCAATCATTACTGATAAAAGACAGACAAAAAAATCGCAAATCCAACAAAAAAAGCTGCTGGTGCTCTCAGAACAAAGGACTGACCACTCCAGAGCCCAGATGTCTACATAAACGAATGTGTTTGGTATTACTTGAGCATGAGAAACAGAAAATGCAAGCATTATATTTAGATATAATATAAAATAAAAAATATAATTTCAGTGTTTGATTTTTAAGTATAATTTTGTGTTACATATATGTTTTGTTTTTTTTTTACTGATGATGAAAAATGTATAACATGTACTTATTGGCCATTTTGACAAATTAAATGAATGAAGCATGGTCTCTGACTTTTGCCCAGCACTGTTTAGCCAAAGCCAAAAAAACCCGTATAAATGACACATAAATCCAGTAAAATGATGTCCTGAATCAAACTATGTGAGGCGTGATGCTGATCCAAAAACATTTGAGAGTTTGGAAGTAAGAATAAAAAATAATAATAGTCAGATACAGGGAACGAAAACACAATGTCATTAAATGTTAACAGAGATTTCAAATTAACACTTCTGTTCTGGTACAGTTGAATGACTGTGGATAAAAATGTTTCTGGTTGTATTTTTGCTCCTAGCAAAATGCAGTTTGTTTCCAGTTTTTGTTCTTATAACCAGCCCAGATCCATGATTGTCACCTACATTTATACTATGATTACCAGGGGTAGAAGTCACAAGGAGGCCCCTAATATGATAATGTCATGATACTTGAGCAACAATGCAATTTTATCGTGAATTTTAAGGATTCAATATATGCTGTGTATTGTATTATAAAGCAGTGCAATATACTGGAATTTATTACATCTGGTTGTGAATTACTCATCCAAGAGAAAACTTGCGATTTTATTTAATGAAGTTTACACTTTGTTCATCTCACTTCAGTCTTTTCTGGAACTGAAGGAAAATTATGAAGTAGATGAAGCAACATTCAAACAAGAGTTAACATTTTAGTTTTAATATTTGGTAGATTCTTTTATTTGAGAAGTACACAAAACAACACTTACATTATTAGCAATCAAATTCCTGCCTGGACTGGAAATCGACCCCAGACACCTCATGTGCAAAGTGATTATCCACTGTACTATCCAACTGTTCCTATTAATGCATTTATGGGCAGAGGCACTGCTGGGGTCTCTGGGGTATCAATATTATTACACAAAATATCATGATGCTGTGAAGTATCAACTTTTTCCCCATTCCTTATGATTATTACTAGTACTTTTCTAAAACTTACTGTCTGAATTAAAACCAGTGCCAAGTGTCAAAGCACAGTGCAGTCATGCTGCTTCCTATTTCCTATTTCCTTGAGAGAATTCAATCTCCACTGAAGCTGGCAATAGAAATGTTTATGGCAACAAACAAATGTCTGCCTGACACACTACCACAACACACACATTGTATAACAGGCATTTGGTTTGATAATGACAGGTGGTAGCTCTAATAGTGGCCTTGTTTTAGATATTTCCTTAGTGAGACAGCAAGACGCTTGATGAAGGTTTGATCTTCTGTATGCTGACACAGAGTTGGCTCTACCTGATAATGCTTTAATCTGATCCCCAGCATCAAACAGGGAGATCAACTGTTCTGCCTGAACCCAGATTCCGAACAAGGCAACAGACTAAGGAACTGCTGGACACGGTAAGTGGTCCACATCTGCCTTCCTAGGAATTGCATTACGTTTGTATAAATTGGATCAAGACATTTTCTGACTCCTCCTAGTCCTTCCTGATACATTATAGCATGTCAGTGTCACTGCTGTGCTGAGAACAGTCAAATAAAACCACTCAAATAAAATCTGGTCAAAGGTGGTCCTATGGTGGTCTCTTTCCACTATTGGATGAGGTAGAGGGTGGCTGATAGGTTGTGCAGCAACAATGGGCTGTTATCAGTAATTGTAAACCTACAAAATACACCCTCATAGTAGGCGTTTCTGATGAAATGAGCAATAATCGTACCTAATAAACTGGCAATTCAGTGCTTAAATGTGTAGCATCTTATTGATCCATTCTATAAAAAAGTGCTTTGTGAAAAACTAATCATGCCAGGGTAAACGTAAAATGTGTATGATACAATGGGATTTACTACATTTATGACCTGTCTAATAGGGCTTTTATGACAATCACTGGACAGAACTTGATGGACAATGCCACCTAGGGGTGGAAGGGAAGACTGCACTCACTCTTTTCTCTTTAAGCATGAATTGCCTGCTGAAGCTAAGAATTTACCTGGTTAAACAGTAAATGCTACATGATGAACACAAAGTAAGGCATGACTGTCATGTGCATAAGAGCAAAAAATATAAAGAATGTCACTGTGTTGTAATATGTGAGTTTTGTGTTGTAGTGGTGGATACTACATCTGAGATTCTGTGTGATCATACAAAAATGCCTATATTAGATTAAGATCATGTGTAGTCAAGTCACGAGTGCCATTAATAGCACATATTGATTTATGTCAGTAACCTGCAAAACCAGCACACTAAGGCTCAACTCTTCTTTTACTGATTTCTGCAGGATTAAGTTCAATGAAAGAAAGAAGAAAGTCTGCATACAACCTAAAGCCAAAAAGAGAGGAAGAGGAAGAGGAAAGCCGAAGAAGCAGTAACTGCATACAACCTAAAGCTAAAAAGAGAGGAAGAGGAAGAGGAAGGCCGAAGAAGCAGTAACTGCTGGCAGGGAATATATATCCTACAAAAGAACTAACCTATTAATATACAAATAATGCACACTATGTATGTAGCTCTTTGTCTGCTGCTAAGACATTTTGTACTACTGTTTTCTAATACTGCCTTATGTAACACTTTTATATTCATTTTATAATGTTTTTATACAATAAAATGACTAAACAATACATTTTAGAATTACTTAAAATGCAGAAAAAGTGCAAAGGAGGAAGAGATGGAGAAGAAGAAAAGAAGAAGAAAAAGAAGAGTAATGCATTAACTCATTACTGTTCATGTCGGAATTTCTATATGAATTTCTGAATTTGTATGAATTTATATGAATTTATATTAATTTCTGAATGTGCTTTGAGCTTGTCTGAGAGCACAAATCTGAAAAAAAAATCAAACTGATCAAACATGAGTATGTTTCACTTATTACATCATAAATTCTTAGTCTAATTTTTACAAAACCATTTTAAAAATAGATTGTGAATAAAAATATAAAAATTACATCACAAAAAATATAATTAAAATAAATAAAAATCGAGTAGATGCTGTTAGAGGTTCTTTGTCTTGTGACCCCTGTCTTTCTCATTTTTGTGTTTCTCTGCTCTAAAACACCCACTTCGATTCAGGAAGAGCTTAGTTGGATCAGGTGTGTTGTGAGAGGAGAAATCTCTACAATGTGCAGGGCAGAGTTGAGGACCACTGCTTTAGACCAATCAGAACT
This sequence comes from Colossoma macropomum, assembly GCF_904425465.1. Taxonomy (NCBI): domain Eukaryota; kingdom Metazoa; phylum Chordata; class Actinopteri; order Characiformes; family Serrasalmidae; genus Colossoma; species Colossoma macropomum. Next base: position 17,572,669 of record NW_023494791.1, on the reverse strand, counting down.
AGTGCTGAAGCATTGTCTTCATCTGTAGGACATGGATGGGTTGAATGTAAGTCAGCAGAAGTGTTGTCACTGGCATTGCTTTAAACAAGGACGATCTGTTTTAAGGGCTTCCTGAAACCAAAATGATATTTGTGAAAAGAATCTAATTATAATTAGAACTAAACGTGCTGTGACATGACCCCGCCTCTGTCTAAGACTATAAATTATTCAATGAGTCCACATGGGTTTCATCTCAAGGAAAGCACCTGAATGGCTGCCATATGAAACAGTAAATTATGAACAACCTAGTGTCTCTACCAGACAAAAGGGCACCAATCAAACCAATCTTGTTCAGGGATGCGCTCCAGTTTAAATCACAGTGTGACCCTGCGACTAATCACCCAGCTCCAGCAGCTGTGACTCTTCATTACGTTATGGTGCAGCTGCAGATGCAGAGCTCCTCACCCACAGCACATACAGCATTTAGCCTGTGAGGACCATGACTAACATGAAGGGAAACTGCCTATTTTGCAGAAGTTACAAGTCCGGGGAAAGAACAGTGGCTGTGGAGAGTAGTGTTTACAACAGAAAAAAATCCACCATGATAAATATATATCATGAAAATAGCCCATGGATTGAGTCCAGTGAGAGTCGAATGTTGTCCTTTAGTCTAACACAGTATGACAGAATAAACCAATGTTTAAACCATCAATAAACCAACCAATCAATAAACCGACAAACCTAGCTGTTTCAAAACTACAAGAAGGAATGCCACTTGAAAAGCTTTCTTATAGTAGACTATGCAAGGTCCTGCCTAGAATTCACCTGCAGGTCCATCAGACAGTAGATATTACCTCAGCCGTCCGACCTCTCTCACACTTCAGCCCTGTTTTCACTGTAACATTTCTATAACTTCTGTTAGCTTATGCTTTTGAAGAGAAACAGACAACCTTACCGATCGCCTCGTACATCGCCTCCTGTCCCAGCGCCAACAAAACAAGGACGTCCACTTGATCGGAAAGGTTTTTTCAGTCGATCCTATTCAAGTCTACTTGACCCTGTTGGCTCAGGGGAGAAGCGTTGTACACGCTATGATGAGTGATATCTTTGCCAGCCAATCACAGAGTCCGCTGACAGGGTGAGCCAATCAAAACGGCGCGTAGGCGGTTCCATTTGGTTGCCCCGAGAAACGTCTGGAGCGGCTTCGTGGTCTGGCTTATCAGTTTATCTAACGCTTTATCGAAGTGTAGCAGCTCATATTGCACACATGTGGGACTTTCATTAAAGAAAAATAAGCTCTGCGTAGACTGGGCTATATGTTTAGCTTATATGTCAAATGGAAATGCAATGTCAGTGAACAGCTCTGTTGTACTGCTTTGTACGCCAGGGATCTCGCTGTTCAGTTCAGACTCCGACTGAAATGGGTTTCCTGTTTTTTAGCTTAGTCTGAGAATCCCATCTAGGAAAATATGACACCAGAAGACCTGATAAAATGTTTGAGGAAGCTGATTCTTTGAGCTGCCAAGACACTTCCCCCACGGGAAGCCAGCTTTGTCTAAAAAGGATGTGATTATTACAACGAGAAGGCCAAATAAGGAACCTCATTCAGAAAATGACGGAATGCAAAAACAAGCCTAAGCATATGCCTACCATCAGTTTCAGATCAGACACGTCCCATTATCTCAATTAATCTTTTTTTTTTTGCTGATATATAGAGACCTATTGTGGAGATCATTACAGTTTCACCCTGTGCTTTCCTCTGATTATTCACTCCAGTTCTTTTGAACAGAGCCATTTGTGCTTTGCTACCAATGGCCTGTTTATGGGTGGATGGCATAGCTGTAGGTTTTCTGAATTAAATTGTAATAGCCAAGATGTTTACTCTGAAACAAACAAACAAACAAAAATAAAATACAGTAATGTCTTGAAGAGAAACTCCTCCAACGATCTTTAATCCTTTATTCTCAGCAGGTTTGAAGCATTGGAGCCTGTCTATCAAGGTTAGACATGGAGCCCTGAGGGGTCTGCAGCAGTCCGTTCTTGATGGAAAAAGCTCTTTTCAGGATCTAACCAGCAAGAAACCAGATGATGAATGGAGACTTAGGCTTGTATTGATTTATGGGGCCTTGAAGTAGTAGATGCGGTCTTGCGGCAAGACTCCCTAAATGCACTTAGGAATACAGCCACAGAGTGAACTCCCTTAAAGAACAGCAGTATTGCCTCAGAAATAGTTCAATCAATTGAACAACTGGAGAAAAATATGCATTGTTGCAACATTTAAAAGATTCATCCTTTTCATTGTTTGCTACTTGAAACATTTGGAAAATTACAGCTTAAGCAGAAAAGAACCAGTGCAGTCCAACAATACAGCAGTGTTTGCTCTTGTGTGGCTGCTCTTTCTTATTAAAACGTCTGATGAAGATCACCATGGTCACGTCTCAGAGGCATTATATAAGAGCACTGCCTATTTCAGGCTCTAGCTCACTCTAACAAAACAAACAGCTGACAGTATCAGTCAGTACTGATAAATATGAGGATAAGGTATATAGGCATGACCAAATGTTAGCTTCATGTAACAGTGTGGTAGCTAATTTAACTGCAAATGAGTCCAAACACAGAGTGCAAACCTCATAATCAAAGCATTTCAGAAGAGAATTGTTAAATAGGAATTTAGATTACAATCAATATGCTGTTGATATGACTTAATATAATTTTTATAAAATGTGTGAAATATGTTAAGAAAGACTGGTGATTATATATTCTGTTCCTATTTGAAATATACGTTGTACCTCAGTGCAGAGCACAAATAAACAGCATGCTGTACAGAACATCACGGTGCTGAGAAAGCTTTGGAAAATCAATATGTCCATTCAAAAAGACTGGTTCAGAAATCTGCAAACTCTGGGCATTAATAGTAACTTATCTACTGCTCTTTGGAAAAATGACCATGTTCCAGCATAAAGTAACTATGTCAGTTGCTTTGTAATTATGTGACCTCAGCTGGACATTGCAAACCATAAATAATTTGCAGTGCATTCTTCACTTTCCCACAGCCACCACTCACACTTTTATAATTGGTGCTTTATCTGAGGTGGTCTCCTCTGGTTCCATGTCATACTCCTCCATCTCTGTCTCTTCTTGTCTGAAACTCTCTATCAAGTGCACATTTCTTCCATCAGCTTTCCTCATTGGTCTGTGGTCTTGCTGTGAAGGATGGTCTGGCCCAAGCATGGCCTGAGAACTGTCTGAGAAGGCCCGAGAAGGACTTTGCAATCTGCTGTTGGTGGGTAGGAAGAAAACCTTCCTGCCTGAGACGATGTGGAAGAAGGAAAACGTTTGCTCCGTCTCTCCCAACTCATTGATGCAGACGGTCGACAGTGCTGGGTCTCCATAAGACTCGCCTGAATGTTTGACGGAGCTTGTCTTTTTCTTTTTGCTCAAAATAAAGTTCAACAATCCTGTCAGCAGCAGCATAGTTCCTAAAGATTGATAAAGATTGATTAAATAAATGTACCTAATATTCAACCATTTGTAACTCAAAGCAATGCAAAATATCATGGCAAGTGAAATCTAGTGATTAAGGCTAGTGAATATGAACCCATGAGAGTCAGGAATCCCTCACTCATGGTAAAATCACTGTAACACACCACCTCAAGTGGCTTATTGCTTTTGCAACAACATAAAACATGATAAAGTCCACCAATTTTCAGTAAATACTTTGTTATACTGAACAATTACAATAAACAATTCTTTCACCAAGAAATGTAGTGTTATGCTATTGTTGCCAAGCAATAATGGACCACTGAAGGAGGACAAGACCTTTCTATTGCTCATCAATGTAAATTGCAGTCATTTCATAAACTTACATTTTTTTGTCATATGTGTTGAAAAATGTTTGCAGAAGCAGAAATCTCCACCATATACACAGATTTTCTTTACCATATTACCACAGCAAGGATTATGCTAGTTTCCACTAGCCCCTGTATGCCATGTCCAGTATTGTGTTACCATTAAGCTAAATAAAGCAAATTATTTCATTTTGAAGCCTAACAGAAAATAATTAATGGAGAAACATTTTATCTATTAGCATGTTTAGCTTGCTATCTTGTAGCCTTACTGCTAAAAAAAACAAACTGCCAGCTCCTCATTTTTGTATGGAAAGGAAAGCATGCAAAATTGAAATGCAAGCACTACAGTGACAGAAAGAAATGCCATTTCTTTTCCATAGCAGCATGCAGAACACTTTCTTAAAAAACAAAATGCTGAATTCATGTCAGAAATGAATACAATCCACTTTGAGATGTAATCAAGGCACAGCTGTAAATACAACGGTGAAATGCAAGCCACATCTGAAATCGCATTTAAACGGTGATGCAGAAAATGTGCCAAAATGAAAAGTAAAAGATCCGTTGCAATGTTTTGTTTGAAGTACTGCACGATGGAAAACGATATAGTTATGCACTGATTACATTTTAAGGTGAGTTGTATTCAATTTTTCCTCTAATTCAGCACTTTGTTTTTGCAAATCCTCAATGTTTTTTCAGTAAAGAGGTCAAGCAGCATGAAAACGATACAACTGAGGGTTTGCTTTTCATTTTAGCACATATTCTGCATGTCTTTCTGAGAAAGTACTGTCATGTGTACATTGCATTTTATGTTTTTTTGTAGTGTATTGATAGCATATCAATTTGACATGAATTCCTCTCAATACATTTTAACAAAAGTTTTTTTCTTCATCTGTCAAAGCAGTCTTAGACGTGCGTTTATGAACATTTTACAATGGCTTCGAAAGCAACTTGGCCAATCAGATTTACGACTGTAGTTATCTGGTTTAAAAAAAATACAATTTTTAAATCATGCTGTTGTGTAAAAAACATAAGATTGTTTAGACAATTGTTTAGACGTGTCATTTAAAATTCCATAAGACAATATTGCTTGTTTCAACCATTTCTCATGACATGGAATATTATTTGCATTATTTCACAAAAAATGAGAAATGATCTGCCAATGGAATATGATAATTTTACTAAATAAAATTACTTCAAATAAGAAAAAATGTCTAGAAGTGGGGTAAACACTTAAAGCATTATGATAATATTGACTCGATTTAAGATAATTTCACTTGCCAAGATATACTTCTTTTTTGCAGTGATGATCCCAAATAAACACAGTGTAGTAGTACTAGTCAGAACTATGCTCCACCTGGTATGACAGCATGCCAGACTAACACTGGATGTAGGAAACACACCACTGACATCATTGTGTAGTAGAGGAACTTCTGGAAGCCTCCAACATTAGCCATCTTCTTCCAAACAGTGAAGAACTTAAAAGTAGGGGGACAACTGTGATAAAGAAAAGAAGACTTTTCAGAGTAAAGATATAACTTGTATGGACTTGTCAATTGTGTGGGCTTAAAACTGGCCATGTCTTACAGAACTTACGGAAAGCATGTTGCCAAAAGAGCGTCAGTGAAATATGCCACTTCAAAGATCATCATTCCAGCAGAGGAGACCCTTTGCAGATTGAAAGTAAGAATCAAATACAAATCAAATTCATTTCAAAAACCAAATAAAAAATATGTGATGTTTGACAAAAGAACAAAAAACTGACATTGATGACAAAATGTACAAGTAAACAAATTCTTGTAGCTGAAGCCTTAGCGTAAACTCCAATCTAAAGTCTTCAGTGTTGTATTTCCCATGTTCTTGCATGTCCTAACAGCTCTTTTTCTTTCTCATGGACATTTTTCCTGTCCATTCATGCAGATCCACTTAGAATTGGCAGCAAGCCCAGACTGATAAAATAATCAGGAACAGAATATCTTCTCTTCGATCTCAGTAAACATTTCAAAATGGGCTCCTGTGCTGACCATGAACTGAATATGGAATGAAAGGTAGCTATAGTAGCAAGGAAAATAAAATATATTAATTGACCTTGTTTTCTAGCAAGAACGTGTTGAAATAGACAACAGACGTCAAATCTAAAATGTTCTGAGGGTATCATAAAATTTACAAAGTGAACATTTTCAGATTGTTCCCTGAGCTTTCAACATACAGTTTATTAGATAGGAATGAATAATATGGTGTAATAAAACCCAGTGCTGGTGTGGCGGTCCTTATTTCTGTGTGTGTGGAAAGCCAAAGCTCGCATTAGAAACAATGGCCCACAAAGACATACGTACACATACAGACAGTCCACATACATCCACAATACCTGAGACATTCAAATATATAAAATAATGAGCAACAGTTCACTCAAATTGAGTGTGTAGTTTTCATTGCTAAATTGCAATAAGAGGACAAGTAGAATACTCACAGGAGGTAGACAGCCAGGCTGTGGAAGTCTGCTTGATGCAGCGTTTCTACTCCTACAGCACACAACACTGAGGCACAGGCATCAGAGAGAATAATTTAATGCATACACAGGAACCACATAAACTATTACAACAACAATTGTAGTATTATTATTATCATTATTATTATTATTAGTAGTAGTAGTAGATTTATCAAGGCCTCCTGCAATCTGTTTGGTTAGTTGAATCCTACACTCTGGCTAATTGAATCCTGCAATCCTGCTATGATTAGCTACTGGAATCAGGCAATCTAATTGGCCGGTTGAATTCTGTGATCTGATTGGCCAGTGCAGTCTAATGCTCCGATTGGGTAGCTGAATCTTGCTATCTGATTGGCTAGTCAAAACCTGTGCTCTGATTAACTACTTAAATCCTGATTGCCAATCCTGTAATCTAATTGGCTCATTGAATTTCCCCTTCTGCAATCAGGTGGCTTGTTCATTTTTGACTGAATGTACTCCAAAGGCTAGTTGTTTCTCTCCTGCAATGTGATTAACTTGAATTGATCCCTGTAAACTCCTGCCGGGCACATACAAATGGACACATGCTGAAACAGTGTAGTGTAGCCAACCTATGCATTACTTTTGCTTTGGAACCATAAGAGGAAATCTGAATACCCAGGGAATGCCCTTGTAAATACACAACATAAACATGGAAGCTCAACCAGATGGGACTTGAACCCCCAACCCTGTGAGGCAATACAAGATACATTTAGGTATTTCACAGACACTCTTATCCAAAAGCATTAATAGTAGGTGAATGTAGCATTAGGAGTTGTGTCTAGATCCTAATAGTCTAGTACTGCGATTTTGGCTACACTAAATTGCTGCAGTGTGTAGCCTTTCTTTAATTATTAATGCCCTCTGAAACACATGATGTTAACATACAATCAAGGCTGCACTTTTGGTATATTAAGCATGGCCCCCTTATGCCCACCTATAGCATGCAGGTTGAGTAGTAGTAGTAGTAGAAGATGGCAGAGAAATTGTGTATTTTGTGCTGTGCATATGCATGCAGGACTGCACTGACCAAAACATGTCACTATGTGTGCTGTGGTTAGTGTTTGAGTAGGGGTTTCCTACAACCACTAGATGTCAGATTTGACACACAAATTCAGTCAAATTGCCTCAAACGTCTTTCTCCAGTACAGTGTTATTTCATTAAATAAATTAACTTTGTGAAATAAAATATTATAATGCTTCCAGAATATATAGCGCTTGCAATATGTTAAGTTTGAACATTACTGTAAAATTATTTTTAAAAACTGCTTTTAAGTTACTAACTATGCCCCCTCTTTGTCTTGTACATCTTTTTTTTACACTCAACTTATTTTTGTTTTCTTTATTAAATTTCAGTGAATCCTGAATGTCAGAAGTCAGAAGTTCATAATCTCTCAAACATTTCTGACAACAAAATTGACATAAAATGAGAGAACATGGTCTGTCCATTATCTGTTGGAACAAAAATAACCCTTTTCAAAATAGAACTAAAAATGATTGATTTATTGCTTTTAATGGTTACAAAAAGTCCCAAAAAGAAATGTATTTAAAATCATAGGTCACAGGGATGTAAATCGTCCTCCTGAAGGGACAATGACCTCTCCTGTGAGATTGTTTAGGGAGGCAAGCATGAGTAATGCGGCCATTCCTCTCAATGATTTAAACGAGCCACTCTCAACAGCGTAATGTTTGGAAAAGCAGTGTGGTGGATGGGGATTCTCAGTGGAGGAGTAACATGTAGTAAACCCAAATTCATGATACATTATGTGTTCAAGTGTTTTTATATGTCTGCATCCTAAATCGACCCCATTTTGACCTTAGTGGAAATATTTTAGTAAATGTCTGGGGAAACAGGCAAACCAGAGGTCTGCTAAGCCTTAATTTGGACATGATGTCCAGAAATCTTCATTGCAGATTTTTTAATACAGTCTCATCAAACAATAACTTTTGACCTTATCCGTATACTGATGCAGCCATTATTTGAAACAATAAACAAAAAGACAAACAAATGAACAAACAAAGCTTAGGCCATGATGAACTACAGGTCTCAACAACATGAATGATCATGAGAAAATCCAGTCAGTGATTACATCAAAAAAAGCAGCACCATATTGCAAAGTCCTACCTGCAGCAGTTGAGATGCCAAGAACTCTGCATGCACATTCCACCACAACCCACCAAACTGAGCCCCCCATTGTCAAAGTCAGAGACCTGCTCCACTCAGTGTCCTGTTAATGTAATAGAATGATACAATTCCACTGGTAAGAGGAACTTGAAGCTGTAGCTGTGTGTGTAGGTAGTAGCACCATGGCAGCACAGGCCCTTGGCTGATAATCTCTCCGCCTGAGCTGGAGGGTGCCGTAGGCTGGGTACAAGTAAGGGTTTTACCCTGCTAATCTGCCTAATATAACAGTGGAAACCTTCACACTGACCACCCCCAGCTGGTTGATGCATTCCACCTCCCTTTAAGGTGAGGGATAAAACGTAATAAGAAATTCAGCAGTTTCCCTTAAAGAATATAAGTATTGCAGATGAGGCAACCATGTCTTAAAGATAACACACATGCACACATGGTACTACACACGCACACACAAAGGTGAGTCGTATTGACTTATTTGACCTTCATAAGAAAGTCTTTCATCTCTCTCACAGAGCTGCTGAGGGATATAAGGGATAAATGACCTAGCACCAATCAGGCTATTCATCAAAACTGTCCATACTAGAAGACCAGTGTATTTTTCTGAACAGGACGTGCACTGAGAGACTCACGTACATCTGGCCGATAAGCTAGTCTAAACAAGATGATTAATGGTGGTTGGAGTAGGTCTGCAGCCCATGCACACATTCAGAGAGACTAGATCTGACATGAGGCAGACGGTCATCAGTGCAGAGCAGACACTGTATCTACCAGCTTATAGGTACCTGTGTCAGAGGTCAGCCATGCAGTCCCTCTCTGTCACAACACATTACGACAGATTATAACCACAACAGCATGACAGCAGGCAGCATAGTGTGATCAGACATGAAAGAAAGTGGGTTCAGCACGATAGCAGTTTCTATAAATCATGTACATGTAGATTTATAGTACATTTACCAGAATGTTCGAAAGTATCCAGACATATCTTCTAATTAGTGAACTTGAAGAAGTGTACCCATGGCTGACACTGGCATTCAGTTGCACATAGCTGGTTTAATCTCCATAGAAAAGCATGGCAAATAGAATGGGACACTTTGGAGCAGCTGCACATGAGCCCAATGCCAAACATTGGCTAGAGGGGTATAAAGTCCCCCAGCATTGAGATGTGGAGCAGCAAAACTGCATTCCCTGCAATGAAGTGCCATTGAATACCTTTGGGATGAGATGGAGAGGCATTTGTGATCTAATCACCCAACCTCAGTTCCTGACCTTACTAATGCCCTTGTGGCTGAATTCAATCAAATGCTCAAAAGATTCTAACTTCTGATTTAAAGCTTTCCTAGGAGAGTAGAGGCTGTTCTTACATCAAAATGGGGACAAAGAGGGGACCTGTTAGTACGCATGATTCTGGAAGAATTGCTGGATGAGTGTGTGTCTACAAACTTTATTTAAATACAATTTAGTGAGGCTGGAGCAGTGGAAATGTATTCCGTGGAGTGATAAAATGCGCCTCTTTATCCAGCAGTCTGAAGGACGAGTCTGGGTTTGGCGAATGCCAGGAGAACATTACCTGCCTAACTGCCTTGTGCCAACTGTAAAGTTTGGTGGAGGAGGGATAATGCTATGGGGTCGTTTTTCAGGGGTTGGCCTAGACCCCTTAGTTCCAGTGAAGGGAAATCGTAATGCTTCAGCAGACCAGGACATTTTGCACAATTGTATGCTTCCAAGTTTGTATGCTTCCAAGCTCTTTTCTGTTCCAGCATGACTCTGCCCCATCAAACACCTTTGGGATGAACTAGAATGGAGATTGCGAGGCAGGTCCTCTCGTCCAACCTCAGTGTCTGACTTCACAAATGCTCTTCTGGATGAATGGGCAAAAGAATTCCCACAGACACACTCCAAACTCTTGTAGAAAGCCTTTCCAGAAGAGTGGAATGTTATAGTTGCAAAGGAGGGACCAACTCCATGTTAATGCCTATGGATTTAGAACGGGATGTCGTAAAAGCTCCTGTAGGTGTAACATGTAGGTGTTCAAATATTTTTGTCAATACAATGGATATTACATGTGGAAAATTAATCCCCTCCCCCCTTCCATTGGTTGTGCCACCTGTAGCAGCAACAACCTACAACCAAACGCTTTCTATAACTGGAGTTCAGTCTTTCACATGAAGGAATTTTTGGCCTTCTTTGCAGAATTGCTGTAATTCAGCCACATTAGAGGGCTTTCAAGCATGAACTGCCTGTTTAAGGTCCTGCCAGGTCTCATAACAGGCTCAGAACTTTTACTTGGCCACAACAGAACTTTAATTTTACTTTACTTAACTTTTTAAGAGTTAGAGGTGGACTAACTCTTGTGGTTCAGATTGTTGTCTTGCAGCAGAACCCAGTTGCACTTGACCTTCAGGATCATAGAAAGTTCTATTTATATGAATAATTCTATTTAAGTTTGGATTCATTAGGGCTGACAGTAATCAAGCCTGGGTATGTCTAGTTTAATTGTTCCCAATTATCAACTAAATTTGCTAAATGAAATGATAATTTATAAACTATGTTGTGTAAACTCAGGTTGTCTTCGTCTTATATTAATTTTTGTTTGCTCATCTGAAACAATTAAGCTGACAAATAAGCAAAAAATACAACAAGTCAGGCACTGTAGACTGAAGAGAAGGCACAAACATTTTAAAATAAGTGAGGATCATAAATTCTCAGGGTTTACTTGCTGTATGGAAAATCTGTGCACTAGAGGAGCTACAGAGCCATTAAAGAGCTCTTGGCGTGTGAGGCCTCATGGAAAACACAGTATGTGCTACAGGTAAATGGGTCCAGAGTTAAGGCTGTTTTGGATCGGCCTGGCAATAGTTCTGCCCCGCTCTAATTTATAGCTGATACCCAAGTTGACTCCTGTTGTGAGGAAAAATGTAAATCTCCTTACACTGCACACAAGGCTACCTTTGTTTTCGGCCTGGGTTAAGTCATTTGCAGATTAGCAGGCATGCTGTATTATTTCAGGTATGTGTGTGTGTTCCTGACTCAAACTGTGAGACCAGTCAGCAGGCGTAAACAAGTGCAGAACAGTAATGAGAGCAAGGGTACCATTTCTTGAATTTCTTGAGTACTACACTTCAAAATACAACCACATTTACAAGAAGAATGAGTCACAGATTATGATCTAAATTCTTCAACCAGTTTATTTTATATCTAATGTTTTGAAGGAAGTTGGTGATTAGACATTCTTAGCTGACTCTATCCATGGATTTCCACAGCATTAAATATTACTGCAAGTGCTCGGGTGCTTAGACAGTTTTGTCTTCATATCCTGAGTCTGGTGTCTGTGTGAGTCAAAGGGGTTCATTTTCTCTCCCACCCACAACAGGTCTCTGGACCTCCAGCAGCGCAATGTGTGTCTCTCCAGCTTTGAGTTTGGCCCTCTTTTACTTCAGTTAAGCAGACCATCATGTCTGTTGATCCAGATGCAAGAAAATAGATTGTAAGGCACTAGAGACAGCCAGAGACCTTTTGGATGGGTTTGCATGTGCAGCTTATGTATACTGTACATAATGTAATGCAGAAATCCATGCATAAAATGTAAAAAATACCTCTTCTTTTATATTCACATATATATCTCCAACAAAAAGAAGCAAAACACCAGATTTTTCTATCTGGTTTATCTTCAAATGTATATATTTCAGCATAAGTAAGAAGCGTGACCACAAAGGATCACTGGATAATGCAACTCTGCAAGACTGAATGCTTAGTGTTTAGCCTCAGAATTAGAGAAGCTAGGAAGGCTGTTAATAACAGACAATAATGATTTCTCATCTTTTTGGGGGCCATAATGGAGCAAATGCACCTACAAAAGTAATTTTGTCACTTCTGTTGGATACAATTAAATTGATCATGGTAGACTTGATAGGATCCCTAATTGTTCAGTCTAGTTGGTTCAGTAATAAGCTGTGTTAGGGAGAAGTTTCCTTAGGTAATCGGATGCATTAGTCAACCAGTTAAGATTAAAATCACCTAGGATCAACGTTTCTGAGTCAGTGTGTAGAGATAAAAGCACAGTTAAGTCATCAACTGCATCAAAGGGAGCAGAAGCAGGCGTGTAGATCCCTGCTAAAATAAAGAGCTGTTCTGCCCTGAGCACTCATTCAGGGCTAGAAATCCAAAACATTTCTCTTTAGAGACTGCATTAAGAGTTTTAGCTTAGATATTATATCAAATGTAAATTGCTACACCGGTACCCCTCATTTTCCTGTCAGATCTATAAAGATCATAACCACTTAGGGCTACTTCGAAATCACTTACACACTGTCTAAGCCAGGCTTCCATTAGCACCACAATATCTAAGTCAGACAGTGAGATCAAAATCTTGAGATGCTTCAATTTATCGTGTTGAGGTAGGCTTCTAATGTGAATAAGTGAATTATGTCTATAGGCCTTTTTGGCCTGTTCTAGGCATAGATTTTGAGATCAGTGAGACAGTGTGACACTATGATGCTCTGACAATGTTGGAGTTTAAAGGAACAGCACTTATATGAAAAGTAACAGCACTTTCCGTGCACTTATAGCCTTATATTTTCATCTTTTATTAACAAAAATGTCTTTAGTCACTTATTTGTTTAATCTATAAACATTTTCAAGGTATGAATGACAATGTATGAAATTGTTGCCTTTCTCACATGACAAGCAGTGCATTTCCAGTCAAGTGAGAGAATGCCTTATCTATAGTGAGGTACACATATCACTTGTGGCACCAAGAGCATTAATCTTGCTGCCACAAAGATGACAGACTTAAATAAAACAGAGTACTAAGTAGTGACAGACTGACAAAAACATGGCACATCTTAGAGGCACTGCACTCAGCAGGCAGGCTCATTTACCTTAGTCATTTCTGACAATCTTACAGCCATAATATATCTCAATTAATCACACAGCTAATAGTGTAATGGTGTTAATGACCACATGTTAGTGACAGGCAACATGTTGAAGCCACCTTGCCTGCTGCTGAAATAATAAAGGTGAGTTCAGGCTGGGGCATGGCTGACAGGACAGATTTCAACATGATCATAAACCAGAGGGAGTTTGCTGAAGTAGCCAGTGCAGTTATGAAAACAAACTTGCAAATGTGCATTGGGAAAATTAAAGAAAAAAAAAATCACTGCAAGGAAGCATATCGTATTACAGTAAGGCGCAGTTTCTTGTTTTGCTATGCTTGTTTGAGCTGCAGAGGGTTGATTAAGCATGTTCACAGAACAGGTTTATAATAACAAAGCAGCAGAAGCTGTGAATAGAGTCCAGGTTTTATCTGAGTTTTGGACTCATGCCGCAGCCAAATTAAAGTTGCACTTTGTTGTTCATCTACCATTTAATCTCACCCCCTTTGGACCTGTTATTCATCACAGCCTGATCTATATTTAATCTTGATTACAACGGCAACTTTATCTGGATGCATAAACACCAGACTTGATGATTCTGGGCCTGCACTAATCTTTTAATCATCAAGGCACACTGTATCCTACTGAAAAAAGCTTTAAAAAATGAGAAGGTCATATTTCTTCAAATATACCATATCAAAATGACTGATCACATAAATATACATCTTGATATCACCATTAAGTCATATGCACTAGACTAAAAGCAGACCCATTCCATTTCCTGCAGTTGCTGACTTTTTAACCTCAACATTTCGAACTCTCCTGATTGTTTAATGGAGTCCGTAACGAGTGAATATGGTTATTGATAAGATTCTTGAAAAGAGTCCTTTGTTGAAGAACCAGAGTTACAAATCACTCTTAAATGCATACATCAAATAAGCAATAACTAAGTTATGTCCCTCATAAAAAGATTATACATGAGACAACCAGAGGGGCAATTTATTTACTCCTTTACATTTTAGGCAGCAAGGTGATGTTAGATGTTAGACACTTTTAAAGGGGTCATATCCTACATCTTTACCCTGAGGTCCATTTATAATGTTAGTGTGGATTATGTGCTAAAAAAGGCATAATTCAGAATCCAACCTCACTTTATCTCTTACAATTAATCAATCTGTTTTGTTAATTTGCCTTTAAGACTGGTATATGTAAATGAACTCTCTTCTGATCAACTGGCCTGTATTGTGCCTCATTCAGAGAGTAGTCTGGGCTGAAACACTCTTTAACTTGAATGTAAACTGCTGTAGACTGAATAGGTGAATTCACGTAAATGCATGTATGGTGCATCACAAACACTGGTGAAATAGGTGTTTTATACAGCTTAAATTTCATATGTTGGCTGTATGGACAGTGCTATGAATGAGAAGCTTAGAATTCTTTAAAAATAGACTCCCTAGCCCCAGAGGAATACCACATCTGGCTGAAGAGCAGAGACAATGCTACCTTGTTTTGCCTAAAGGACAGCAATAGGACTGGAGGGCATATTTTTCTAAAGTTAAGCCTTTTCTGTTTTGACTTTCACTATGACTCACTTCATTTCACCTGTGTTTGGTCTATGAGTATGTTATTGAGTCTCTGCATGGTTTCTTAGTCAGAGTGGCACAAGCTGTCCCCAACTGTCCCTGCACTGCTTAACAGCTACTAAACAGAGCATGGCTCTGACAATATAAATGGTACAGAGCCCCTGTGTGGTTGAAGTTGGTATTACGTATCAAGGCTAGGTACTTCAAATGATTATTTTATCCTTTTCCAAACTTTTTTATCCCTCAGAATTAATCTAGCTGTTTTTTTTCTGTGTTTATATATGTAAATTACATCTATTCAGATTGGCTGCCATATATTGTGCCTCAAAAAAAAAAACTGCTTATAACTGTCACAAGAATGAGACCATCCTGTGGTAGACTGAACAGATAGGTATACTTTATATAAATTAATTATTTTTTTATAACATCATAAACACAGTGCATTCAAAATGGGAGGGTGGGGGTTGCAGCTTAGTTTCCATATATGATTGTATGGACTGGAGAATTATATGTTTTGGTACTTTAATTTAAAAAGCAGTGAAGAAAATCCTTTTTTCCTTGATTACAGACCCTTTAATAGCTTTACATAATAGCTTAAGTTTAACATTATCACCAGGAGAATGTGTGTACCTCACACAGAGAGAGTACAAGAATAGGGCTGACCTGAGCTTTCATCAGCAGATGATGATTGATGGTAAATGAGCATTGGCATTAGCCCCTGGAAGGGCCGGCTGGGAGAGTGTCAGCTGAAGCTGCATGTGGAGTCTTCTAGAAGAGGCAGCTGTGTAACTTCAATACTGAGTCAGACCCCCCACAGTACAGAACCACAGGACCACAAGTGTTCAGTGCTGCTTATGCACTTCTAATACAGAGTATTCGTCAAGTCTAAGGGCTCTTCAGTGAATAAATCAGTACAAATGGCCACAAAAGACCCAGATAAAGAAGGCCAACTCAAATCTACCACAACAGGTCCATTCCAACTACCTTCAGTGCAGCAAGGATGGCTGAATAAGGTACAATGTCACCACAGGAAGCAGTGAGCCTCACTATGAATGCCACGAAAAACTTGAACGACAGTAGCAAATCCTGCCTTGCTATGTATCTTGGATTATTTTTTTTGTTAGATGAAAATAGCAGGACTTTATTTGAAACACGCTCTCCCTTTTCTCCACAGGGAGATTCTGAATTCTCTAAAGAGTCTCCAGGCTGAACCGCTGCCTGGAAATCCAGGATACTCTGACATTGATGCTACAGAGCAAAAGTTCCTAGGAGGCTGCTAATAGGGGTTTCTGTATCTTCTCTCTGGAAGTGCTTATCTGATGAATCAATATGAGCTGTAGAAATGAAACTATTTCTGTGATGTGTCTGTTGAGAGAACAGGCCATGAGAACAAGTATTAAAGTCATACTAAAGTAATGAGACATTGCAATCCAGATGTCATTCACTTGCCCCAGTACAAATAAATGAAAAGCAGATACAGCCTGACAAAGCACATTAGAGTAATAAAAAAGGAAAAGGATTTATTTATTTATTTATTAAGGCACACTTTTTTTTCAAAAGCTAAACATGTAAAAGAAACAAAAGAAGGAACAGAAACATGAACACACATTGCCAGAATTTCACAACATTAAAAGGGGAATTCCACTGATTTAAAAAAATGAATAATGCAATCACTGAGATATAAACAAGTGGTTTGGGATGAAATGCTTCACTGTAGAGAAACATACTAACTTAGAAACAGTGGTGATGATGATAGGAACCAGGGTCATAATGACTATAATGGATCTATAACCATTTCATTTACGATCCCAGAGCACCAGTGAACCTACACGTCTTCCGAGTTTTTATTTTTTTTTAAGGTAATATTAATAAAAGTAAAAAAAAAGGTTTTCTTTGGAGACTACTTGGCCTTATAACTCCTTGCACACACCTCTCTGCAATGAATAGCTTTTTAAAAAATATATTGTAGGCCAAAATCTTGCCTAAAAACTATCATAAAACACTGTCTGAATGACTTTGTTTAAATTGTAACCATACAGTTACCCAGAGTTTTTTGGCACAACACAAAGTGCACAGCAAAACACAACTACATCGAAGTAATCTTGAGGTTCAGGTGATTGTGGAGTCAATGTAAATAGTTGCTGTTTTACTGTTCTTTACTGTTAATATGGTAGAGCAAATTATTCTGAAAGTAGCAGCCAGTAATTTACTGTAAGTTTACAATGAACTGTTTTACCTAATATTTGGACTTACCTGACATTTCAGTCAACAGAACACACACCACAAATTGACAGTTTAAAAGTATGTGTAGAACCTGTGTGTAACATAGCCTTGAGGATCCAACCCCTGCTGTTCCTCGTTGACTGATTCTCAGCTTCATAATGTATAATTGGCCAGAGCCACTCTCATTATTTATAATTTCTGTGCTATTAGTCCCATAGAGTAAATTACCATTTCAGTGTATGAGTGGAAGGGGAGGCTAATGGTCCTGGTTGGTTTTACTGGGCTTTTTCTGCACTTTTACTGGATCAGAAATATTCATTAATGGGCGACCTATGTCTTTAACTCTGACCCATAAGTGATGAGTGTATCCTTACAGCATTAGTGCAGAGATTCAGCAGGCAGCTGTGGAGACACTTTTCCAAGCAAAGCAAAGCAAAGCAAACAATGGTCCAGAGTAAAGTTAACAAATGTGTGGAGGAAAGAAATCAGGATCAAATCTAAACTTACACTGCTACTTAGCAGTGATGCACTGTGAGCAAGTACAGCTAATGAACTAACTGTTCAACACAAACACAAATCCTATATGGACTTGGTTGTTAATGTACAAAGCACAATGTTCCAATGAAAATTAAATCAAATCTTACATGAAAAACTTTTCAGGCAGTTGGTATTCAAATTGAAACAACATTTAAGTAGTCAAGGATTGTGATCATTTGTTGAGCTCATTTTACACTATCCATATTTTATTCATTATAAAAGATCTGATTTGTTCAGCTCATAAATATACAGTAGAGAGAGTCATTGATTGAGTCCACTGTAGGTGTATATAAAAATAGACACCTCTAAGCCACTGTAAACACTGAAATATACTCAAATGTGTGAGGAAAAAGATACTAATATCTAATTTATTATCTATATGACCTGCTTATGAGTGTTGTGAGTGCATCAGAACAAGACAGCCTTAAGAAATGTTACTTTAGTGAAGAATGTCAAGATTTAATAGATTTAACACACTGAAAAAATCAGTTTGTTGTTAGAATCACGACAATAATGGATGGACTTGATTTAAATCATTGACAGACTGTCCACCAAGTACCCAAGAAATGAATATCTTCTCAGTCACTGTTAATCATAAATAAGAATAAGTTAATAAATGTCTTTTAGAATTTGCATTCCGAATTCCAAAACTCACATTTGGTTTGGACCAGAGTTTTGCACAGCTGTTATTACACGTAACTGGAACATGTTCGTAACTGAACGATTTTAACTCAATTCCCGTTGATCTAAAGAGGTGTTTAATGTTGATTCTCTGTTGCGACATGTTTTATTTCAGTCTTGTATCAGTGATAAATGACTTAATTAGGTGTGGGAGTACTTTAAGAGTTGTAGTCTGAGGCATGAAAAAGCAGAAGAAGTTGGAATGACCAGTGCTGCTGCCACTGAGTTGATTCGTCAGCTCAGAGAACGCTCAGCGAGGGAGAAAGCAATAGTTCTTTTCATCTCTGCTGCCATCACACACAAAGATTTGCAGCACTGTTTTCACAGACTAGAAACGTGAATTTGCTGGAATGTATTGGATAATGTGTCCCTAAATGAAACACTGATGTCTTTTTAATGAAGGCTGAATATCACGTAACTCTATCAGTCACAAAAGTCTTGTGTCTGCTAACACGATAATCAAGAGCTGCTGATATTTCAGCAGGGGGTAGACAGGGGACCTTATAATTGGCCAAGATATTCATTATGGTTGTTTGTGTTTTCAGTTCTTTAAAGCTTGTGCACCACAGACAGCAGCTTTTATTAAAACCAGATGAGAGAACAAACTGTTTAAGAGAGATTAATTGAGTAGACTGTACATGATTTCACCAGTACCTGAATCATCACATATTTCAACACATGTGAAACAGTATAACATAGTTAACCAATTGGTGTTACATACCATAGTGTTACAACAAATACCTTAAAGTGCCCATATCACATGAAACCCAATTTCCTTGCTCTTTTAAAATAAAAGAGTTTAATGAAGTATGCAAATATTGCTAAAGATTCAAAATGTACTGTTCACTCCATATATGGCTGTGAAAACAGCGTTTTGAATGTGTTGCTTCTGTGACATCACAAAAACAAACACATTTACATATATCTGCCTATCCCGTCTGCAGCAATTTAGCCCTGCCAGTTTACGCTGATGTTGTAAAGAGTGTTTCAGCCTGGAAAGGCATAATACAAGGCAGTCAATCAGAACAGATATATTTTATTGATATATATGAATTATAGGCACAGTAACAAAAACAGTCTGTTAAATTGTAGGTGATAAATGTAGGTTAGAAAATGGTTTTGGTACATAAATCCAGATGTTATAAGCAGACCTCAGAGGGGAAGAAATATTTTTTTAATGTATTTTATAGGCCTTTTTAGAGTTATGGTTGCTTAATTATTATTTTACTTTGATTTTACCAGTTTATTTTCTTTTGAGCTCAGTTATCTTCTGAACACTGTTGTTTTTAACCCATAGACTAAAAACCCATAGATAAAGGGCTCCTGGACTTCACTGCAGAAATCATGAAAGCTTGGATGCAGACTACCAGATAATGTTAGGCCTTAAATGTGCAGGCCTTAAAATACTTACAATGGTACACTATCCAGTAAGAACTTCCCACACAGCAAAGTGTAAGATCAAAAACACCAAGACATTTGTGACTCATATAACCTTAGAATGACATCCTCATAAAAGAAGAGTGATGGCCAGTTCTTGGTCCATTTTTACCCAGTGCACTTGGCTTGAAACTGTGAATTTTATGGATCGTGTATTACCCGTGCCAGAGCCTGCCAAAGTCAGCAGCAGCTGAGATCTCCCAGCACCGTCATTCTCCCAGTATGGCCATCTTCTTTAGACTTAAGCAAGCACTGAGGAGACCATGGTGCCTGCACAAGCCATTGGCAAGCCTCCACATTTGTCATGATGTCTGTTATGTTAATTCCCATTCCCAAACCTTAAATTCAATCCAGCCATGTAAGCTTTAATGCTGTGTATACATTATTAGTAAGTGCTGATGTCAGGAAATCACACCAGATTTCACAGAATTACACAAGAGCTCTAGAGCTTCTAATAAAAGTTTAATATAGAGGAATGAAAAAGACTGTTTTTGAACAGAATAGTGTACCAGAATATGAACTGGACCCTAATTCAGCGATGTCAAATAGAATTTACCTAACTATGCTCCACCCTCAAAAGTGCATTTTTGTTGCAACTGTTGCAATGTTGGACAAGCTTTCAGAACACTGGCAAAAATCTCATTGAGACTAATGAGAATTTGTAGCACAGGCCTCAGTTTTTGTGTTAATGTGCTAACTTCAGGATGTTGGCAAATTCCTAATTGCCTCTCATTGTAGCATAGCTCATTAATACCTACTTAGTTTCAATTAGTCACAATAACATAACCTTCAATAGCATAGTATTTGAACCTTCTCAAGAAAGTGCTGAATATCTCTGGTCCTCTCAGAGTGAGTTCTTTTAGCTCGCATGTAGCTGTGATTATTACGCAGCAGCATCGGGTCCATGCCATCAACAGACCACTATAGGAATTGGTGGCCATTGTTTTCAACAAGATCACATCAGGGATCCTGTGTTGTTGTTGTTGTTTTTTTAGCCAGTTTTTGCAAATTTTAATATGGTAGTGATGTATGGTAATCTGATTCTACTATTCTATTATATGGATTCTATTATATGGAACTGATAAATACAAAGCATTTTTTTTTTAAATAAAAAACTCAACATAGTGAAAAACGTGTGCTAATATCTAGCATTAGGTTGATTCTTTTTTGCCAAAGGTCCATAAAAACTAGGAAAGAACACAGGTCAATTTCTAGGTAAGGCAGTAAAACAGGTAAATGAACATTCTCAAGAATGAAGAAGAGGGATAGTGTCCCCTGTTAAAAACAACTATATGGAGGGAGTATGAGGCAGTAGAGACGAGTTAGAGTGGTGACACTGCCGTCAGAGTCCTGTCCTCTCATTGGTCAGCTAAAACAGAACTGACACAGTCATACTTATTGATTACCCCACTCTGAGCTTAGGTGGCTATTAGTGACCTTCTGGCTTACCTCACACAGGGAGGTGGACAGAGAGGTCATGGCCACCACTTAGCCTCTTTCTTGCCCTCTTTCCTTTTTTTGCTTCCACTAGTGGATACTGAAAAGGGAATGGAACATCTGATGTCACAGCTGGATTGAAGGTGTCTAATGTAAATATATCAGTCAGAATTAAGGTGACTGCTTAGAAGTCTACGTCCTGGGCATAAAATGTTCCTTCTGGGCAAATATTAAGGCAGGACCTTCACTGAATAAGGGGCATGGTTACTAGGGGGAATCTTTTGTTGCTTAAAAAAAATTAGATATGACATTAACCAAAAGACATGTTTCCTTTTTGAAGTAAAGAACTGAACTATGAAAATGTTCTGGACAAAATCCCTGAGTTTCCTGGGGTGTCATTACCCCCATACTGTTCTTATGGGTTTCTTGGTATTTGCAAATTGCTGATTTAATTATGTGTGATGTCTGATTTTTGAAAGTGCATGTTTCATGGACAAGCGCTAAGTGTTGGTAACTGAAAATGTGGATGAGACAATAATGATAAAAATACTGTTTAAAAGACAAAGACAAGCTTTTGTTTATTTAATTTTTAATCAAAACAAATTATTAATTTTTCAGTGTCAGATAAAAAAGCAGAAAGCAGTTTGTCATGTGTATCTCCATTTTTTTTTATTTCTGCATCATTTCAACACTGTCCTTTACGTCATGAAAGGACCAATAGAAATGGTGCTCAATTACTTCTGAATATATCATTACCCTGACTTACATTAAAAGTGAAAAAAAGTTTTTTGCAATCTTCAGTAAAGCTACTGTTTTGGAGATACTTGTTTGTTTTTTTATTTGTTTTGGATAGCAACAAAGCACTAAGTATAGTATAAAATCTATCCATATTTAATTTGTCCACTCTCTACTTTTGTGCACCTACTGCCACTTCAGCTCTTCTATCCTTCCATGTTACAACCTATCATTCTATCTTAAAATCAACAAGTTATAGCTGTGTCCTCCCAACAAAAGCTGTTCCCAAAGGTGTCACTGACATTATGCTGCCCTTCATACAGACACAAACATTCATACAAGCAGCCATCCAAACACACCGTGGCTGCTTCTTTCTCATGTGCATTTGAAGTGTTGAAATGAGCTAAAGATTCAACTTTAATGTTATTGTTCAGTACAAGTAGAAGGCAATGAAATGCAGATAGCATCTACACTGTATGAACAAAAGTATTGAGACACACCCTTTAATCATTGAATTCAGGTGTTTCTTTCAGTCCCATTGCCACAGAAGTATTAAATCAAGCTCCTTGCCATGCAGTCTGCCTTTACAAACATTTGTGAAAGAATAGGTCATTCTAAAGAGTTCACTGAAATCAAGCATAGTAATATAATTAGACGCCACCATTGCAAAAGTCAGTGTGTGAAATTTCTTCCAAGCATTAAGGCACCACAGCAACTCAGCTACAAGGTGACAGATCACGTAAAGTTACAGAGCGGGGTCACCGAATGCTGAGGTGCATAGTGCTTAAAAGTCACCAACAATCTGCTCACTTAATAACTGCAGAGTTCCAAACCTCCTTTGGCATTAACATCTGCACAAAAACTGTGGCAAAACTGGGTTTCCATGGCCAAACAGCTGCATGCCAGCCTTACATCACCAAGCAAAATACCAAGCGTCGGATGGAGTGGTGTAAAGCACGCCGCCACTGGACACCAGGAGAACGTTACCTGCCTGACTGCGTTGTGCCAAGTGTAGAGCTTGGTGGAGGAGGGATAATGCTATGGGCTTGTTTTTCAGGGGTTGGCCTACACCCTTTAGTTCCCAGGAAGGGAAATCTTAATGCTTCAGCAGACCAAGACATTTTGGACAACTGTGTGCTTCAAACTTTGTGTTAGCAGTTTGGGGAAGGCCCTTTTCTGTTCCAGCATGACTGCCCCAGTGTACAAAGCAAGCTCCATAAAGGCATGGTTGGGTGAGTTTGATGTAAAAGAACTTGAGTGGCCCACACAGAGCCTTGTCCACAACCCCATCAAACACCTTTGGGATGAACTAGAAACTAGAGATTGCGAGCCAGACCCTCTCATCCAACATCAGTGTCTGACCTCACAAATGCTCTTCTGGATGAATGAGCAAAAATTCCCACAGACACACTCCAAACTCTTGTAGAAAGCTTCCCAGAAGAGTGGAAGCTGCTATAGCTGCAAAGGTGGGACCAACTCCATATTAATGCCTAAGGATTTAGAGTAAGATGTCATAAAAGCATAAAAGCTCCTGTAGGCATAATGTGTAGGTGTCCCAATACTTTTGTCGTACTTCACCAGAAGTGAAAATAGTATCATTGTGTGAAAAAAATAATTGTGCAGCAGGAAAAATTATATATATATATGTATGTATATATATATGTGTATATATGTATATATATATATATATATATATATATATACATATACATATATACATATATATACATATACACATATATATATACATACAATGTATTTTTTATATATGTACAAAATTTATTTTTAATGTCTGTTTTTATTCGAAATGAATGAAATAAAGGTCCCTAAGTTGTACAGCACTGTACATATTGCTTACACTGAGACACAGCAGTGTGCTTTTAATAAACAGCCCCATAGAACTTTAGAACTATTTGTGCAAGACAAGACACCCCACATGAATTGAGAGAGCTCATGTAGTGGTCATACATGTTAAGGATGTGGGTCTACAGATTTACAGTGTGCTGCACTGTAACTGCTTTGATCTCTGTCTGGAGGCATGGATGGGGGGATGTCTTGAAACAGGCCTGAATAAACAACGTAGAAGACTGCGCGGACTGTATACAGCTGAGCATTAATTCCTCATTGTCACAGGATATCCACGGTTCATCACTATGAAAGGATAGTGTGCATAAACATGCTTGAGAGGGACCTGTCCTCATGTTTGGTAAATGAGGTGTTAATATGATGGTATTGCTGATGACCCTAAGACTTGCTGTATCTGAAGTAATCAGTTTCAGTGCCTCTTAGTCTAAATATGTCTTAAATAAGGCTCTAAAGGAAAAGCACTTCATACCACTGTATCACTTTGCCTGCATAAGGGAAAGTACTGCAGATACTTCTGGCACTTCTGGCACTTTGTAATGCGCATTGTCCTTAATGTGTCTTTTGTACTGATTATATGTTTACCTAGGGATTGCAGATGGAAATTAGCTGGTTTGCTAACTCTGGTGCAAAACATCTTTTCTCATTTACAATAAATGTTTTTTTAGCACATGGACCCTGACAAAATAAACACAATGAACGTAACACTAAAATATTTATGCTTGATTGAAAACAAATAGCCCTCACAACAACCCAATTATGACTGTTCAGGAAACAATTCAATGTGTCTCCAATTTTACCAGGGTTTTATTCAATCTGATTATTTCAGTAAAATTCTGAATTTAAAAAAAAATCTGTGAAGAAAAAAAGAATCTGGATGGGAGTTAATTCCCGCAAGGCAAAAGAGAAAAAAAATCACCTATGTTTTCCTCCTTCTCTGTTTTTTGTGCACCAATATGTCAAAATAATGATTTATTTTCACAAAATATTGATTTCGCCTCTCAAAATAATGACTTTTGTTCACAAACTCTATTGACTTGGCATCTCAAAATAATGAGTTTCTTTCTCAAAATATTGACATATCATCTCAAAATAATGACTTACTTTCTTCAAATATTGACTTAGTATCCTAAAATAATCCTGAAAGAGTTATTTCCTGTGAATATGGACTTATTAATAAGTCAATTCAATATTTTGAGAAAGTATGTAATTATTTTGAGATACTAATTCAATATTTTGAGAACATATACCATTATTTTGAGATACTAAGTTAAGATTTTGACATACTGCTGAAAACAGAGAAGGAGAAAAATCACCTGTGTGGGTATCGGGCCGATACCATGCACGTTTTTTTATGCGTGTACTCATAAAAATTCACTGATACCAACATTCCGATACCTGCTGATATGGTTTGATGTAAGCCAAGTGTAGCGTGGTAAAGAACAAATGCAGTGAAGGATGCTCTGCTCACACAGAGACGAGTTACTGACTGAGTCACAGTCGGACACAATGCCATCAGTCGGTTTAAACATTCCGCCTTGGCAGATTCCCACCAGGAATACACTGTGTGATTTCAGACCGTTTTTAAACACACAATCACAGCCACTTCCCCAATACGTGTGGTGACATGCAGGCCCGCTAAACGGAGACAGAAAAGGCGACAGAAGTCTGTATGTGCCAGCTTTAATCTGCTTCACTGAATAGAATAGGGAGGTATGAACGTTAATATGGTGAATTATTCAACTGTCTTTGTAAAATAGCAGAGAGAGACTGTGGAGAGGCTGAATTGTTCTACTGTGCACATATAAGCCAGACAAAAAGCATGCCTGGCTTTTAGCTTCTTAGCAGAGATGTAGCTCAGTTTCTCTGTGCTCAGTACTCTGTGCTTAATTTGTTATTTTGAGTGAAATGGCTTTGTTTGAAATTGGTCATGGACAGAGTCTTTCAGGAAGCATGGACCAAGTGTTTTTGTACAGTGTGAGTATTTGAATCATAGGTTTTGTCTGCACATGATGGACTATTCAAATGTACAGTGTGAATCACCAAAGAACAGGATTTCTAACATCACACAGTGTATGTCTGACTTTAGAGGACATTCAGCTACAGCTCAGCCAGCCAGACAAAATACTTAAGATGTAAAACTCCACAAGTGAGCTCATCTGATGCATTAGCCTCGGATGTGATTCCTGCTGTCACTACAGAGACTGATGTTTACTCACAGCCGTACAGAAGTGCTTTTCTGAAAGCCCACTTCATTTTTATATTTGTAAATTATTTAATTTTATTTATATAAGTTCATATCAATTATAATATCCCAAACAGACGTGCTGATCTCAAGGTGGCAATTCAACTGCATTTAAAAATATTAATAATAAAACTAAAAATTAAACATAAAATTGACATAGCCTGTTAGTGTCAATATAGTGTCAGAAGTGTAGCCATAGTTTGTGCTTGGCAGCACTTCAGAACTTTGCAAAAGTTATTTATTTATTTATTTATTTATTTATTTATTTTTCAGACCAAGAGGACATTAGCAAAACATGAATGATCTGTTTCATGTTCAAAACAATCTAATAATAAAATGAGGTGAGTGACCTTTTGAATGTGGCATGTTTCTGACCCCAGAGTGGTGAACTTTGCGTGCAGCTGCGGAGATGAAGTGTAGAGTAAGCACAGCTCTCAGCATTAACATACTGAGGGGTCAAAAGATAATATTTGCTTTGAGATGAGGTCTCAGAGACCCCTGCTTCCGCCGCTATGTTTTTGTAGAAAGATCAGGGTTATCGCTGAGCAAAAAAACCCACATCCTGGAACCAGAACCATCAAAACCATCAGGTCGACACAAAGTGCAAAGGTGAACATGAAGAAATTTTGCTCAGTAAAAGCCTCAGATTTGATTGTCTGTGTCTATGAAAATATCTGGAGTGAAACCTAAGCTCTTGTATGGGCAATGACCACTGAATAAATGACATTCAGAAAAACATTGTGTTTGGCATGCACAGTGTTGCCCCTTTCATTGCATTTATTGTTGCCACTTTCAGAGATTTCATAATGGAGAATTGGCTTAAACAAAACAGAATGAATGAAGGCTATAATCTAATCCATACTGTGAATATACATAATTCACCGACAGCATCTGTTCTAGCATATTTTATTTAAAATAACAAGGATGGAGAGAATAAATGTGTAGGAAGCCAAGAGAAATAAACCGGAGAGCAGAGACATGTGGAGCCAAGGCTCATCTCTCACACCCTGCAGTGGCAGGCCGAGCTGGATGAAAGGTGTTCATGCTGCCAGGGCAGTAAGCCTGTTATTACACGTAATACAAATAAACACGGGCCGTGCTCACCTGCTATCAAAACGCCAGACTGCTGGATTTTTTTCTCTAGCTTATGGACTGTGGTTTTCACAGGAGGCTAATTTCATACCTCAGAGAGAGTGTGTGGTCATGTCAAGAATGCAACTCGGCCAGTGAGTTCTGACTGAGATTAAGCACCCTGGACAGGTGTTCATCTGCAAGCACTGACTGACAACCAGATGATTTTTGGCCACTAAGAGGCTTAAATCTATTTCCATTGTAAACTTAATTAGCCAGCTATAAATCTTTGTTTCCCCGATTTCTTTGACATGACTAGTCTTCTAATTTTTGCTAATATGATTTACAACTGTTTCTAAAGAGTGATTTAGAGTGAAAGAGTCATTTTAACAACACTTTCTGTTTATTTTTCATTATTATTCAAAGTGCTTTAAAACGCTAATTAAGTATGTCCGGGTACAGTAATAATGTTCCAGTCTTTCATGTCCATTTGTCATTCAATTCTAAACCAGTTATTAACATTAAATCTCAGTAATTAAACACAAAAACAATCGCAGAAAAAGTGTTACTCTGCTCTTTCTTCCTGACAAATGTTTTCTATCCATCTTATCCAGGATGACAGTAGACACATTTTTGCCGTGAGTCCAAACATGTCTCAGGCAAATCAGGCATTACACGGCTTTTCCTCACTTTCATGGGAAAGGCTGCTCAGTTTTCAGGCATCTGCGCTGAGTCCTGCTAGACTGTGATAATGTAATAATCAGCCTGCCACACTCAATGAATGAAGAAACAGAAGGGCTTCATGCTTCCATTGTGCAGACAAGCTTCTGACTGACAGCCTGCACTTCTCATTACCCTCTTCATATGCTGTGTAAAACTACACTGGATGGTAATCTGCAGCTTGCCAGATTTCTGGCCAGGGTTCACTTGTTTTCAGGCTTGGTACAGTGCAGTTTTAAACCCAGTGGCAGAATCTGACATTGAATGACACAGAGATACATAAAATTACCATAATTGCAAAGGTAAGGTTTAAAGAAAGCAGGGCAGTAGATGGACTTGCCCAGGTCACCACCCAAAGTTGCACTCTTCAAATCCAGGGGTCATAGTCTGTACCTTTGATTATGTAGCTGATATGTAAAATAAATGAGGTACTGATTGTCTTCACTAGTGTCTTTATATCAATGCTCCTCTTACCCAAAGCCCCAGGTGGCTGCTGGCCTGTGCACTGGCCATGTGGCCCCGGGGCCCCTGTGAGTAATGGCCACAGCTCCTTTGAGGATGTGAGATCACAGTCCACAGGAAGTGAGTTATTAACATAAAACCTCCAGCCTCACGTGGCCCTGGGGAGCAGCCCTAATTGTTTTTCACTCACTCAGTCTCAGTACAAATGTACAGCTGGTTTATACACACACACACACACACACTGCACAATAAATGACTACACCAATGCTGATTGGAATTTGGACAAAACCAACAGCTTTCATTTTTCCACAACGTTTGGTTTGTTTAAGGTGAAGTGAAGGTCAGTATTTAGCGGGAGGCTGCACGTACACATTCAGTTATGGTGCTGAAACAACTGCCAATCCATATCATAACTCAGCAGAATGATGTCTTTATTAAAACAGGGAAACATGTGAAACAGTAAAACGTGTAACATGTACGCTGTATATAATTATATTATTGCGTTTAAGTGCATTTTGCAGTATGTAATTTACAGCACCTTGTGAAAGTCAGGCAAAATGAACTGTGCAGCTGTCAAGAAGTTGTTACTGAGAAAGAAAAATAGACAGAAAGAAAATTTGCACTAGAACACCTACACTGAACATGTAAGGTGTGGAGTAAGGTTTTATAGATGAATCTGCATGTGAGATCTTTGGAAGTAGGAAGGCAGGACATATACCACCAAAGCAATGAAAGACCTTTCCAACCATGTCTACAACCATCAGTAAAGGTTCAGGTGTGTAAAAATACCCCTGCAAAGTTTCCCAAAAAGAAAAGAAGCAGTAATAAAGGCAAAGTGTGGACACACTAAATACTGAAACATTTGATGTTTTATTTAGTTCTTGATGCTTTTGTGTAACGAATGAATTACTTGT
Organism: Colossoma macropomum; assembly: GCF_904425465.1. Lineage (NCBI taxonomy): Eukaryota > Metazoa > Chordata > Actinopteri > Characiformes > Serrasalmidae > Colossoma > Colossoma macropomum. Next base: position 17,543,420 of record NW_023494791.1, on the reverse strand, counting down.
ACTCAGTGGCTGGAAATAAATTAAACAAAAGGTGGTCTTTGAATTTTGCACAGATTGGTATATACAGTATATATGAATACGTACTTTGAAATGTGGGGTACTGTAAAATACAGGGTCTGACTATTTATTTAAATCTTAGATACTTTCATTTATTAATGGTTTATATATGATTAATTACTTTAAAAGTAGCAATTTGTTTGCTAGTATTAAAAGACCTATATAAGAGTCACTAATCTAGTAGATGAAGGTTATCTTAAACTTGCTACTTTATCATTACACAAGCAATTAATAGTAACTAACAAAATAGTTCACTGTATAAATGCTATGCGAAACTTTAAAAAACCTGATGAAAAGAGTAGAGCGGTGGCGACAGTTCAAAAAGGCTGAACTGAGGCAGTCCAGCTGTTGGTTATCTGCCGATCAACATTTCACAGAGAGCGACTATTGAGGGAAAAAATGCACTGCACTATTGAACAATTGAGCTGAAAAGTTGTATATAGGCTGTTTACTTTCTGAACAGTGGCTAAAATTGGAGCTGGCACATTAAAGGCATTTAATGACCCTGTAGAGTTTAAAACAGGCTTTGTTTGGCAGGTACAGAAGTGTACAGTAAGCAATTCAGGTATAAGATAATTTTATTTGATTATACACAGTAATTCTACATCACAGAGAAAGCTGTACAATGTGGCACAGCCACATATTTTTGCTGTCGGATCAAAACCTCATACTCCATTTTTGTCATCTTTTAAAATTTTTTACATCATTTGACAATTCAAGCTAGTCTATCACTGGGTGACAAAATCATGATGGATGGAATAACATAAATGGTCCAAAATGACTTGAAATAAAATCTTGCTCCATTAAATTACACTAAAAATGCATTAAGAATGCTTTCCATCTCCTGACACATTACTATTTTGGAGTTGTAAGAGATGATATAATAAACAAAAACAAAATGAATAAGACAAAGTATTTTAAAAGTAGTAAACACACAGTGGCCTTCATTCGTTTTTATGAACATGCCTATTTATACTAAGGGGAGAGTTCGTTTGGTGGGCACAGATTTCACTCTCTGCTGTATTTCCCAGGCATGCCATACATAGGATAGCTAGCAGCAAATGAAAGCAGAACATCTTCACTAAAACAGACACTTTCAATCTCTAAAAATATTTCCTGGGAATAGAGCATTTATAAGTAAATTCATGTCATGCACTAGTGCCAACCAGCACCAACACAGAGTTAGTTGGAGCATGTTATGGGAGTGGTGGGCACAACCTTTAAAATGTTGTGATTTCAAAGACTGAAGCAATAAATAGAATCTAAATCAAATACTTTATTATAAACATACAGTGCAGTCCTGCATTTCAGCTGTATTATTTAGTATGGCAACTCCAAAACCAACGTGCCAACCAACAACAACCACATCCCAACACAACTTTGCATGTACTTCAAATTAGCACACTAGCATTGCTTATCCTTCAAATCACATATCAAATTACAGCAGACTGTCATTTCAACTAGCAAAGATTAATATATTTTATTGATATAATGCAAATATAATATATGTATTAAAATATCTGTCTCTTCAGAACATTCTGTAATGTATTCACTTCCATAGTGTTTGTTTGTTGTTTTAGTACAAAAAATAAAAAAAGCTGGCCCACCTTAACAATGTGTAACATTCAGAGCACTCTGCATAGGTGAATGTTGATCAAGAGGGCAATCATTTTTATGTTTGCTCCTCTTACTGACCTGGAAATGAATGCTATGCCAACCAAGACCGCTCCCCGCTACTTTCAACTGAAGGACTAATGAGTCAAAAAAAAACAAATTTGCATGTCCTGATTCTCATTTGCAAATTACTTGTGGACAATATTCAAAATGAATTACCTACTTACTTTAAATACAAAGATTCCACTATTAATACTATTAATGTCGCTGACATTTTCTATTTTTCTTGTCATTACTTTTATCACTGCTGATGTGGATAATGACGTTGACGACTGAACCACAAAACAAGCATTTTTAGGTTGTTAGAATATGACACTCTAACCAGATGAGCATACAGCTACACACAGATTAGACAGATGAATAATAAAACTGTCAGTGAAATTTGTAAATGCTCATTTTACAATCAGATGTGAGCTTGTAAAAGTAAAGAGAGCATATTCTTGTGCTATAAGACTAAGGTAGTCTCCTTAAACCCCAACACATGGTGAAAAGTGACATTAGTGCTCATAGGGTTTATTTATCCATGTGGTTTTTATGTAGCTATAAAGCACCAAGCAGCAGACAGCCCTCATCATCCCTCCCTCATGTGCTAAAGTGCTGAAACCTCTGTGTACAATGCCCGTTTTCTGGCCCAAGAGACTCTACCCTGAAACCCTATAAGCTGCTCTGGGCCCCTAAACATGGAACATAAAACACTCTGCTTATTTGAATGACATCCACACTGAGAGATGAGAAGCTCTTTGATCCAATGGGTTGAGCGAAATGGTCTCTTCTTTAAAATGCATAAGTGCTGAATTGCGTAAAGCCTGCGGCACGCTATCCGCTTGGTTATCAAGGCCAAGAATGCTGTCAGAGATGCTTAGCACTAAAGTAAACACTGAGCTGAACATTCAGTCATGAGATGAGGAGCCTTCATGTTTGGGTTCACTGACTGTCAGGACACAAAGCAAAGCTTCTGTCCTCTGGCCCTGGTAAAAGCTGCCCTCATTCACAGAGCGGTAAAACAATCAGACCTTGGCATATCTCCTCTCCATCAGCCATATAAGAATGTTAACATCCCACCCCGTCGCAGCATTCCTCACTGGTTGTTAATGGGCGACCCTGCTGGCTGCTCAGACCGCCACAACTTACAGAGGAAATTGAAGCCTTGCTGCAGTTCACAAGCCAAGGATTCTCTCCCTGGCATTAAGAGTCAGACATCTCTTTTCTCAAGCCGAGCTCCGGGCTCTTCCGCAGACACCTGGAAAAGTCACTCTACCGCTGCTGTGGACCACCATGAATGTGGTTGGTGGTTTAGACGTTTTTGGTGGAGGTTTCTGATGAAGCAGTGAATGAACACAATACATCAGCTGGAGATGAATCGTCATAGTTTATCTCCATAAACAAAGTTTGAGGAAAAAGAAAAGCGTACACGTAAATTAAAAATAAACATGGCTCTTTTGGACAGAAAACTGGGCTGGTATAGAAGCTTTATATTATTTGGAAGTTATTTAAACTTTAAAAATGTTCTTTGCTTTCACACATTTCATCTGCAAAATCCATCCTTTGTAAATATTTTTAAAGAATCAAAGGTGGTTCTTCTTTGGCATTGCTCTGAAGAACCCTTCTGGCACTCTTATTTTCAAGAATGTACATGAGAAGTCAGAATGTTCAGCCGTAACCTTTGGTGCCCTAAAATGTTAATAGATTTTGATTAACATCACCCAGTTAAGTAAATACCTATAACGTTGTCCATCGTCGTCTCGCCAGCTGCACAAATATGAATTGGTTGACCCAAAGGGAATATTAATTTCATTTCTTGTAAAGGCACAACATCAGGCACAGCTTATGTGTCTTAGCCCAGTCAGAGGTCCCAGCTCACTCAGTCTGTATTCTGGGAAGTGCTTTCTAAAGACTTCTGCTTGTAAATTTAGTTTGCTTTTCATAAGAAAGTGAAGAAGGGAACTAGAGACAAAGTGTTTATTTTGGACTCAGGCATGACAGTTGTAAATCATTGCAAGATATTCCCTGCATGACAGTAGTTATTTTTACAAAGAATGATAACAGTAGAGTTTATTCATTGATATCTCTCTGTGGTTGTTTACACCAACCACAAGCCATATCTGCACATGGCTTGATATCCTGAATTCCGATCAGGTTATGCATTAAGAGAGATTAAAAACTGCCAGCTTTCATTTTTGATACAGCAGGCTTTGTGGGGACTTGCCATGAAAGCTGCTCTGGAATTAATATGAATCATCTTATTAAAGAGTCAATATACTAAATGTTTCTTATATTTCATTTGTCATGGTACTTTTATGGTACCAAAAATGTAATTGTCTGTTCTGATTGGCTGCCATGAAATGTGCCTCTTTGAAAAACTGCTCATTACTTTAATGTGAACGGTCAGGGTTCAGCTGTTGTGTGCTGAATAGGTAGATATATGGAAATGCATCAGATTTTGTGAGCTAACGTAAACAATGAATTCCAAGCAGGCTGTTTTCGTAGCTTTTGTTCTATATACTGTATGTGGACTGTATGGACCCAGGACTAAAGCCGCTTTTCCACTGCATGGTACCGGCTCAACTCAACTGTACTCGCTTTTGGTACCATCTACGTTGTTGTCCTCTGTAGATATAGTACCCCCTCAACGTAGCTGGTTATCATAGCGATGCCACATTAAACTGCTTTGATGTGAAGGAGACAAATTTTGTTCAGAAGAGGCTGATGGAAGCAGGACAAAAGAGTTCAGACAACGAGACGATTCTGGTTGCTCAAAGGTGACGCACGAGGGTGCGTTAACCTGGTAGCTAATGTTAGCATAAGTGTTTAGGGTGATTGTGATGATTCTTTCTAACCAATCAGTACTTTGCAGTTTTTCTGCGTGAACTTTTGTTATCAGCTCAGCTTGTTTGGAACCTCGACAGAGGTTGTATCAAAAGTAGTACCAGGTTTGCCCAATGGAAAACTAGAAAAGGTGAAAGAGTTGAGTCCAGCCAGTACAATGCAGTGGAAAAGCAGCTTAAATGGCACTTTTAACAATGATTTCATACTACATCAAAGTCTTTTATCTCAGAAAAAGATCATTTGGTTTGTTATGACATGGGTCCTTTCATGAGAGTCACAGGACAACTCATCAGTGTGTCTTGCTACAGCCCCAGTCTAGTGATAAAATCGGCTAGGTGATGTAAAGATAATTTTCCTCTCTCTGGATTTGACATTGTGTGCTGAATGCGGTCACCTAATCCTTCTCCACTGCCACAGTTTTCTCACTCCTACAAAGTGGCCATGGAATGCGGTGCTGGACTGACCTTTCCTGTGGTCACTGAGATTTTTATGGTTTTATGTCTCTTGTAATGATCATGGCCTCTTTCCTGTTCCGCTTTCCCCTCTCTTCCATGAGTGCCTTATCTCCTCACAGACTCATCACCAAACAAGTCTCTCCACAAAGCACTGATCTGGGGCCTGTCACCAGGTGTTAATCTTCATCTGAGATCGATCTGAAGATTGGACTGAAGTCAGTGCGAGAAAACAGCACTGAGGTTAGCCAGCTCCCACAGGCCAGAACAGCAGGGAGGCAAGCGGGCAGATAGACGCAGACAGCCACACAAGCTCAGGCCCAGCACGCAGCTGTGCAATAAAGGGCTCATTACTGCCAGGGCTGGGAACATTTCACTCTTAAAAAGAAATAGGAACAGAAACAGGGTAACACGTTATTTTACAGAGGCCCTTTTACAGTGGAAGGTGCAATGTAGCTGTGATTTGCCAGTTGCCTATTAAATAAAAAGTAGTAACATTGTTTTAAATAAGAAAATAATACCAGCTACAGCATGTAGTAAGATGTGTGTAGCTCCAACATTTGTTGAATCAAAGTAATAAAATTAGAGAAACAGTTCACATACACTTACAGCTATATGCAAAAATTTTAATAAACCTGGTCAAATTATATGTTTTGTCGATTTTTTAAGTGAATATAATCCTCTAAATGCTCTACAAGTAATGACTAACTAACTTACTAACTAACTAAATAAATAAATAAATAAATAAAGACTTATATATGATATTTTTATGCACATTGTAGTTTATAATGTATGTTTATTTGCTAAGTTTAACATATTGGAAAAATTAAAGACGAAATATTAAACATGCCATAATTTTAATAATTCAACAATTTTTGCACAGACCCCATTTATGCAATATGTTACAATCAGCTAATGCACAGGAAATGTGTATTAATGGGCAAAGGTGTGTCCTCTGTAGACGATGTGTATTTATTTTTACTTAGAAAATCACCAAAACACGTCATTTGACCAGGGACGCCCAATTATTTGCATATGACTGTACATAATAAACACACATACATGAGGCAGGTTTTGCAGCAGCCATTTTATTGAAAAGAAAAGTTATTATCATATCAGAAATTTGTGGCAAATTTTAAGCACCTATGCTCTAGAATTCAGAGATTTGGAATAACAATTCAAAAGTTTGTTTCCAATAAAATGTAAAATGCACAAAATGATTAAACGATTAAATGAAAAGGCTACAGCTGTAGCATTTTAGATGTGTCCAATATGATGAACAGAGCCGTAGATGATTTCTTGATAAATGAGAAAGCAATAAAACATTAAGAATGATGTTATAATACAACCCCATTTCCAAAAAAGTTGGGAAGCTGTGAAAAATGTAAATAAAAACAAAATGCAATGATTTGCAAATCATTTAAACCCTATATTCCATTGAAAATAGTACAAAGACAACATATCAAATGTTGAAGCTGAGAAATTCTATTGTTTTTTGAAAAATATTTGCCCATTTTGAATTTGATGCCAACAACACGTTCCAAAAAAGTTGGGACGGGGGGCAACAAAAGGCTAGTAAAGTTGTGTAATGCTAAAAAAACACCTGGTGGTTAATTGGCAACAGGTCAGTAACATTATAGGGTATAAAAAAGCATGCCAGAAAGGCATGAAAGGCAGAAAGGAGTCTTTCAGAAGTAAAGATGAGGAGGGGTTCACCACCCTGTGAAAGACTGAGCAAGCAAATGGTGCAACAATTCAAGAATAACGTTTCTCAACATAAAAGAGCAAAGGACTTTTTCTTTTCATCATCTACAGTACATAATAACATTGCAAGATTCAGAGAATCTGCATGCAAGGGACAAGGCCAAAAACCAGTATTTGCTGGCCATAAACTCAGACGGCACTGCATTAAAAACAGACATGATTCTGCAGTGGAAATCACTGCAGGGGCTCAGAAACACTTCTGAAAAACTGGCCTGCCTGCAGTCCAGACCTGTCACACACTGATAACATTTGGCACATTATAAAATGAAAAATATGACAAAGGAGACCCTGAACTGTTGAGCAGCTGAAATCCTATGTTAAGCAAAAATGGGAAAACAGTTCACTTTCAAAACTACAGCAGTCGGTCTCCCCAGTTCCCAAATGCTTACAGAGTGTTGTTAAAAGAAGAGGCAATGAAACGCAGTGGTAAACATGCCCCCCTCCCCAACTTTTTTGGAACAAGTTGTTGACATCAAATTCAAAATGGGCATACATTTTTGAAAAAAAAACTATAAAATTTCTCCGTTTTAGCATTTGATATGTTGTCTTTGTACTATTTTCAAATAAATATAGGGTTTAAATGATTTGCACATCTTTAAATTTTATTTACATTTTGCACCATGTCCCAACTTTTTTGGAAATGAGGTTGTAGAATTCACATCCAGAAGACCTCACATTTGATACATGGTCATCAATTTTGAGGCAGTTTTAATAACTTTTTGGTTTTCCCAAAAAATTTAGTAAGACAGGTTGAAATACTTTCTGATATCTAGCTTATAGTATTTCACACTATGTAAGTTACAATTTAATACATTAACAGCAATTATTAAAATGAAGTGATTGCAAACTTTTGAACGTTAGGATAAAATGGACAAAATCTTTACATACATTTATAAAAAAAGTATTGTCACGAAACCTGCTCCAGCTCTAATCTTGACCACGGCCACAGTCATACTGAAACAGTTATGGTAGGTAAACTATTTTTCATGTCTTTGTGTGTTTTTTTACATACTGTAATTCTAAAGCAGAATAGAGTAACATAACTAATCTTCTAATAGGTGGTAAACTGTAGTCAAAATGTTCCTTATACTGTAATAAGGCCACTTTACAGTAGAGAGTAATCAAAAACAGAAACAAATCAGAAGGAAAAAAAGTCTTTGACCTTAGAATTTGTGATTTTTCTCCTGCCTTCAGCATAAGCACTGGATTATTCTTCCGTACATACGTTTTGAATCTTGCCAAAATCCTCAAAACATCATACTAAAATAATTATGCAAATTCTCTTGGTTGAAAGATGTACTCAAACTCACAGCTACTCCACTACGTTCTCGGCATGAGGAAACTGACATTGTTTAGTAAACAGATTTTGCTCCAGATGGAATAACCCTTGGCAAATCAGGGTTGTGTTATGGAAACTAGTCTCTGTGGAACTATATCCTGTTGGAACACAAAGTGTTTAAGGACACACAAAGAACGAGGCCCTTATCTCTGACTGCTCACACGCTTCGTCCTTGGACGCTGAAAGATGTTGTCGTTCCTGTGGTGTGCTGTTGCATTTTTGAAGCGGTCTGAGGTGCTAGAGGTGAGCCTCAAAGCAGATGGTTTTAATAAGGTTCGCACCCCGACGCTCCTCAATATAAAGCATCTCTGTCATCCCTTACCGCTTGTGTTACAGATTACCGGCCAGTTAAAATGTACTGGCTGCTCTTTTTGAAATGACATTGCAGAGGCCGTATCTACCATCCGTCCAACGGCCTGCAGGATCTCTGAGGTCTGTAATCGGTACCACATGTCGCTTTAGCCTGGCTCTGACTTTGCATGATAAAGGCAGAATTATTTCTAATTTAGAGCAGTGCCAGGCCCTTCTTTCTTTCCAACTAATACTCATTGTGTTGTTGGGCAGCTTGCAGCAGGTTAAAAAGAAGCAGAAGCGCGTTCACAGGACTATGACCCTCAGCAAACAGGGGTTTATTTCTCATGTTGTGTTAATGGGATTCGAGTCAGTGAACAACAGCTGAAACCCAGGCCTTCAAAAGCCTAAATTTCAAAGCCAAACCTGTTCCTAAAACAGCAGATTATTTCCCCAGCAGGCCTTCTGGACCATTATAATCTGTTTTAATGGCGCTGCATCTGAAGTAAATGGCCTTCCTTTACATTTGTCTGAAATAAAAGCCGGAGAGTGAAAGAAAATGCCAGAAAGGAAGAAAGGGGGAAGACTTATTTTACATTCACCCATAGCACCCCAAAAAACGCACATCCAGCCTGCTGCTACAATGGCCGCTTTTGTGCTATAAGTCAGGGGTTAACAGAATTCTGTCAGCATCCGGAGATGACCCTTCTCGATCCAGTGAAGTGCTCTCCAAGCATTTCATTCCTGTGTTCCTCATTCAGGCCTGACAAGAAGCCCCCTTCTTTGTTTGCAGCAGGCCAAACAGCGACACTCTTTTCAACAAAGCCTCGCCAGCTATGCACATTTCTCCATCTTTATGAATTAAAACCCAAAGGCCAAAAATACTATCTGTCTGTACTTTATCACTAACTTACAGAGGAGTTGAATCTGAGGAATAGGTGTGCACTGTGTCAAGTTCCTTTCATAAAACATCTGTGCTAAAAACTGAGTAACTGTAACTGTGCAAATGACTGCTTTACTGTAGCAGGTTGATTCTTTGGCTGGAGCTCTAGCTGTGAGAGAGGGGCGGGCATTGTCAGCACCTTCTGCTTGCCAACTGGCGCCATAATCCTTTCAGGTCAGGACTACATGACAAGATTTTTAATCTGCTAATAAAGATCCTGGCTTGGACAGAAAGCTCTTACTTTTGGTTTTGTTCTTTGTAAATTTGTGGCAGGGGCAGCCAAAAGTTCTCCTTCTTTACTTGTAAGTGATATAAACAGTTATTTGCTCAACAGTCTCAAATATATTGCTTTTTCAAATCAAAAATGTAAACATTCGATAGCAAGACTACTGAAATGGAGGTGTCATCATTAAATGCATTAATGACAGCTTTTGTGTGAAAAGTTAAATTTTTGAATAATTAACCCTTAGAAGTGCAATTTGAGCACTACACTGTTTTCCCTACTATTCTTTCTCTTCTCCTGACACAGTTAATTCATCTCTCCATCTCTTCATTTAAAGCAGTTGGTTTCAAGACTTTTCATTGTTTATTAAACTCTTTCTTTCTAAATATCATGCTATAGATTATTAGCATTTAATCTATGTTTCCATCAAATTCCGTCCTTTAATTTTCTTTCTTCCTTTCTTTTTTCTCTCTTCTGTTGTTCATTTGTCTTTCTTTCTTTCTTTTCTCTCCCTCTTTTTTTCTTTCTTTTTCTCTCTTCTGTTTTTCCTTTGTCTTTCTTTGCTCTGACTCTTCTCTTTCTTTCTTTAATTTTCTTTCTTCCTTTCTTTTTTCTCTCTTCTGTTGTTCCTTTGTCTGTCTTTCTTTTTCTTTCTTTTCTCTCCCTCTTTTCTTTCTTTCTTTCTTTCTTTCTTTCTTTCTTTCTTTCTTTCTATTTTATAACAATTTAACAATTAAATTCTATGACTCATTGATGAGATTTTTTTTCAGAATGTATATCTGTTGACCTTCCTCTTTTTAAACTCTCTTCTATCTTCCTTTTCTTTTTTCTTCTCTTTCTGCTGAGGCTTTAAAAGCTATTGTATTCTTGCATTGCAATATTATTCCCTTCAGGAGATACAAATCTTGTCAATTTTTTCATAATTTACAAATGACAAACACGGCAAATAATTGGCTGATGTTTTTTCTTTCTGCCAAACAAGACTGTACACACAATAATAACCTTTATCAAATTCAGATCACAAGAAAATATCTCAGCCTTCACTCACAAATGTACTGATTAAAAGTTTAAAATCTGCACTTCTCACAGAATTTGTTATTTTACTTAATTATAAGTGAGAACTAGTAAAACAAAATGTAAGAAGATCTGTTTCAAGCCAGATCAGTCCTAAAGGCCTAGAAGGAATTTCAAAATGAAGTCTAGCTCTGCATACTGTATGCAGTAGAGCCAGATCCATATGTAGCGAGGCTACTTCCATGGTGCCTCGTGGCCTTGTTTGCATAGCCTGTGGTGGGTTTATGACCCCAGGACCGGAAAAGTTGCCGGGTCTGGTCCTTGTGCCTGCGCAGTGGAGGGGCGAGTTGAAAAGTGCACATATTTATGACCCCCCCCTCTTCTCCAAGATGGCTACATCAAAGAGCACATGCAGGGAGGCAAATTGGTGTTAAGTGGAGGACCTCCTGTGGATGCTTGCCCTCTCCATCATGATAAGAACATGGGGAAATCTGGATGGGATTTTATGGAGGCCAGCCACACAGGAGCAGGACGGTTTCAACCCGTGCCAGAGCGCTGATTCATTCATGTCATTCACGCATACAGAAACACACACAGCTGCTGCTGAGCTGTGCCAGGACAGGCTGAGACCACAGCACCTGCACCATGCCCCCCCTCACCAAACCTTTCTCTTGCTAATCTGCCCCACCAAACGGTCCGGATAAGTTTCAGATAAGTTCCAGTCAGTGCACTTTAGCAATTGAATTAATGACACTTAAATGTGATCATGGCATTAAAAAAAGTGGGCAATGAATAGCTATTCAACTAAGACCACAAGCTAATAAAAGTGAACTGCTTTAATTTATTTAAATTGCTGTTATGCATGCTTGACTAATCTATTACCATTGTTTACTGTCTACAGATAAAACCACAGGAATCTGTCACAGGCAACAGAATATTACTGTATAAGTTTGGTTTCTGAAACATCATTAATGGACTCATTTGTCTAAGTAAATCCATATGGTCATCATGGTTTCATTTCACAAAAATCATAGCGATCTGATGATAAAGCATGGAATAACACAGAGAAAGTGCCTGAAACATGAGCATGTGTTCACATCAGTGAGGTAATTATACGTTTTCCTCCCCTCTTGAGGCTCAGAAAGTGATCTGGGTGGCTGATGGCCCCTCACGCATCTTTTTAACCCATCAGAATAGTGACTCCTAAAGAGAAGAGAGAAGAAATGGAGTTAATTGAGAACAGAGCATGGTCGAGAGCGGCTAATCAAACACAGCTCGAGAAACACTGGAAATGGCCGGACCCTCATTCCTCTCACCTCACCCCTCAGTCTCTGACCCAGACAGAGTTCACCATGCTCATCAGCTCTCTTGCTCACTCTCTCTCTGTTTCATTCTTGCTCATCAGGCTGGCCTAGCAGCGCTGTAACCAGAGAGCTCAGCTTTACAGCAGATAAACAAGGAAGGAAAGTACCGCAGCTCTCCCAGAGCTAAAAAACACGGAAGCGAGCAGTGCATGATTGATGAGGAACTGCAGGAGAAGGAGAAAGGTCTCAAGTGAAATCAAACAATGAAGACGTGTTGGGTAAACATTGCTTCCCAGAATAAAGCTGCATGGCGATGCCCAGTGAATCATAAGACTCTGAGAGGAACAAACGCGAACAAAAAGCCGAACTCTCAGAGCTCACCCACCCAGAACATGCTGAGACAGACATCCAAGAAATCTCCACAAGCAATTAGAGCCTGCCCTATTTATAACAAAGAATTTTTTTCTTATCAGAAAGCATTTTTTTTCTTAAAATTATTCTCATAAGAAGCTCACAGAAGGAACAGGAGGTAAAAACATGGCCAGTGAACTTGCTGTGATGACCCCATCATACTTAAGATATACAAAATAATGTAAGAAAAATTTCATATTTTGCTGCTGTCCTATCAAACCCCCTTTTTCATTCCATAATTTTTATACCTGCAACTGCAACTACTCTTTGGTAGTAAGTTTCATGATGAATGGACAAAAATGGTCCAAGATTATATAGAATAAAATCTCTTTACATTAACTGAGATTAGGAACTTAGTCACCATTTCTGAAATACAAGTCTTTGCCACAACAGCACTTATTGATTATGGAACAAGATTAAATTCATTTAGAAATAATTCTGAATACCTAACTTTCTCAGAAAAGTTCTTTCCGCTCTAATTACAACTGTTTGAAAATGTTTTCCTACCGTAAAAGCCATTTTGAGGTCTACGGTCAGAGCAGCTGAAAGGCTACTGCTCTCAGCTCCAACTGCTCTTGACGGACAGCTACTGCCTGGACAGTGAGGCATCTGCAATGCACCCTTTAACTCTTTTATTCTTTGAGATCAAGCCAAAATATGTTGTAAAGTGTTAACAGATGCAGATTTATGGAACAGACAGAGCTTGTAAATAAAGTCGAAGTGTCAGCTCAGAGAAATGGCAGGCGTGATGGACAGCAGCACAACTGACACCGCAGCGTGGCCTGAAGGAAAGAGCTTTACCTACACACTTTCACTGACACATGCTGAGCCCATCCACTGTGTAAACAAGACCTGTCAGAGGAATCAGACATGCTGCTTCACTCTGTGACTCAAATGACTTTATTCGAAACCAGACATGCTTTAAGTGCTTTAAAGCTTGCATCACAGCTTACTACTGCTTACTTTATGCAGTATGAGAAATGAGTCATTAGGTTTCTACGTTGAAGTGCCGAGTATACTTTATGAGGCATCAACACAGAAAAGTGGATGTACAGGAAAGGAAATATTTCTTAAGAAAGTTGCTTTTTATGGATACTAAATGTGCCTTATACAAACCAAAACTACCAAATGACAAGAAAGAAAAGGCACTATAGAGGTATATTTAGTATAGTATAGTATATTTTTGCTCATCAAGGTAAAAACTGTGTAAATATAAGCACAACAATAGTCTTTAGGTCCAAATGTATCTCTTAAATGAATTTTAAAGGTACACTACATTCTCTTCCCCAAAGGAAATGGGTGTATTTGTACTTCTTCATAATCTAGCATTTTAAAATAAATAAATAAATAAATAAAATAAAAAGCCATAAATATGATTACAATGGAATGCCGTACAATTACGTTCCCAGACTAAAGGTATTTAAGTTATATACTTGAGGGTACCACCCCAGAGATAGTTTAGTACCTTTTTACTGTGTTTACTGCCAAAAGGGTTTCAGACCCACTTTTGGTTCCCTAAAGAATCTTTCAGTGCATAGTTCTTTAGAACCTTTTCTGTAAATGAGATGTACAAGTGTGAAGAACCTTACAATCCCCACATAATGTAAAAGCCCTTTACTAATTAAAAGTTTTTCCTAGAACTTTACATCCAAGTCAGGAAACGTTTAGGTACTTTTATTTTTAAGAGAGTATTAAAAGAACAATATGAAAAAATAGCTTTGTTCTTTTTCTTTCTTTTCACATTTTTTCCTTTTCTCCCACACATCTTGAAGTTTCAGAATATAAAACTTTTCAAAGCTTTTTTCTACAGTCTCAACCCTTTTTGCACTGAAGTCAAGTTGAAGTCATATGTGCTTGATTCCCACTAATACATCAAATCAGACTGAGCTTTCTGGCAGCTGATCATGATTATCTACTAAAAGAGAAAGAATTAAGAATAAAGATAAAACAACACGTTTCCTCTAATATTGTGCCAGAGGAGGGAGCTCACTTACTGATTAACGCGTATCAGGGCCATGATTCAGGCAGGAAACAACTTCTTAAACCTAAAAGTGAACTGAAGGGGGTTCAAAAGACAGCTGCATGCAACTGCAAACTAAACACAAAGTGTGCATGGGTTGTCTGAGAGAAGAGCCGCATAAAGACATTTTTGTCATTTCCCTCTCTTTGTGACTCAGGGATGCATGAAGGAAGCCACTTAAGGAGCGGTCAGCGTTTCAGGGCGCCTTGTCTGTACGTCTGTGCCGAGCTTAAACGGGCCATGCCCGTCTGGCCTCTCACACCCTCAGTTGTGTCAGCAGCTCCTAAGAACTCAGTGAATGATATCCCTGAAACTTTGTTGCAATTTGACATCCCCTCAAACCAACATGACAGCAATCTCAATCTCAAAGCTTTGGCTTTTTTCTTCTTTCCTTTTGAGTTAATGTGAAGTGGTAATGAGAGGAAAGTTGTGGTCTAATCTTTGGCATAAGGCACATCATCTGTGGTGGGGTTTTAAGTTTCTGCAGCAAAAGTAAACTTTTCTACATTGTCTGAGCAGTTATGCTGTTTATGCATCCGGAAAAAAATGTTTTTGTTTCTTGTCTGTCCAGTGTTTGTCTTTCCGTGCAGAGTTAGTATAAAATCAACACACAGCCCACCAGAATCCCACCTTCTCTCTCAGACACACAGCTGAACCTCTGAAGCATCACAGCTAACGGTTAATGATCTGCCTGCAGTATCAGCCCTTGTTCAAAAAAACCTGTGCAGTGTTGAACGAGCTATAGTGCTATCTTTGTTTAAGTCATCTGGCATCCATTTCATACAGTTCCTGCACTCGAAAAAGACATTTTGAATATACTTAAAATCGTCATATGTGATATGTCAGCTTCTTTGATGAAACTACGTTAAGTAGCTTTTAAGAAATTTGATAATACATATTGGTAATACATACTGAATGAACTACAGTAAATCACACAAAAGTGATTGAGTACATTCTAATTAACTGGACTGATGGTTTTTTATGTGTTACTCCAGCTTACTTCAACTTAATATGGTTACACCCAACTGAAAGCAGAAGAAGCAACAGGAATTATAGGTTTACGGAAGAAACAAGTAAGTAAACTTGCTTCAGTTTTACTGTACAACTGTCACAGAAACATGCTCAGCAGCAAGATACATTAATCAGTATAACCAGTGTTATGCAAGTAACTCAAAATTAGTAATTAGTTACAGTTATGAGTTACTTTTTTCAAAAGTAACTGAATTACTTTTACTAATTACTGCAAATGAAAGTAATTAGTTACTAGGGAAAGTTACTTTTGAGTTATTTCTAAATGTTGACATTCTAAATGCTGACATAGGTTGTATATCTTCAACAATATACCTGGCAATCAGTCTGTTTAGCTCTGCCTGGAATACAGACTGTGCAGACAAATTCTTGGGTTTAACATCAAGCCTAGGCTGTTGGAACGGAATGACCTATTGGTCAATGGTGCTAGCACTAGGGTCTTTCACAATTAGTACTATAGAAGCATGTTTTGCCAGAAGATTAGGATTACTATTCTTTGATGTGGAAAAGGTTTTCACACCTGCACATAGACTACAACTCACCAGTATATTTTTATCCTTGATCTCAAAAAGGTAAAAATAATACCCATATTTTCAGGACAGCAAGCTCATATTGCCCAAACTGTTGACCATTGTGTGGGCTAATACTGATTGATTCACCCATTTGTTTTGCCACTGTGATGTTAAATCTATAGTCTGCAGTTGTCCATTAATATTTTTGTGCAAGACAAAAGTAACGAGTAACAAGCCCATTTAAATTTCAGTAATTGTAATTGTGCTGTTTAATTTGAAAAGGTAATTAGATACATTACTCATCACTGTTACAGTAGTGGAATTACAGTACCAGTACTATCCAACACTGATAGTAAATCGCTTTTACAGCCATTACAATGAGGCTAAGTGGCTCACTAAAGAAGTGGCTTGTTTAGTAAACAAGGTTGCATTGATTCAACAATTTTTTATCAAGTAAACCTCGTAACTGGCTGTATTTCATTAAAACAACACAACTCAACTTTACTCGGTTAGAACATCAATGAAAAGAACACTGATTAAAACCAACATAGTGATTTTTTGGTTCCCTAAAGAACCTTTCAATGGATGGACCTTTGACAAAAAAAACACTTCTGTAAATGTAAAGCTTTAGAATTAAGTTCTTCAGTATGACATGGTGAAAGCTTTAGTATGGAATACTCTTTTAAAGTCAACATAATGTAAAGGTTATATTACAGTTAAAGGTTATATTACAGTTTTCCTAGAACTTCATGTCCAAAAAAAGCAGCATGTAGAAACTTTATTTTTTAAGAGTGTAGCAACCAAGCACTGCAGCACATCGTGTGAAAGAAAAGGGGCTGTGGTCTCTTCCAGCAGGATGCATCAATTCATGACAGAAGAGCTGACTGACAGCCATTCAGCGAGCCGATCAGTGTTTTCTGTGGACCCTCGGGGACTGGAACCACTGACTGATTTGTGTGCGAGATCATTTAGCTCTGTTTTACGCTCAAAAAAAGGCACTCACACAACACAGAGTTTCTATGCCTTGTTGACTGCTACTGTCATCAGATCAGTCTACACTTAGGATGCTGTCATCATGCACATTTAAACACTGCTCATTTCAACACTGCTTTGATTTTGACAATAAATACATCAGAGACTATAGGAATACCAGCTGATCACTGACAGGGCAAACGCAGTACATTGTGTTTACACACAGAACAATTAAACTACAGACAAATTGTCTGTACAGTTTTTGAAATATAATAGTGTAACCACAGTGCACTGTACCATTTTTCATTATTATTACAGTGTCAGTGGAAAAGAATGTGTGGAGTAAATATCAGTACAAAATACACTCTTAAAAATAAAGGTGCCAGAGATTGTTCTTTGAGCGGTACCACAGAATAACTACATTCGGGTCCTTAGAGAACCTTTCAATGGATGGTTCTTTATAGAACCATTTTTGTAAATGAGATGCGAGTATGAAGAACCTCTTTGAAGTTTAAACCCATACAAGGCCAGGGCCCACTGAGTTTGCAATGAAGTCCTTGTATTTACTAAATAATAAGCCTTAGCATGTAATAAGCCTGGCATTTTAAGGGGTTAAAGAATCTTCATACAATGTAAAGGTTCTATATCAACTAAGGATATTTTCTAGGTCCATACATCTAAATTAAGAAGAACTAATATTTTTAAGGGTGTATATCATCTCACCCTTTTACAGTGTCTTAAAATTACAGAATGAATGGCACAATAGAAACAATCCAAAATTACCTCAAACAAAATCTTATTCCACCTGCATTCAAAGTAAGCAAAGTTTTTTCCTCCTCCTGAAAAGTTACTATTTTGGAGATAGGAGGTTTTGCTGAGACAATATGTTAAGTTAAATAAATGGCACAATGCCGGATTTTCTTTTCCAATGCTGATACCAATATTGAAAGCTTGAGTTTTGGCCAATTTTCCATTCTATATTCTTTTCTTCAAAAACTACTACTAAAAGTAATCCATCATGCTGAAACTACTCAAACACTGTACTACCTCACAGAAAGAACTACACAGCTAACAACATCACATCACACAAGTGTGCTATTTTGGGATAGCTTTCTTACAGGATTGGATCAAATTCATTCTTTTTTCTCTTTTTACCATATTATGTTGATATTGGCCCGATAAGATCGGTGCCATCTATAGTTACTACATCACAAATCTCACAGCTTACTTTATAAGTTGTTTTCGTTTGTACTGAGCTTCTCCATCAAAAGCAAAAAGTCCTCTTCACAGCAGGCGCCATGACCTCTGAGGCCATTCTGAACCAGGTTTCCAACAGTTAAGGCATTTACAGGAATTCTGATTTCTCAGTAGTGCATGCTGGCCAACTGTTTTAGATGAAAGAGAAAGGCAGATCTGTTTAGGAATGAGCTGGTCTAAAGTGAAAACACAACGTCTAGAAAGAAACTGTGTATTTGGAGCACTAAATCCAGGGTTTTGCCAAATATTAAAATCAAAACTCTGCACTATATTTGTTCACATGTTGGTCATTAAGGGTTAGAATCCTAGAGTCCACAAGAAACAAAGTAAAGAGCATAATTCTTTTTTCATTTGGTTTTACAGTCCAATTTCATAGCACTGTGCACACAATCAGAAGCAGTCATTCCAGCCTTCCCATGGGTTACTGAAGTCGAGACCTCGTGCAACTGTGCATTGTCTTTTCTCTCTAAGGGAAAACCAGAGCTTTCACTGCCCCAAACATCAGTATAGAACTGCGCCATCTGTTGATTAGCCCATCTGGTGGTCCGTATAGGAGAAGATTGTGTCACACCAGAGGAGGTAAAGGAAAAGGCACAAAGACCTAGTTCTCACCGCTTCAGATCCACAATAAGGCAGCAGCAGCCATCCCCGCTGGGTTTGATACCTCAGCGCCGCCCTCTCCCCAGGGTGAGCCTCACATGTGGGCCTTTATCTAGGCCTCTATGACTTCCCTCTCATAATGTGTGCAACCATCCAGATGCTACTGAACCAGAGAGCCAGGCTGTGGCCTGTGCTCCTCTAAACATCATTCCTCTGAGGCAAATCAGTTTGTATATGCATTTTGTGATTTATTTTGATCTATAACCCACTACAAATATTCCACTGTATGAAACCATGAAAATGCTACACTGGTTTTGAATCTAAATACCAAAGAAATCTGAACATGTTGTGAGGGCACAGCTCGCTGAAGTCAAAGTTTGAAGTTATTCTACTTTCTGTGTAAGTTCGTATCACATAGAAGATTTATTACCCAGACAAAGTGGAGTGTGGTGGGACAGTTGAGAATGATTATGAAGAGCTGTAAATCTTTCAAGGGTCATAGGTCTGGAGAAGAGCAAAAGATGAGAACGTCTTTGAGGGAAGTGTAACAAATGCGTGAAGCTGAGAAAAAGAAGAACAGGGCTACTATAACAAACCTCCCACAGGCCAGCCGGCTGATGGTTTTAGAGACAGTGCCACATAACCCTCGGAAGGAAATGACAGATTAGCAACAGGTCAGTATTCACAAGTTTAGATAAATACATTCTTACAAAATAGGGTTAGGAATTGAGTCTCTGTAAACACTGGACTCAAAGATAATTAACTTCTTGTGTGTTTTCCCTGTAAATTTGCATGCACGTATTGTGCAATAATGTTATATAAGGTTATATAACTACATCGTTTGCACAGTGCCAGAAATGTGCTGTGCCATTATTTGCCACCCTTTGACATTTATACTACTTACACTACTTAAGTCTACTTACAGGATGCGGCAGGTTTTTAACACCATTGAAAAGACACAGATGACATGATCGGGAATTTGCTCTTTTGCTGGATTGAGCAATGCCTGGGAACAACACTTACCGGCATGAATGAGAGAACTGCATATTTCATTTTGGTTCGAATGTGGTAGAATTCTGACCACAAGCTTGTTAAAGCAGGGACAGAATGCTGACAGGAGGGATGGAACAATTGTGCCAGAATGGCTAACATGAGCAACAAATGCATATGGAGATTAGCCATGAAGCAAAGTTATGCTAAAATATAATTCAGAATCGTTCACGTGTAATGACATCCTTGTTAGAAACCTAACAGGTAAATCTGGTACAAATAAAATGTGAACAGTGTGCAGGCACTAAAGCAATAAGACCTCAAACTGCTTTCATCAAAGGTCAAATGCTGCAATCTGTAAACAGACACAGCAGTACTTCCCTTCATTCAGCTTCTTATCTGGCTAAAAGATATGAGATTAGATAAAATGCTCCACACGTTCATTTGCATTACCATGTGATGTAGCAAACATACACCTTTTGGTCAGAATGCAAGTGAAAGAAAAATGATTTAATCTTAACTTCACAAATGCTTTTGCATTTTTTCCCTCTGCAAGCAAAAATTTGGCATCTTTTATGGGTAAGGCCCTAAACATATTCAGGAAATCTCTAAAGGTCTGGAAAGCATCCCATGTGAGATGTATCATTTCAGAAATGACATGTTTCTGGGAGGTAATACCAGGAAATGTTTTTGACTTCAGCCAAGACATAGCATCTCCCTACATTAACCATCAACAATGAAAAAAAACGCATAAAGAGACCCCTCACCATCTCCACGCATTGCTGCGTCAGCCACACCATAGAAAAAATTGTACATTACACAGGGTGACTTCGTCTGCGTCTCAAATCATCCTTATTCATGGTGACCGCAGCGGTTGAACACAAAAACTCCAATGACATTCCTGACAGACTGTACATACAGACCCTAGACCCTCCGCTTTGTCTTCTAATTCCCTAAAGTATGGCCTGAGACAGTGCCGCTCTTTCTTCTTCCTCCAGCACACATAAGGCCCACATTACTTCATTAGAATTCTATCTACTGAGGGAAGGTGAGAGCCAAGATGTGTTGGCCCACATCAACTGAACTGTGGTCAGGTTGTTGACTCCACATACTGTTCCAATAGATGCTAGCTGCACATGCTTCACCTTAGAACAACGTTGAGTTACGGAAATGGGGCTTGTTTGAGTTACGGTAATGGAACTCGCTGTAAGCTCACCGACAGATGTCAAAGTCAGTGATGGTGGCAAGAAGAGAAGGTGTTTTTATTAGTCATTGCATTCAAAGCACTCTTTGATCTGTGTCACTTACGTTGTCTTGTGGAGAAGTGAGGTGTCCGTTCTCTCGTACATGTGATTCTACAGCGAGGATGTCCTGCACAAACATGGCCTTCTCTCAGGCTGTGAGATAAGTAAATATGTGTGGTGCAGATATGCTCTCTCATCATTCAGTTCTTTCAGTTTGCTCTTCCACTGCTTTCTTGCTCAACTGATTTCACTCCCCTAAGAGTCATCACCCTCAAACTGTAGTTGCCATAGAGCTATTCACAAAGAAAACTGATGTGATCCCCCCCCTTGGACAAAGAGCAATAGCAGTTGTCATGCACAAAATCCCCTGCAATTGCCTCAACACGGCTCCACAAAGCAGAGCCAAGAAGCTGAGAAGCGTTATAGGATCGCCGTGACCTTTCAACAGCACTCTTAAAAATAAAGGTTCTTTAAGTGGTGAGAACCTTAACATTATAAGGTTCTTTAAATTTAAAAAGGTTCTTCACACTCATAACTCTCATCTACAAGCACCTTTCTTTAAAGAACCCTCCACTAAAATGTTCTTCAAGAAACCAAAAAGCGGTTCCTCTACGACCTCAATAAACCCTTTTAGACACCTTTATTTTTAAGAGTGAATCTTTTATTCAAGGAAAGTAGAGCAGATGAATCTAAGTTGAAAGCAAGAAACAGCACAACAACATTTGTGTAACCATGTGTTTCACTTTCATCCTAATTATGTAAAACCCTACACTCAAAATGAAACCATCTAATATTAAACTCTTCCCTTGTGGCCTGCATGTTAAAACTTGTCCTCCTGGTGAACAAAAATCCCCTCGACTATCAGCCATCAACAGGCCCTGCCCCCGCTGATCCCCCCTCATCAATGCTTAACTGCAGCCGGACCCTCATTTCCATCTCAGTCAGAGGGTCTGCAGATGAGTGCTGTGCAAAGTGTACAGGGCAAACAGCAATGAGACGTCCTGGAGAGAGCCCATTACAGCGGCCAGTCTCACTTTCATAGCGAGGGAGGAGCCTGGAAATACAGGCCAACAGCAGTGGGCACATTTGCATTCGCTCTCCTATAAATATTTGGTCATCTGCCAGAGGAAGGGCCACCATGTCAATATTTTTCAGCAATGATTGTTTTGGTAGCTGAATTGGGGCTCTGGGCTCAAAAACATTTGTAAGTTTGTCTGTGAGGGATGAGATTCATATCTCTTCATTCAGGCTTCTATCACCTTTACTCTTTACTATCTATCACCTTTACTTTCTGTATGTTAGGACATTGTTTCTACTGAAATGTAGTCTTTTGATATAAACACTGGTCAAACACACTCTTTAAAAAAAGTAATACAAAAGGTTTTTGAGGGATGCCATGGAAGAACCACTTTGGCTTTCCTAAAGAACCATGTTAGTAAATGAGATGTGTGTGAGTGTAATGAAATTTTCAGAGGTGTAAAGAAAGACAAAATCTAAAAGTTTAACCTTTAAGAATGTTCTTCACACTCATACAACTAATTTACAAAAATGGTTTTCCAAAAAACTATTCACGAAAAGGCTCTTCAGAGAACCACTTTTAGGTCCTTACATTTTTGTAAATGAGAGTGAAAATATGAGGAACCTCCACATAATTTAAATGTTCTACACCTATTAAAGAAATACTGTAATCTTAAGTCCAGGATAAGCACACTTTAAAAACTTTTATTTATAAGAGAGTATTTAGTCTAATTCAATTAGAATAGTTTATTTAACAAATTGAAACCTATTAATTATTACTTATGATCATAATGAATATCTATTCTGTTCAATGTTCCTTCAAACATTGTGGTCAGCACAAATAGTTGATGATGACATGAAATTGCAGTAGGTTTTTCCAAAACCAAAAATCAGAGTCAGGCAATTAAACAGCCAAAAAGCTGCTCTATGTTCCCAAGAGCTGTACTATAAAAAGATTTCACTGATTGCAGAGTGAAAAGCACTGGGATTATCTGAATGTTTTATTGTACTGGAATTATCTAAATGTTTGATTGCAAACAGGAAGGGAACAGAAGAGCTTGCTTGGTTTTCTTAAACCCTCAGTGTGGGCACTAAGGCTCAGTGTTTTGATTTGGAGGAGCCCGGGCCTGCTGCCCTGCGATCTGGAACCCCAGCAGGTCAGAGAGAAGCTCCATCACTCTGCGGGCTCCCAGGGGGGCATGGAGTCAGCGGGGCTGAGCAAAGGCTCACCAGGCTTCCGCCAGCGTCACTGATAACACCTCTGTCCCCTCCGCTCCCTTTGGCCCCATGTTTACTTATCTCAGGAGTGCTGCCCAGCAAGACCCATCAGACAGGTCTCAGAGGGACAGCAGGGTGATCTGAGACTGGCCTCACACTTCATTGTAAATGGCATTTCCCTCATTACAGTCAGATGATAACCAGAGCACTTAATGAGCTTTAATCCAGAAATGCCCAATGAGCATCACATTACCATGACTTTGATTGATGCTTTCTTCAGAGCTCATTTGAAATGCATTGATGACCCAAGGCAACCTAGAGGGCAAAGATTTGTCATCTGCATTTCATTCTTTTGGAAAGTACAAAATATACAATCCTCTAGTTATTTGATCCAGTCTTGTGCCCATTTTAAATGCTTTTCAACTCTATATAATGTTAACTCTTACGGTCTCCATACAAACTGAAAGAGCACATTTGCATTACAACGCAAATCACTACCATTAAAACACGCTGAGCTGCAGTATGTCACATAATAGCCCAGCAGAACATGGCATTTCAAAAGAAAGTGGTGGTTAGACATGGTGTAAGTGCCTTTCACTGGGCCTGTTTAATATGTGTATTATCTTTCAAAGTTGTGTTTGGATAATAAATCAGAGGGTTGTTTTGAAAAGCAAATGCAAACACACACCAGCCACCATTAGGGGGAAAACAATCTATTATTTACACAGGGTCTATGACGTCTGCTACAGGCTAGTCACAGGGCCAATGCCAGTTTATCGCAGCGAATCTTCTGCATTCTTATATTTCAGCTTCTTATAAAAGTGCACAGATGATGGACTGGACTATACAAGCCCTGCTCTGTTTATTAGACATGGCTGGGGGTGTTTGACACAGAGTATGTGAGAGCCAGGCAGTATAATAAAACCATTCAAATTTGCAATTAAAGAGTTTATTAATATCAGTCTCCTCCGCTGTAGGGACTGTGGGAGATTTGTGCTCTTTCATCTTGTGGAATGAAAAATTTTATTCCCAAATGCTGTAAATCCATTTGTAACAATTTGGGATAGAATGTGTTGTTGAAAAGAATAACAGCTGACATAATGTAAAACACATTTTTATTTCTCTAATAAAGGTGGTATTAATCATAACGCAGCATTGATTTTTCTTGAATTTTAAAGCCTACTTTTACCATATAATATAATACAATACACTCTTTATTGTCAGATTTCTTTGAAGCTTGTCTTGCATCACATCGATGATAGTTATGTAAACACCCACATCCACAAGAGACAAGGAAGAGAAGAAGAAAAATCTTTCACAATCATATAGCACTCATTACAACACCACATTACACTTGACACCATCTTCAAATTTCCCAGTCCTCCCCAATTTCCCTAGTACTGCACAGTAAGTGTATATGTTACTACTTATGTATTCATCTAAAAGGTCTGCTTTTTTGATGTGTCCCAGCTGACTGAGGAATAAAAGATTTGACTTCTTGACTTCATGGCTTAAAAATGTTTGTTTGAAGGCAACATTTGTGTATTCACCAAAGACCACACATTGGATCAGACAAAGCTATCAAACACAAGCTAATCTTTACTTATTTCTATACATGCTCTTGCAAAACTACTCTCCAATAACTGATGACCTATAATCTTGGAACAAATTATCACCGGTTTAAACAGTACTTCATCACACTCTGGATTATTGTAGTGTAAATCATATATCATGAACCATATATATACACAAAAAATATACAAAATAGCTTACAGAAATCATAAACTGCAAATAATTACAACTGAGTCTTTGCTACTTACTGTATGATGCACCCTGCAAAAACTGCTGGTGTGATAATACACAGCTCTCTTTGTCTGGGTCAGCATACGGCCAGTCTTCTTTGACTGACAGTATTCTACAGGAGCTAGTGATCTGCGAGGCTTCAGAACTAATGTACAGACAAGAGAATGTCTGTACTGTTAAACATCAGAACCAAGTCATCACACATGGGCTTCTTCTCTGAATCTGTCACATTATTTCAATAACAGGAATCCACTCCTGGTCTTCCCCCCATATCGCCATTGCCTCCCCTGCTCTAGCCTTCACTCTCCAGCTCATTCTTGTTATCCGGGGCCAACTGGGAATGTGCCTGCAGAATCTCAGGTCGGGTGTGAACTCTCCCACTGGTGCCACCTTGTAAAACGACATCTGCATTCAGCGGTGGGCTTTTGAAGGGAGGAAAGCCGAGAGCTCAGGGACTTTAAAGCCAATGAAGTCTGTGTAAACCTTCAGGAAATACAAACCAAGAAGAAGCTAAAATGGATGTTAAGAAACAGCTTTTCTTTAGTCTTAAAACAGCTGATCAAAGTGGAAACTCTGACAGTGATACCAAGGTACATAAAATCCATGCTGTAATCAAGTCTCCCAGCCCACACTCTTAAAAATAAAGGGTTCTTTGGAGTAATACCATGAAAGAACTTTTGGTTCACTAACGAACCTATCTATGGATGGTTCTTAGGATGATGTGTGAGGTTGGAGAACAATTTTAAAGTTAGGTTCAACACCACAGAAAAGACCTTCCTAGAAATGTACATCAAAGTCAAGAACCATTTAAGAATCTGTATTTCAAAGACTGCACTGGGCTTTTATACTTTGGTTTGATTGGCTGTAAAGCAGTCTGCAGCATAACCAACTTTAACAACCATTAAATGCATGCAAATGCTCTTCAGAACTTCAGTGGGAAGGGTGAGCATGGGCCAGTGAGCAGACAGCTCATCTGTGTGAAGAGAAAGCTCTGATCTGGGCAACACGCTTTCCTTTCCCGTCCTCATCTCTCCATCCCAGCTTAATTGTCAGAGAAAGGGTTTGGCACACTAGAAGTCCCACTCCTGGAAACTGAACTCACATCTGCGTCCTGTTATACATCCTAATCCCCCTCCCCTCGCCTCCCCACTCATCACCACTCTGCTCAGATTAAACTGGAGGGCTTAATGGAAAGTTCTAGCCCAATAAAAAACTCATTTACTTTTTTCTTTTTAAGGGAAATCTTTTTTTAGGGTTTTTTGTGTTCTAGCACATTTGTCCAAAAACCCATTTGTTCAGTTTACCTCAGGACAAAGCTATATTCCTTACTTTTTACCCATGTGCATGACTTTGCGGGCAGAAAATACTGGATTACTTAAAACTTGTAGGATGGGTAAACTACAGTCATAAAAATAAAGGTTCCTTGAAGGTTCTTTGGTTTGGTTGTATACTTATAGGAAAAACTTTCCAGCAGTATAGAACCTTTACACTGTATGGGGGTCAAAATGTTCTTCACACTCACACATCTCATTTACTAAGCTTGTTTTTTACAACAACCATCCACTGAATGCTTATTTGGGAGCTAAAAGTGGTTCTGTTATGGCACAGATCCTTTTTGGGCACCTTTTTATTAAATAGTGCAAGAGTGAACACGTGCAGCACTCATCCTTCCTGCTTCCTTCTTTAATCGAGAATAATAACAAAATCAGATGGGTAAAAATCAGGGGTTGGAGGATGTCCCCTCTATTTGGGGACGTCTAAAATCCCACAAAATGTCCCTTCATGTATTTTGACACGGACCATGACAGTTTTTTAATGGAGTGTGTTTGTAATGGCAGGAGCGCCTAGATCACGGAGGGAACAGCCCCCTTTTGTCCAAGTGGTCCCGGATTTAAGGGCAGCGCGCACAGCGCCTCCACAGTGCGCTCTGCGGATCTCGACACACACACGCTCTCACACACGCGCTACAGCATGGAGCTGAAAGCTGTTCTAGTGGCAACGCTCATCGCGGTGGCCATCTACGGGACGATTTCGCACGGTGAGCTGTTCTTCGCTGCTTCTTTACGGGACTGAGATGAACGTGGGATACTTGAAAATATGTGATTTTGTGTGCAAATTCCTCGCGCTGTGTACAGATTCAGCGATGCTTTCTTCTAATTCTGATAGGAGTGCAGGAGCAACAGTTGGAGAGATTCACAGAGGCGATGGGTTTGGGTTGCATTAGGTGGATTACATCATTATTTTAATGCAAAGTGGCATTTGGTTACACTGCATAGGCTGCTCCTGTTAATGCAAGCTAGCATATGCTGTATAATCATTGCATCTGGCGATTGCATAGGCTTAATCATTATTTTCATGCAGGCTGACTTACATGTTAACCTCAAATTGCCATTTATACAAGCCTGATGTGCGTTTTGCATTTATGGCCCTCATTTGACCCTGATAATACAATTTTTAACCATTTGCCTACTCTTTTTTGGATTTGATTCAACGGAGTTCTGCTTTCAACGCACTTTTTATGAACGGTCTCTGTGCCGTGTTTGTCCGTCAGAAACGTGCGCTCAGCAGAGCGGCATGCCGCTGCTTAATGTGTGTATTTGTCACTTGCTTTGTTTCCTTTTAATTAGCCACAAATTAGGAGGTAAAACCAAAAGAGCACAGGCAGCGCCAAGCTGCACTTCAATGGGCCAAAGCGCGGGGAGGGGGGCTGTATAGACCCCTCTTTACCATAACAATAGAGATAGACTACCTGGCATGTTCTAAACTCCTCTAACATGGAGCTCGCAGGTACTTCTCACCCTCGGGGCTCTGTGAGTGGGCGATGTCCGCTTAGGCTGCGTGCCGAAAGCACAACTGCTCATGGATGAAATGTTGGGGGTCCTGCGCGGGGACGCCTTCGCGTTTCAAACAGGCTGAATCCCAAATGCCTTACTATTTGACTTTAAGTGCACTTGGGTGCAGAAGCCTTTATTGTAATGCACTATATAGGAAGCATGGTGGAAACCTCCATTTGGCCAGCAGTCTGTCCACTCCATGTTCACACTCAGCCTGCAGTAATGTGGCAGCTGCAGTTAGGAAAACACAGCAGTGAGATTAATGGCTCCAATTACTGCTCGTGTTTGGGTTGAGCTAAAAGTTTTCAGTACTAATCAGTGTAGAAGTGCATTTATTTATTGCTTTATTTTGTCCTTTTTCTTATCCCAAGTCTTCTTTATTAGGTGCAATAGTTTGGATTTGATGGTGCTCCTAAGTTGAAAATGATTCTGTTTTCCATTTCACTGCCCAATCTACATTTGGACGCATATTCTAATTAATACAAAATACATAGACAAAGCAGTGCATATGTGGATTGCACAATAAACATGCATAAATGTCGACTGTCAAACAAGTCAAATCACGTGCAAACATGTTCATGCGCGCCAGTGATTCATTGATTAATGGTTCAGTTCTAAAATGGGTTTCTGCATGTACTCCCTTGCATGTACTGCCTGCTCTTTCTTGTGCTTTAAATTGTTTATCATGGTCTAGAATTCTGAATGAACTCTAATGATATTATTACTAAAAAAAATGTACATATAAATATGTAAGCCATTTGAACAGCTTTGCGTAATGAAATGAAAAATGAAAAATTACAAAGGTGAATCTGATCTAAAATGAGTGTTTCGTTTAACAACAGTTTGATTGAACACATCTGCTTTGGATCTCATTTAAAAGCAAAGGACAAAAGATGTCCATTTAGACAACATAATAGCATGCACAACAAGAGGGAGTCCATGCAGTAATAGGCTGCTAAGCCGCATGTCTGTAGAGCTGGGGTGTGTATAATTAGGGTCAGAACTCTGTACACTGAATTTAAAGGTATCACATGGTGCTTTTATTTTACACTGTACAAATATATCAGTCAGCTGCACATGAACTAAATTTGTGACACCAGCATAATTACTGTCTTTCGGTTGACTTTTTTGGCAGGAATCGTGTTAATGTAATGATGTAACATTTTTATCTTATATAACTAACTGTAATGCAAATTCACAGCATTATTTTTTATACTGTTACATGCTCTATCTATAATGTGGTCTTCTCTTCTTCTCATACAGCCAAGCCCATCAGTCTGGTAGAGAGGTGCTGGTGCCGCTCTACAGTCAACACAGTGCCACAGAGGAACATTCGTGAGCTAAAGTTCGTCCACACACCCAACTGCCCCTTCCAAGTCATGTGAGTATCTTCTGCAGCGTCTTTCTCACACGCTCGTCGATCCCGACGCAGCGCTACTTCTTGGGGGGTGTCTTACTGAACCCCTCTACCCATCATTTCACACCATCAATCTCCCACTGTTGAAGGAACTCTGAATAGATCCGGAACAGGCCTCCCCTGTCAGGCTTTATGCTCTCGGTCAAACTCTCACAATTAGGCACATGCAGAGGAAATGCTACAGGGGGTGGTCTTCTAGGCTTGGATGCAGTTTTGTTTCGTACAGGAACACATCATAGGGGTCCAAAACGGAGTTCTCCTTGAAGTGCTTTCTCACCTATTGTGCCTGATAAACCTTCTACACATTATAGCTTCGCCTGCTGTTGAGAGTCATACTTCGTCCCTGTTTCCACATGAGTTGAGTTTAGCGCCTCAGACAGCCAGTAATTAGCAGCATTCTTAGTGTTTTTTCTTTCAAAAATACCACAAACTATACCACAAATTAACAGGCCGTTATGTAATACGAAACCACATTTCACAAGTCTGCAACTCACCAAAACACTTAAAACCAGAGGTGCCAAAAAGAGTTCTCTGAAGCAATGCCATAGAAGAAACACTTTATTCTCTACAGAACATTTTAATAGATGCTTTTTTTTTTGAAGAAACATAAATATAAAACAACTTAAAACATGAAAAAGTTCTATACAAAACAAAGATTTAGCCTAGACCTGCACATCTAAAACATTTAGGAACCTTTGTTTTAAAGATTGTAGTGACTTAAATCATTGCAAAAAAAAACAGCTGGACATACTCACCTATGCACACAAACGCTAAGGTAGCCAACACAGTCATAGCGGAAATCCCCAGAGAACAGATCAGAAGTAGCACTCCAAACTCCCAGATCCCTGATACCCTAAAACCGTTCTGATGAGAGAAGCTGGTAACATTATATGCTAGGCTTTTTCTGTTGGCCTTCACTTGCTGTGAAGTAATTACTACCTGCTGTCCACAGGCCTGCCTCACTTAACCCCTGCTGACAAAATCAAAACAGAGAGGCAAATGCCAGGTCCTGATACACCACTATCACATTAGAGGGTATCTTTAAGTCATAGATAGCTATAAACGTACAATGCACAGCATCATTATGGTACATTAATATGGCACAGTGGTGGATAAGCATGTAAGCTAAGGCTGTTTTTTCTATGTTAACGCCTTAAATGGCCAGGATCCACCAGCAGGCTCAAAGTTTTATTACACACTTGTATAGCCTAAGAAGAGCTCAGCCAATTTTCATTGTCCCTGTAGTTACTGAATAATAAGCCTTAGTATGTAATAAGCCTGAGATTTTAAGAGTTAAGAAGTTTTAATGTTACTAAGTAAAGCAAAGTTAGTGACACCTCACAAGTCAGCCTTGGATCTCGGATCCTAATATAAACACACCTTTCGATTGAATTTAAAGAGCCCATAACCTTAATTTTTGTTGTATTTCATTTTTCCACTATTGTCCTCTTATAACGTTTATGTGGTTTTGTGTACCAGAAGAGTCCTAATTTATTTGTACACATTTTCTGTACTCCATTGAGCCATAAGACTGAACAGGCTGTTTCTGTTACTGTGCCTTTAAGGCTAATATGTGTAAATGATCTCTGTTCTGATTGGCTACCCTCATTGTGCCTCATTTAAAAAGCAATCCGGGCTGAAACACTTCTTATAACTTCAGTGTGAATAAGAGGGGCTGTAGGCTGAATGAGTGGATATACGTAAATGTGAAGATTTGTGACATTTCAAAAACAGTATGTTTTACATTTTTAGCAGTGTTTGCATACTACTCTATCAAGCTATTCCCTTTTCCCCATTTTCCATGATGTGAGTCCTTTAAACACGTGTGACCTCCTAAACAATTTTTAGATTTTGGAGCATGGGGTTAAGTGGGGTATTTAAGCACACCCTTGTAACCATGGGCAATAAAACATTGTGGTCACTGAGAAGTTGACCACAATAAATAGCTCAACAGCTTAAGCCTATACACTCCAAAATAACAGAGGTCATTTACTGAGTTAGAGATTGTAGGCTAATTGCTTTCTTGTTTAAAGTCGTGCACTAAACGTGAGCTAAAACCAACAAACCAAAGGTTTTTCTTCAGGCCTAAAATCGCCTATGCAATCTTTAACACAGGAGTAGACATAACTTTAGGGCTTACTTAATATACACATGTAGTTTAATGGGTAAGCGTTTATTTTTTTGCATATAGAAACGTAAGTGGTTAACCTCAGAGTAACCAAGAAAACTATATGGTTTCTCCTTTTGCAGCAATCTGACAAAGCATTTGGCAAATCCATAGTGCTTGCTAATGGCATGAGGGATCAGAGATCACAGTCTGACAATTTGTCAAGACCTGCAAGTGAATGAAGAAAGAGAAAAACAGTAAGAAACAATAACAGCCTCTAAGGGTGTATCACTCTATATGAAAGAGAAACTGAAGAATGAGAACTGCTTCAGTGAGCTCCAGCCAGCCTTTCACTGAGTTCCTTCATCCTTGTTTTGCTGTGTGTCATTGTGTGGTTAATGCTGACCATGGCATTTCTTTTGTGTTGCATTCAGAATTCCTTCACAATGGGTGACCAAACGTTTTAAAAAGACACATAATAATCAAGTAGGCTGTGTGAGGTGTCTGAGTGGTGTGGGTGAATATATTTTAATCAGACGTTTAACCATATTCTGGTCTATTTTTCTCACAGCGCTAAACTGAAGAACAACAAAGAAGTGTGCATCAACCCTGAGACGAAATGGCTGCAGCAGTACCTAAAGAACGCCCTTGAAAAGTAAGGAGAAATGTTCTAGACTCTACGTCTAGAATCTTTAGATTTTCTAGATCTGTAAGTCAGAGGAGAATGGTTAACTGTGAGAAACATGAAATTAAATATCTGTCTGTTTTCATATAGTCAGACTTAATGTCTCCAAACGATTGTACAGATATGCAAATGCAGCTTTTGTTCCTTTAACCTAATGATCATTGATTCATGCCTATCCATCACATTAAAACAGGGTAACTGAAGAGACAGCACTATTTTGCTTTTCCTGTTTCTCACATTTCTCTGACTGCTCAGGAAAACCCCTTGCCAATGTACTTTATAGCCATGAACCCTGGCTTCGTTCTTCAAAAGGATCTGTGAAATATGTATACCTTGGGTTGCTGAACATGATTTTAATGCTTACCAGCCTTTGCCTAGGTTTCTAATGCGAAACATGCTCTCACACTGTGGCCCTGGCTTAAAAACCTTCTAACTGATTCTGATCATAAATCAAAAATCAGTGCTGTGGTTACACTGAATCATAACAGGAAATTTACCCATTTTATATGAAATGTTGAAATGTGAAATAGCTAATCCCTATTTTCATTG
This sequence comes from Colossoma macropomum, assembly GCF_904425465.1. NCBI lineage: Eukaryota > Metazoa > Chordata > Actinopteri > Characiformes > Serrasalmidae > Colossoma > Colossoma macropomum. The sequence goes on along the minus strand of NW_023494791.1, from coordinate 17,510,868 downwards.
TACTTGAAGGTATTTTGCACTTTTACAGTGCATAATTGCATATCTTGCTGCTCAACTGGACTGAATGTATTCTAATGTGGGATTGGATTGTGTTCCGTACACATAAGACCTATATAAGAGGCAGGAAGGTGTGAACAGTCCAGTCTGCACAACAAAACAGTCATGGTTAAAGGTGGACAATGGCTCTGCAGGCCTGAATGGCTGCTAGACACACACTGTACAATACTGCTCAGTCAGATAAAGGGGAAGCTGTACATCCGACTCCACTGAAGGAGACCAGTTACATGGCACACCTCTTAAATGCAAGACAAAGCTTGTGCAGTTTGATTTTACTGAGCTTTCCATGCAGCTACTGAATTGCAAGCCCATTCAGTAGCTGTAAGCTGTATCACTGTCAAACGTGGTAGTTTTGCTTAATTAACTACCTGTGCAGAAAAAAACCCTGCCTGTAAAAGCTAATGACATGTTTGTTGCACAGTATGGCCAGAAGCACAGTCTGGCTGTATGATCTAAGTGCTTTTCCAGTGGAGGGTTTGGCAGGCCATTAAATGGTCCTGCTTCCCCTCAAATTTCACTTAAAGATGCTGATTCAGAATTCATTCAGTAATAACAAACTCTTGTTAATTCCATTTTGGTACTCACTATCAAAAGCCAGAGCTTGGCACAAGGGAGCAGGAAACAGTAGAAACCGTGTCCAAAATGTCCATATGCAACAACTCAGCTTTAATCTATCTGTGTTCTGCTGCTTTCTGGTCTATTTTAGGGCTTTGGCTTCAGTTTCGCTCTAACTGTATATGTCTTTTGTCTCTGCAGAATGAAGAAGGCCAAACAACAAATCAACTAAGGAGCCAGCTGGATGGCAAGCCAGTTTGTCAGCCCACCACCACAGATATGTACCATATACTCCTCTGGCATGCTTGCTGACCCAGCACTTAACCTGCCAAACTTGCTTCCTTGTCCATGAATCGGCACACCAGTCCGTCCCCATCGTCTCTGCCACTGCTATAGGCACCTCCTGTGTTAGCGCAATGTGCAATTATATATGTATGAGTGTGGTTTTTATACGTATGATATGTATATATAATGTTTTATATCAATTTTAAACAGTAAAGAGATATTTTTGGAGTCGTGTTTGCTCCTTGCCTGTCTGTTACAGTGAGTTAGGTAGCACTGAATGAAGTATTTGGTGATTTGGGAGCAAACTCATAAGGTTTTTCACATTACATCCTAGAACAGGAAGGGAAATCTGTGAACGATGTCCATTGGTGCAGATCTGAGCCCAAATAACAGCATATCTGTTAGGAGGACAAGTGTGAAGGCAATTGGTTTTCTCCCCACCCCATTTCATAATCATATTTAAATAATCCATATCTTAAAATTTTGTAACACTGCATATTGCATGTGAAAGTAATATTATATGTATTCGGTAAGAGAAAAGTTTCTCGTGTTTTTGTTCTCTGATCAACAGGGTGTAATTTTTAAACAAACGTAAACCTAGAGACCTTGGACCTTACATGACCCTAACTACTCCGAATTCCTTCAGAGTGTGTAATTGGGTTTACTGGAAGTAGGCTGCGAGGGAAAAGAGAAGGGAATGTTTTTTTTTTATTTCTATCATTCTGTAAGCAAAGAAACATCTGGATCTGTAAAACTGCTAATTGAGCAGCCGGTGTGTGCAGAGCAATTGTGATGGGGAATCACAGCACATGAAACGTTAAATAAAACCTACAACAGATTTGCCCACATGGTACCAAGCACAGCTAATTTAAGTTAGTTTACAATAAGTTTACAAAATACAGTAAACATAAAACAACAGAACAAAGAAATGAAAAAAGCCAACTAACTAATTATCTTAATATTGATATCATTAGCGGTAAAAACGAATAACACATAGACCTACTATTAAGAGTAGTTTGAAAGGTAGAAATTTACAATTATTGGATTAAAATCTGTACTACCTGTCATTAGTAGCAGAACAATGCACTTTATTTATTGCGTTCTGTTGTAGAAAGAGAACTAACCCAGCAGAGCTGAGGAGCGGCATCCACAAATTTGGTGAATGGCCTTAGTTCACTTTTCCATGGCCAGAAAGAGAAATACATTTAACATTAAAAGAGAGGTTATTTTAAGAATCTAATAAATATGCAACCACCATGAGCATCCCCTTCCGTGTAATGCATTGGCATGTGATATTTTCAGCGAATGGGCGGCACTGGTCAAAAGGGGCACTTAAACACAACAACTTTTACATGGGCATTCAAAAAAAAGAAAAAATGTCTCTTGGTCTGGCACAACAGTCTCTTGTTTACAGCAATTCTTGGCCATAAACAAAACATGTCGTGACCTCCAAAACCAGCATACATTCCTGACTACCAGAGCTAAACACTTCTCAAGAAAATTGGTGCATGGAATTTGTCTGTAACACCGCTGCCAATTTTATCCTATCAACTGATTTAATGTGGTGCTATTAAAACAGCCAGTCCTCTTTTACACAAGCCGCCTGCAGGCACACAGGCCAGGAAAACATAATGCCCACTCAGGATTACAGAGGAAGGGGGTGCACACATTATTCTGGGGGTTATGCCTCTGGTGACACTGAATTTCATACAGTCATGTGAAAAACTGCAAGAATCTAACTACTTCGAAATGCAGCAAGGAAATCCTGATGAAATGTGTGCAACCCATTAACTCTCAACTCATGAACCTCTGCCTCTCTCACACTGGCTACTTTTGCTAGAGGAGCTGATTAAGAATGTTAGAGAAAGCTGTTTAAATGTATGTGTGGCTTTGAAGTTAGAGAACAAGTTTATGCCTTAAGAGCCATTGAGTTTGGTATTTGACCATTAATTCTACTAGTGGGCATTAACAATAACAATAGACTCAATGAACTCTTTCATTGTAAGTTCTGCAGTGATGCCTAAATTTAGATCATGTTCACTGTGGAATTGAGTGGAGTCAAATTTATGCAGCATGGGTACAGAAAGTAGGCAGTTAATCCTGCCTCGTCACATCACTGTGAATATTCCACCTGCTAGACAAACATGACTGATTTGTAATTAAAACCCACTTTCACTTCCCAACAGTTTCATGGGGAGTTTCTAAGACGTATCAAAATCTTAAGATTATTTGAGCTGTCAGAGACTAAATTTAAATCATAGAAGGTATTCAGATTATACTCTACCACATTCCTTTGTTCATGTTGCAAGGTGTAAACATGCATTTTTTTCAAAGCAGATCCAAATTACAATGTTAGAATATGCCAGTATGCATCAGCTTAAGGGGTCATTCATCTATTTGTCTGTGAAATCAAATTTGTACCCCTGCCTCGAAAGGTTTGTGTTCAATGACAATACTGGCTTTCATAAGATGTTAGCCACAGTAGCAGTGTTTGAACTAAGCCTTTAACTGCCATTTGTAATGTATATATTTTCCCCATAACTCCCAAACAATGTGAAGACCATTTCTATGTAGATGGCAGCTTACTCCATTATATATGTTGTATTTACTTTTTTTATGAGTTTGTACTTATAGTTTGATTTCATTCATATTTTGAAATAAATCAACATTTATGAATTCTGTCTGAAATATTCATTGAAAGCTATCAGGCATTATGAACTGCCAGTATTTTCCATCTTCAATTAATACACAAACATAGCAGGTTGCCTCTATACAGATTAAAGTTTATTAGTACAATCAGAATGGTAGCCACAATAAAAGGTGTATCAATTACCATCCTTTAACAACACTTACATCCCTATGCAAAAGTTTGAACACCCCCTATGAGATTACTATAAGCTTGGAAATTTTGGAAATTTTTGTAGTGCACAATTTCTATTTGCTGAGTTTAACATATTGGAAAAAAAAACATAAAATATAAAATGTACCATAACTTTTGCACAGGCCATATTTTGTGTTTTTTCCCCAATATGTTAAATTAAGCAAACAAAGACTAACCGTGCATTAAAATGTATAGAACGTGTGTACTTATTGTCACTTAGAAAATCAGCAAAACAACTCATTTGACCAGTGGTACCCAAACTTTTGCATATAGCTATTTAACGGGAAAGATCATTACACGTCAAAGAACAAGGTGCTACATATGTGAAGCTGTAATAGTGTGTCAAAAATGAAGAAAACAACATTTTGGTAAGCAAACTGATGTCTGTGAATGGGTCCTTTCACTTTCAGAAGTATTACAGTAGACATACTGCCTACAATGAGTCAACCACTACTTTATCTCAATAAGAAGTTTCCCTTTAATTTAACTCATTTTGTTTTCATGATAATTTGATAAGCTTAAAAGGAAAAATAAGTTTACATCACAGGACAAACAAAAATACGATGCTCAACTCTAAGCCAATGTGTGGGACGTAGTGTAGATAGACTGAGTGATATCAGGTGACAAAAAAGGGAAAGGAGAAAAAAAAGCTTATATAACTCATTTAATCACCTTAGCTTCCGGATACGGGATGTGAGCCAAACTAAATACAATCTACAGCCTCGCTTTTCACACCAATTCATCAGATCCTTATGTGCTGTCATGTTAGCCATACAATCAGTACAGACTTGTAATCCTTCCATCAGAGTAAAGTACTGTGGTTTATGACAATTTACTTAATATGCTAATATGCTAAAAATATTCAAGTGCAATACCTATAATGAATCTTTTTGAACTGCTCTAGTGCTACATTCCATCTTACTTTCATAAAGCTTTGAAGTTCCCAAATGTTAAATGACAGTGTAGTGTGAGCAGGATGTTTTTTACCTGTTTGGGAGATGTTTAATGATGGGTTCCACACAGGAAGCTATGCCTTAAGCACAGTATCAGGTATCAAAATGCTAAAATTCCCCCTCTTCTGTACCGTCACAAAAAATCTAACACAAACTTTGATACAGTTTGTTCTAAATGAAAAGGCCTAAATATGGACAGTTGCATATGACAGTAGAAATCTTTAAAAATAAACTACATGTTACCTGTCCAATCTTTAACAAATAAATTCTCAGTGGTAAAATGAATAGAACTCCCTCAAAACGGTGATAAAATCAGAGTCCAAGAACATGCTGCACGTTTCCGTCTCATTCCTAAACGGTGAGTCATTTGTAATCTTTTGGAGAACTAATATAAATCAACTCTGGGTGAAAGCCAAAGTTTACTCTTGGATCCAATTAAACAGACAGACATTTAACTTATGCACTTTCAATAGCAGTCTGGAATTTGTGCTCTTCATTACACACTCTGGTGAAACACAAGGACAAAAAGCCATAAATTCACATGGATGGCAGAAGTCTCTTGTAAATGTAAGAGAACTCCCACCTTGTACAACCATCTCATTTGCTTATGCAAAGTACCAGCTGTCAAACACTCTGTTGATTTGATGTTAATTATGTAGAAGATAAACTTCAAGTATGATTGCTTCCATTGTATGTGTCTTCATTTTTGATTGCTGTGAGTTTAATTTAATCCGATATTTAATGCATTTAATTTTTAAATGCATTTTATTTATTTTTCTGCATTTATAAGCCTACAGAAATAAATGTTACATTTCTTGCAAGTTAAATATGAGGATTTCACTACAGAGCATATAATGCTTGTGCAATGTAATAGACATGTTGCCAACAGTGGTTAACTGTGCACAGATAATAAATAAATGTTATTCTGCATCAAAAACAATTTCATTATTCACAGAAGAGATAGATGTCATATCTATTATACGTTGTACACTGTTAAATAGCTTTAATACTGTACAATCTGTACAATGCAATCAGCTACATATTTACAATCTTGATACAAGTGAACAAAGTGGTATAAAACAAATAGTGTCTTATTGTGAAAACTACTAAAACCAAATCAAATTGCATGTTTCTTGTGGGTACTCGCATGGCATGATTTAACTGTGCAGGCACTGACTGGTGAATGAATGAATGAATGAATAATGAATGAATTAATTCACTTAAGTTATTTCACTGTAATATATGAACATGTCTTGCAGTCAGTGACGTCAGTCAGTAATGACCAGTAGTATTATCTAAGAAACATGTTCATTAAGAGATCACTGAAGAATGGCAACTTACACAGATTACAAGCCATGCTTTATTTAGACTGCCTTCTGACAGAAAGCCTTGTTCCAAAATAAGCATATTATTTAGTATATTTGTTCATATCTCACAAGTATTCATATTTGGTATGACATATTGGGGAAACCATGAAACATCCCTAATATTAAGTATTTTCTGTATGTATGTCTTTGTTCTAATGCAAAGATTAAAGAATACTTAAAACTGGATGACACAATCAGAGGAACTCTGATGGATGATAGATTGTCCTATTCATTTCAAATCAAAAATCTTTAATCAGGTTCAAATCTGGAAGCGCATATACAATCCATTAACTTTACTTTCAGTTAACTCCTGTTTTGCTTATTGTCTTGCTGTATCTGTGATAATTGCTGTCATGCAACACATGGCCCAGTTAAACATTTTTTGAAGGAACTATTTCTGTATCTGTTATCTGATTTATGAAGCTCAAAAACATTTGATTTGTCTGTTGTTTCCATTTTCCCATGTCCGATGACAGAGTGATTTCACCTGTCTATAACCTCCTTGTTAAAACCCATTGAAATGAAATATCATGAGGGCCACAGGAAAGTACCGGCAAACTGGAAAGTAATCTTTAGTCATATATTACAATAAGTACATGCATTTCCCAACATGTTTAAGCACAGTATTTGGTGCTGTTTATTTAGACACTTCTGTGGCTTATCCACCATCTTCAAGGGTTCCAATAGTTTTAAGCAAATATGTACATTAACGTACATTATATTTTTACAGGTACAGCTACTTTACCTGGTACAGACAATGTAATATTGCTCCAAAGTGTTAATGAAGCATTAAAGGTAAATATATTAAGTAATATTGCAAATGAAAACAATTTACTACAGAGATCTGCCAATAAATATTACAACATGTGTCACAAATGGAGCACTTCACAAAACACTGTCTTCTTTGTAAACACTTTCACAGAGAGAAATGTACTCTGGTGAGGTAATATTTATTTCAATGGAAAATACTAGTTATGCAACTGACATCTGTCTCACTACGTCATTTCAATGTTCAAGCATTTGATCCGAGATCTGAATCAAATCAAATACAAATGTGTAAGAATGTTTTGCTGTTTTGTACAGATTTCAACAGAAAATTAGATCAATATGAGCAAGAGCATGAAAGTGATGCATGCATACAAATGGTTTTAAATGGTCTATTCTATTCATATGAGCTTGTTCTGACACGCTTTGTGTATTGAGCCCTATCGGACTTACATCTAATCTTTCGGAGTACTTGCAAACTCCTCTAATTGCTTCTCTGGAGAGAGAACAAGGCGAGGGCTACTGCACTTTCTCATCACAGCCTCCCTAACTATTAGTGACGTAGCATGCGGTCATTAAGCGTACTCCACATCCCTGCCATATTGTAAGCATGTGCCTAAAAGCCTGGAGGAGATTGTACGACAAAATTAACATCCCCTGGGTATTCGTGCCACATTCACAAGTGTTCCTGTATCTGATGACCTTGTACGATACAGCAAGTTCACATGTTTTCCTTGAAATGGCTGTAATGATTTCAAAATGGCTAGTCCTGAGACTTTCACTGATTACCTGAAGTTGAAAGGACCATTTAATGCCCCTAATTGCGCTTCTACACACATATACTGGACACAGCCTTGAGAAACATAAATCAGTTTAGAAGAGAATTTGGCCAAATGTCTCAAAGACCTTTACGGAAACTGAAACATGGTAAACTGCTCTAGATGAGAGTTAAAGCTCATGCTGAGAGGCCTTCAGAATATGAGCCACCATTGAAAACACCTCCCTATGGCTACTTTATCTTTCATGTGTTAATATAAGAAGGAGGTTATTAGACTTAATGTCATGTGTCCCTATAGAGGAGATAAGCGCCCTAGGATTACTCACGTATAGACTCACCGAGTGCACGCACAGAGGGCAGCGTGGGGTCCAGCCCCCAGACAAAGCATTTCAAAGCCAGACTCTTTCACTGTGATTCAGCCTCAAATGGTGCACACACAAGCAGGCTTTTCAATTCCGCAGCATGTCAGATCTCTAACTCAGATAGCTGGGGTTCGTTTTGATTAAAGATACGAAGGGGGTGGTGATGTATGGGGAACTGTTTCTACAAGGCCCACAGAGGTCTGACAGCTGGTCTGTTTCTGCATCCTTCACATAGCGGCAGCTGACTGATGAGGCTAAAAAAAAAGTCTATCCATAATTGCTCTCGTCAAAATTTAATATCTGAACTCTGAAAATGCTAGATGACCTTTACTGTGGTCCCATTTCATAATGACTAGACCTATAAAAATGGTCCAAAATGACCAAAACAAGACGGAAGTCTTGTTATAATAATGGACATCAGTTATCATTATGAAAATATGAGGTTTTTGCCATGACAGCAATGAAATTAATTATGCACATAACAATGGATGTGTTAAAAATGAAGGGGCCAAAAACAAGGTTCTTTGGAACAATTACTTTTGAATGGGTCTTTCAAGAGACATTTTTGCATTTGTAAATGAGATGCATGATGTGTGACGTTTAAAAGAACGTTCTGGCATAAAACTAATATTTAATATGTCATTTGTCATGCTATGTAATATTCTGTAGAGCAGCTTTACATTCCCATTTTGTATTATTTTTAGGCTTTAATCCTTCAGGGTTCTCTCACTACAATACCCGGCATGCATTGCTCAAACAGGTCATTCATCTATTGGGAACACAGTTGTGATATTTGGCTTCCAAAATTCCAGAAGTTCCAGAAGTTCCTCTCACCTTCTAGTTACATCATCAGAAAGGGGTTCTGCTAGTCTTCAAACCAAAGGTCTTGCTCTGAAGACTATTTTGGCACCACTGAATGTGAGTGGTATATTTACAGCAAGATGTAGTGATGTAGCAATGGCTACATTTTTCATTTTGGCCAGAGAGCCCCTGTCAAGAATTTCAACATAATGATATTTCTAAAGCCATACATCTTAAGCTTCTGGGGTCAAATTTGACATTTCTTTATATGTTTCTCTGTTTTGTGATAATTCATTGCAGAAATATGGTTCAAGCATTTCCTGATTCTGTAGAGTCACCCTTTCCATTCCATCTTATTGCAAGATTGTATAGGACTCACATCTGGAGTTATGAGGCTGTGAAGAGGGGTTGAGAAACATGTTGCCTGCTTCTCACAGTGCATAACTGGTGAATTTGTGTGTCTATCTACATTTTGTGTGAAACTGACCAATGGACACTCAGGAAATCACTAAGGACTGACCCATCATGTCACAAACCCTCTATTCTTCAGTCAGTCGACATTGGAGACCCGTGAAACGGCATGCAGAGAATTTACAGCCACTGAAGTTGCTGCAGCAGTTTTGGAAAGCAGTGTCAAAGATAATGGAGCATTTTGATATGAAACGTATGGGTATCATGTTATATGCAAGTGCCTTTAAAGGTGAATTAAAGAAGATATGCAAAAATCGCAAAGGTTAATCCACAAAGATTTAGACCCTTTGTTTTTAAGAGTTCTGATCCACAACTGGGACAAGAATGCTGAAGCAAACAATTGGATATAATTCCACAAAATGAACTTCAATGTGCTACTCCTTTTCATCTGGTCGGTGGACACATTGTTTTGGCTAATCCTTCATATCACATTATTTTGTGGTGATTCACTGTAAACACAGACAGAGTCCCATGTGTTCTGAAATGTGAAGACGTCCATGTTTAGAGTGTTGGAATCCTCTAAGGGCACGGGTTCATGATCACTGAACCAGTTCAGTGTTCTTCATAGTTAAAATTGATTATTGTGGGTAGTGCTCTTCCACATCATAACAAAACATGACTAATGAGGCATAATAGCCATAAAATGAAAAAATACATATCTATTGTAAATTGTGTTATGTTTATTATAAGAATGAATTAAGTTTATGGGCACCAAAAGATCATTGTGATACCAAATCAAAGAGCGTAAGGAGCCTAAAATTTACCACTGAGATGATTCAGAGGGAAATCATCAGTATTATTACTGGCTTTGGAGAGAAAAAGGGGTTGATTTCTTTAACTACTTAAAATCTCATGGAAAGCCTTGAAAACTGAGTTAATTAATTAATAGGAGTGTGTATTTGGGTAACTGGGCGCTGGACCTGCCAGCAGGCCATTTAGTTGTAAACATAAATTCATACCCAATTAGCCAACTACGAAAACTACGTCAGTATATATATATCAAGGTCTAAACATTATATAGCCTCTTGATGCATAGATGCTAGACACTGTCTGGGATTACCCAGATAATGCTAAAATGCTAGTTTTATTGCACCTACTCATCCTAATGTGCTCTAAATATGTCAGAAACAGATGAGCCTGAGAGAACATGTGAAGTCCAATTTTATCCTTCTCTTTAGCCATAAGCAATGCAAGCCTTCAACACAAACAAGAAAACAAGAAACAAATGTATAGTTTATAACCTGCCTGGGGACATGCATTGCTCTGTTTTACTGATTTGGCCGACCAAACTGTTGTCAAGTTTTCTGGAAAGAGATTAGTCAAAAGGAGTATGAGAAAGCAGCCAAGCCAAGGCCACATTTGCATAGGGTGCATTTTTTTGTAAGCAAGTCCAGTGAAGTAATTGCTTGAGTCATTATGCAATTATTTTTTAAGTGAAGAATACTGAAACAGCTAACTTTGCATAGATCCAGATGTGCACTTTTCTGCTTGAATCATAAGCAGTTGTTAAATTGTTAATGGCACTTAACAACTCATTGGCATGACTGGAAAACAGAAAAGGAGTACCTGCAGCATGGTATTGTGCAGCCTCAGTGCTAACAATAGTTGTAGGCAATTTTAAAAAAGAAAATAATAAATAAATAAATAAAACAAAACAAAAATGTGAAAGTTTGTTTTTGCTCTTTGGAAAAGAAAAGTTTAAAGTGATGGGGATGAAGGGTTCTTGTCATCACGATGTACAGGCAACATTCTATTTATATTTAAAAGAGATCCAAATTCAGCGAGTTTTACTAACACAGATGTTTTTGCCTGCAGTCCTTAGTTTTATTCTCACACACAAACCACAGTCCTCGCTGGGAGCAGAAAGAGAAACAGGATACTGCACATCACGATTAATAATGTTTCATTTGATCCACTCAGTCAGGAACCTAAAACTTCACATGCTCCGCACACTAAACATTTCCATTTAGGCCAGCACAAAGCAGGTTTGTAATTTACACTATAATGGGAGGACCCATACAAGTGAATGCGTACTTCTACCAATACCAAAGGCAGAGAAATATAAAGGGCATTTGTGATGTTCAAACGTTCCTCACAAGATGAACTTTTCTTATAAAAGGTGCTCCAGCATGTACTGATGTGCCATTTTATTGAGCCGACAAAAGCGTTACACATGGAGGATTTCCAACAAAACACAGCCTCTATCCCGCAGTTTAATTTGCTTTGAATCCCGGGTTTAAATGATTGGTGCTGCAAGTTGCTGGAACTCTTTTGACGTCAGTTGGTTTGGGGGGAGTCGTTCATGCTCTGCAGTGCATCTCAACAGAAACAGTTATTTAGTTTCATAACGCATTCTCACAATCACACAAGCAGAGACTTGCACAATCGGCTATTGTACCGTGTCACTGAAACACATTTAATTCATCAAATGATCACGTACAATAAATCCTAAACGTGATGAAGGTAATGTGTCCTGAACATAACACTGCAATTTTATTTACAATTTGCAATGTGACTGACTTTCTATAAACATCTTACATAAACCAACTGCAAACAGTTCCACTGGAGCCACTGGAGTTCTCTGCCCACTGAGCTACCACCCTGAAATTATATGTACACAGAGTGAATATCGTCATTGTCAGTCCAAACACATCTATCTCCGAAATGTAACTTTACAGGAGAAAGAAAAAGCATTCATAACTTTCAGTGTAAGTTAGCATGAAGGTATTTTATTCCAAGCCATTTTGAACATTATCTTTTGGTCCATTCGTCATGAAATTTTCACACAAGACAAAAAACAGCTTGATTTTTCGTATTATGTCAATAATTTATATACATTTCATAAATAACATGTTCTGACAGCAACAAAGTGTACAAATGAATATAGAGTATAACAAAAAAAAATAATGCACTAAACTTGATTCATATATAGTCATCATCGCAACATGAATAAAACTATTACATGACGAGTATTGCCAAAAACTGTTGATAGCAATGTACACATTAAAACCAAGCAAACTCAATGCATTACTTTCTCCAGTCTGTCTCAAGATAAATGAAAGGCATGTGATAGCATACGTTTTCATACTATGTGGCAAAAGATAAGCTGAACTTTGCATGCATAATAAGGACATTATTTCTTTTGTGTCAAAATACGAACGTGCCAACCATGTGATTAGTCATGGCATTATGGTACAGGAAGAAACAATATGAACGTCACTGAGCATATCTTCACATCTAAATTGCAATTGGCCTTTTGAGAGTTCACAGTAAAATGGGTTTGATAGGTTTCTTTATCTAAGGAGGCCCTGTTTCTTCCATCCTTTGAATCCTTTGTTGAATCAGGAGAGCAAAATGACAGTCTGATTAAAGGCTTGAGTAGACCGACCGGACAAACACAAACAAACATGAACATCCTAATGTTTGCAGTTGTCCTTATAGTGTTCAGAAAAAGACATGACAAACCACATGAACCAGACTGGATGGAGAGACACAGGTATGGCACACCAAGCAAACATTTGTGTTTGTTCATGTTTGGCCAGTCAGTGTGCTCTGGCTTTCAGAGTAAAACCTCATGCTGCAGTATGAATACACGTATAACACCTCAGTATTTACCTTTAGCACCAGTTAAACTGCAACTGAAATCATGCGCAGGCAATGAATATATATATCAATGTCGGTCATGCATATAAACCATCACTAATTACACACAGAAGCCAACCACAGCTAGTGTGTGTCAGGGAAGTGTGTGGATTTAAGTAACTGACCCAAATATTCTCAGGACCTACCACATGACCTGGGTCAGGTCTCCACCAGAGGAAAATCGAGACGAAACTGATGTGAGGTCAAAGTTCATTTGATGTCTCCCTGGGTGGTTTTGCATACATCATGCTCTCTGAGGTTAACCAAGTTATCTATATATTTAACAATGAGTATGTTTATTTTTAATACAGAAAATGTATCATCTACAGCATAGGGGCTGCATGACCGTTAATTTTTTATTAATAGACTGGTCATACAAAAAAGTAGTTGACCAGTCATCATTTCCACATTTAAAAAAAAAAGCCTGAGTGCCCCAGACATCAGTGAAAAGTATTAGGTTAGTATCATGGTAATGTGGATGGGTGGCAGATGCTGTTGTTTGAGGTGTGAGATGTGTGCACCACAGTGCAGAAGAGTTTTGTGTTGTGTTTCACTAAGTTTTGGTCTCAGTCACTCTGCCCACAGATGTGCACAGAATGAATTGCACATTAAAATCACTACAGCTTTCAGAAACTCATCTCCTGAGTGCTCCTGTTGGCGCACTGTGTGATGGTAAACAACCGACTGTTTATCAAGTTAACTGCGAGCAAGCAGTTGTATCTACTGACCAATAAGCCTTTCAGAGTGAGATTATCCCATAAAAGTTGTTCCTGAACTGTGTTTGAAGCCGTAGGTAGCAGGTATACAAGATACCCTTGTGCGTTTGTTTGGTCTTTCTCTATCGCTGTTTTCAAAACCTACCTGGTCAGGCTTACGAGCCTGTATTTCAACGCAGTCCTATGTAGCTTGCAGTGAAATTGGTTTCATTTAATGTAGTATTACATTTAAGGAGAACATGTTCACTGCTGCCCACAGCATCCACTAATGGATTCATTGACTGACTAGTCAACTAGTTTATGTAACCTCTGCTACAGGGGTGCATAACTTTGGTCTGGTTTGGTAAGTTCTCTCCTCAAACACACCTGCTTTAGCTGTCAGGTTCACTGGGTGTTTTGGGTAGTAAAACACCAAACTTTGCTGGACCCCAGGCCTCCAGAACTGGAGTTGTGCACCCCTTCTCTACTACAATATATACATAGACAAATATGCCATTCTACTGAAGTAGTTAATAATACCAGCAGTATTCAGACCTTTAGTGGAGATTAATTGAGATAATAATAAGCTAAAAAAATACAAAATTAATCATCATTTATGGGGTTTATGAGGTGGACGTCCCAAACCCTGTCCCCTAAATTTCAATTTGTGAAAATAATACCTACATTTTTTTTTTTCTCATTGCTGTATTTTAAAGAACTTTCTGATTTATTTTCAAGTTTATCATGAGTTTATTTTTAATTAAAAACAAAAAACTAACTCACATTTTCATGCCACTACTGAAACACAAAGAGTTTCAGTCCCTAGGGGGAGATTTATTTTAGTCACACCCCTGCATTTTAGAGCAGGAAGTGAGACTCCATCCCTGTTCGTATGTCCACATGGTGGGCAGTTAGATCCCATTGTTTTTAAGTAAATGTGTCCCAAAGTCTGAAAATCAGTGTGTAACCTTAAGATTTGCCTGTACTGAAACAGCTCATTTTTTGTGTGTTTTAATCACAAATATCACGATTTTATGTGTGTGCAAATGTTCAAAGCTGTGTTTTTGAATTATGCTCAAAATTAGCTAAAATTTTTCACTAGAAAAACAGTCACTACCTAAACATTTGACAAAGGAGTTCAGTTCAGTGGTGTTATGATTGTTTTGGTAGTAACAAAATGAAATGTTCAGTCATTTGACTCTGAACTCTGACTTTGAACCAATTTGGCAGAATGATCCGTATATTCTGTAAACAGTGAATCACAGTGTCTGGACATGTTCTGAGCATAAAACATGTTAATAAAGATCAATGTGAAAGCTTAGGATGGGGTATGAAAAAAAGTCTACATTTGGAACAGTTCAATGTCATCCCACCCACCCCTTCCTTCTCAAGAGCCTAGTACCGCTGTGCACAGTAGAGAAGCCGTCTCTATTGCACAATATAAATGTTCTTTACAAGTTTAATAAATTGATTCAAGCCAAACCTTTGATGGAGGCCAAACCACAATGCGAGATATAACATCGAAAGACAAAATCCAGACTGATGCTGCTGAGATGAGGCAAAGTTCTAGACGGGAATATGCCAAAGCATGCATTACTATGCATAAAGAATTAAACAGTCACCATTGGCATCCATCTTACTGATAACAATCAGTAGACAGCACAGAGTTTATCAACTGGACGTGGTTTGTATGACGTGAAAGTGGCTTAGAAATCTTCAGCTCCTTTCAAAGCACTCTTTCATCGAAACAGTTAAATCATCAAATGTTTGCAAACTTGTAAACATTCAATCCACAAGAATCACAATATAAAGCAGTTGGTGTAACTACAAAGGTATTTGATCATGAAACAGCCCGCAGTTGTTTTTAGGCCTTGTTAGTTGCCTCCTCCAAAAGAACACGCTGCCAGGTTCTCAAGCCTAATTAAAGAGTGATTCATATGGACTTTCACCAGAGAGAACACATTCTCAGACACGGTGTTTTTCATCTCTTTAAAGGAGTCCGAGTAACGTTTTTTTTCCCTATCTGATGCTAAGACGTGTACAGATTCTTACCTCAGGCGACCACCTGACAAACATTTCACACACCAATAATTACGTTCAATTATTACTCTGTTACCGAAATACAGAGCCGAACAAGAAGAGGTGTGCCCTACTGCTCGGACTGAATCCAAGCATTGTCACTTGCCTTCCTTAGCAGGGAGTCCAAAGGAATTAACCTTTCACCTATGCATTCTTTCATTGCAACTGCTGCTAGGTTGGACAAGCTTTACAGAATGTTGGAAAGGTCCCACTGAACTTAATGAATTTAGGTTGGGTTTTAGAATCACTACATAACACTGAGTTTCCAGTTTTAAATGTTAAACTACCAAGCTGGACTATGTTAGCTAAATGGAACTAGGCAGGGAGGACAAATTAGCACACTTACCTGGCAAAAAACTACACCCAATCTATCATATCACTGTGACCTTTCACACACACGCAAAATAAATTTCATTTAATATTAATAATGTATTCTACAGGTACAATGGGATTTTTGCTAGCGTTCTGTGAAGCTTGTCCAACCACACATCAGCTGCTAAGAAAGGACACATTTGTGGACAGATCATGAACAGGTCTGTTGGAGAAACGGGGGTAGAGAGGAGATTACTATCTTTCCTTCCAGTACAGAGTGATGTACCAAATCATTCAGGCATCATAAACTGCTGAGTAAAACATCATATGACTACCACTTTCCTGTAAACATGCTGAGACTGTCTGCAGTGCCTTGAAGGAACCATGTCCAATCTTTGCCCTTCCAAACAGGTGCATATTTTATCTGAAAAAGAGCATTTGACGGCCTGTGAGAGCAGTCTGAACATTGTCGTATGTGCCAACTTACACCCACACAATAAAGAATACAGGATTAGAGGTAAATGAGAACATAATGACTACTTTTGATGGCACAAGTTGTTAAGTGTGGGACCTTTTTTTTTCTTTTTTTTTTATTTGGGAACAACAAAGTCCTCCTATTCATGGATGAAGTAATGCACAAGTGGACAAACAGAGAGGAGAGAAAGAACGTAAATAAACTGCTAGATAAAAGGGCAGAAGGAGATAAAAGGAGTAACTGAGTCCAAGACAGAACTTGGCAAAGAGCCCTCAGAATGAAAGAAAGGACTGAGATTTAGAGACTAGAAGTTTAAAGCTATAATCAGAAATGTTGGGAACAGCAAAGACCACTAAATTTATCAGAAACATTGAAGTGAAGAGGGGGACCACATGCTTTTTTATCTGAGTGCTGATCCAAAAGCCAATAACAGTTCATATTATTTGCAATATTCTTTTATTTTTTTGTGGTTTGTTGTAACAGCGACTATGTATGTGTAGATATATGTGTATATGTGTAAATGTGTTATATATATAAAAATGTGTATGTATATATACATATATATATATATATAATATATATATATATATATATATATATATATATATATATATATATATATATATATATATACAATTGGCCTGACTGCATGTCCTTGGACTGTGGGAAGAAACTGGAGCATCTGGGGAAAACCCACGCAGACACAGGGAGAACATTCAAACTCCACACAGAAGGGACCCCAGTCGCCTGGCCAGGAATCGAACCCAGACCCTTCTTGCTGTGCTGGCCCTATGTGTGTATATATATGTATGTGTGTGTGTAGTGTGTACAGCCACTAAAGCTGCCTGAGGCTTTTCATTTGAAATTTCATTTGAGCTTGTATGGGCATTCTCACACATTTCTACTTTCAGTCGTAATGTAGCTGTTCTAGTTAGGGCTTGTATTTCTTGTACTTTGTTTTTTAAATTGTAAAAAGTGCACTGTATACAAATTGTTCCCAAACAAACAAACAAACCAACCAATCTTTCGGTTCACATTGAATTATGACAGTCGCATTTGGCAAATCACTGACTGAAGCTTTATGATGACAGGAAAAAACACAGAGAGGAAAATAAAGAAAGTTATTAGGGGGTGTTTGAAGCCCTCCAAAGAGAAAGGCATGGATACCATTAGAGTGTGTGAATTTCCAAATCAAAATCTCTGATGAGCTCCATATGGTTGAGCTAATTCTACCAGTGCGAGGTCTGCTTTACTTCACTCTCTGCCTTTATATAAAGGCTCTGACTGACTAAGGTAGACCATCTGTTTGATTCATTGCCTACTGCTCCTCCTGACTAGATGCTGACAGAAAATAAGAGACGCTGTCATCATATTTATTACCTTATATCCCTTTAATAAGAGGCATGCCCCGGTGTTCATTTGCCTACAACAGCTTTCCTATTCTCAGATTTACACACTCACTCATAGCCAAGCACAATCCTCCTTACAGTCCCATGTGACGCTCCTCATACATTGTAGCTATGACTTATATTAATGGGTCTTTCCCGGCCTGCTCCCAAACAGGGTCTCTCAAAGAACACTCAGAGGCTCCAGACTGAAGCTGCTGTCTGTATACCACTGCCATGCACATGTGAACTATTTCAGACTAGTTTCTGCCAAATACAGTGTTTTCCTGTGAAGGAATAGGATGAAGTAATGCTTGGCTTCTGTGGTTTATACATTTCACAAGTGTACTGATATTGGCTCAAGTATTACTCCAGTCCAGTCCGATCTTTTCATTCACTTCGACATGTTGGATCTGAACTATTTTTGTTGAAAACCTAAGTGTCTAGTTTCCAACATTTATTATTATCTAAAGGACTCCATAGTGAACACAGAATTTATAAGAGACAGAAGTACATGGTTTCATATTGACCAGCAGAGAACCATTTCAGAGTCATAAGACTTTAAGACTGTCCAATACAGACCATTTTCTTGTATAAAAACAGTAATTTCCTTTAAGGTGAAAGAGCACCTCACACCTCCGCTGCTTCTATTATTCTAAAGGTGAGAAGTATGCAGTTTAATGAGATCCTGGGGAATCATTGGCATATTCATTGCAATGTGTTCAATTTAAAACCCAGGAGATCTGTGATGATTGCATGAGCTGTGCGGGCAATTGTCACTCTCACAGATGTTTCAACAAACTACAGAGTGGTTAAGGTGAAAATGAGCTTTAGAATAAACTTTGTGATCAAACTTCCACTAAATGGTTCCACCAGATCTACTTAACACTTAGAAGAAATAGTTATTGTAGGTGGAAAAAAAGCATGGTGTAATTTGATATTAATTATTTCTCACTCATTGCTAATTAAAACCAGCAGAGAAATTCTGACAGGAGTGCAAATTCTAAGTTTTCAATCAACACCAAATTTGTGTATGTAAGTAGAAGAGGAGGACTTGAACTGTTAGTGGACGTAATAACTAAAATAATGCAAAAAGACCTTAAATGGTTATGTTTACAGACATAAAATAATTTAAGGAGAAGTTTTTAAGTTCAGCACATGGACACGGCCATGTCCTGCTGTATTGTAAGATATAATATACTACGTTAATTTGTAGAGATGAAGACAAAATTTAAACACTAAAACTATGCAGATAAACAGAAACACTGAAACACATACAATTTGGTCCAGCATTAATTATTTAAATAAACAATTCACTGATGCATAATCCTTTAGGAAACACTAGATGGTATTTCCACTGTAACAATAAATGGTGAACTCTCCACCAGATCCGTTTTGTTTGTTTATTCACAGGTATAAGAATTTTATAATTAATACAAACCAATTAGAAATGTTCTTTAACTGATTCAAATGATCAGTAATGCTCAGTTCTCTGTGTAGTGGAGCAAAGAAATCATCCAGTAGAGTAGAAGAGTGGTCTTGTTATGCTTGTTATGCTTGTAATGTAAAAGATGGATTATTAAGTACCCAGGCGTCCTATTAATGTTAACAAATGGAAAAATAATTACGAACAGATGAGTGAGATTGCCCTGTGAAGAGAGACGTTCAGACTGCCAGCTAAGGGTATCAAAAGCTGTTTGCGTTTCTAGCTGTTCTGGGAGTCGAGGGCTTTGTTCATGTTCATTTATGTTCTTTGTCACTGAGCCCAGATAGCACCACAGACATCAGATATGATACGTGTCTTCAGAAACACACGTACAGAGAACATATGTCACAGCCCGCTGTGCAAAAGGCCCATCTCACATCAAAGAATGTTATGGAGCTACCTAGTGTAATTGCGTTTAAAGACCATATGGCCTGCGTTGGAGCTTCTCTCTAAATGGAGCATATCCGCGAGTGTTTACAATAACTGCAGGGTAAAGCAGGCACTGCTGTTAGCTATCGGCATCCTTAATGCCTCTAGGATGGAAAAAACAAACATTCTGGACTCAGTGGTCTTTAGCAGGGAAATCTATGGAAAACTCAAATAAGAGATGGCTAACACTTCCCATGTGCAGAAATAAGAGAGTAATGGTACAAAATGGAAGTATGTTCCTGAGCAAAAAGCCTAGTTTATTTTGATTGCTGTGTGTATGAAGGAGAGAGAGAGAGGTTATCATTTCACCATGAACAGCAGGAGGTCAGGAGGAATGTATATTTGTCTTGGTCTATAAGCTATGGGAGCTCAATGGATGTTATTAATCACTGCAGCTTCACTTTAATGGAACAGGAGCCATTCATCATAACTGGTTCTGAAAGTTACCCGTGGTGAGTAATTCATTTGGAAAGCACTGGGTGAGTGATAAAGTCACTTTGTGTGCTGTAGAAGAGTCAAGTTGGTCACCAAGCATCTGTAGGAAATACAGGAAGAATTTGTAAGAACAAGCACGAGTGATTTTGTAGAAATTCCACATCAATGCCAGGTTTGGGAGGAAAGTGACGACACCTAAACCAACTCCATCCCAAAAATATGCATAAACTCAACTGCGAAAAAGTTGGGACAGTAAGTAAACCTGTTGAAGCATTTTTGAAAAGTGGCAGGCCTTGACCCATCCTCGCTCTTGAAGGACTAGGACTCTCCTGGATGCTCCTTTTATACCTAAGTGTTTCTAGGCTTAAATTGCCTCATTACCAACTTTTTTGGAATGTGTTGTAGGCCTCAGTTTTGGAATAAACATATATTTACCAAAACAAAAATGAAGTTGAAAGGTAAAACTATAAATCCAAATACTAATGTCTTAATGCACATAAAAGCTGACAGCCTTAAAAGATATCTGTAGCTAGAAAGCAGTAGCTGGAAACAGACAATTTAAACAAAAGTAATTGCTGAGATATGTTTTTAAATATGTTTTTAAAATGTGATTCAGATAAAAGATCTCCAGTCAAGATTACTCTCTCCTTTACGACTCACTAACTCCAGCATGCTGATCTAGTCTCAAAGAGGCTTTAGTCTCGTTTTGCACTAAGGGGAAAAACTTGACTGAAAGTATATTAACACAAACAAGGCACAAGAGCAATTAGGTGTTCCATAACTAAAGGATGTCTCGGGCCTGCTGCCAGACAGATCTTTTCCATTCCTTACCAAGCCCTTAGAAATTGGTAGGAAGTTCAGTCGCCTTTCATGGTGTTTGAAAATATCTTGGGGGCAGTCTGATGTATAGGAATGCTGAAGTGCTCCTAACCTTTGGCTCTGGGCGACTGGGTTTCTAAAAACACTAGCGTTCAGGGATTTCGCACACTTAGCCAGACGCACTGAGCAGAGGCTTGTTTTCCTGAGAAGGAGATTTTCTTGAAAGAGCTCTGTGCTGTTTTGGAGGTGTGAAGGATAATAAAGAGGGGCTTAGAAGCAGCTTAGTGGGGCTTCTACATTTTTAGCGGCGTTACAAATTGGGACTCCATTGCCCCGTATGTCCAAACAGAAAAACTTTACCAGGTCCAGCTGAGTCAATAGCAGCAAGGCAGGAAATCCAGCTACCTGATGGAGGTCAGTCTGGAAACAACACAAGGAAGACCAACAGGGCAAGGTTAATTTATCTCTCAAGGCTTTAAAGCAGCATAAAACTGGTCGGAGTAGATGAAGATATTTTTTCCCGTTTCATTGTTACCAATTGGAACATTTACAACAGATAACTTTTCTTACAATTACTACAAAATAAAGATACATGGATTAATGTACAAATGTCAGCATGCGACTACTATTTTACAGAATCTATGACTTCATTCATTCAGTTCTATCCCAACAGGAGCTCCAAAAATATGCATTCTCATACTGTTGGTCTTGGAGCATTGTCTATGTTATTGCAAAAATGACTTATAGATCAACAGAGCAAAAAGCAACCAGTAAAACAATTCATTTTCACCACTGAAGGTGCCTTTCATTGTCTTGTCCTTAAGTAAGCAAAAATAAATCTAATTTTGGAACAGTGTCTCATATATTGTTTTCTCTGGCAAATTCTTCTCCCTTAGGATTTGTCAAATCCTGGCTCTTCATTTGTCTGCTAATGGAATAAGATGAAGTTGGACTGTGCGTTCTCAACTGTATAAAAGTTTCATTAGCTGGGCTGCACATTCAGGTCAATGAACATTGCTGTTCTTTGTTCCCCACAAACTACTGAAATGGCTTATGCAAAAATTGTATTTTATGGTATGGTAAAAAAGTTTTTTATGCAAAAAATGGTATCTTGAAAAGTAAATTTACCTTAAATCTAGATGATATATGTAATATTTCTCTATTTTAAATTATTGTAAGCTTATTATGAGATCAATTAACTTGTATTTCTAGACATTGTAATTGTCTTTTAATTTGAGTGATTTTATTAAGTGAAATGATCCCACTTCAGTAACAGAAAATTTTGCCTGTTATAAAAATATGCTTAAAACAAGTCAAATTATCTGCCAATATAGTGAATACTAATATTCAGTATATTAGCAGAATAGTACTAAAATACTAAAACCACTTAAACAAGTAAAACAATGCCTAGAAATAAGTTAAATCACCTTATAATAAGCTTACAACAATGTATTGACTAGATTTAAGATAATCTATCATTTCATTTCCCAAGATATCATTTTTGCAGTATATTTAAAATATGAGAGATCTGTCTGTTTCTGTTTAAAACACATTGAAATAAACAGAATATTCTACTCTACAGTGCAGACTGAATCAGCAGACCTTTACCTTTTAACATCTTTATCACCTGGTCAGACAGCTGCAAAGAAACATGGAGAAGTGAAAGCATGTACCAAATGCATTTTTCTTCAAACAAATCAGTTAATCGTAGGAATATGATGAGGTGGAACTAACTCCGAAGTACTAAGTACAACGGATCAGAATCACTTCACACGATTCCACAGTAAAACCACACCAAATCCAGGTGAACAAATTCCTGACATCCAGGTTCACAGAGAGTAACTGAAAATCAACTGTATAATATAGTGGGTGTGAAACAATATCAGTCCTAACTGACCATATGTCACCCATATTTCATCCATGCTTAGGAAAGAAAAGCAGCACTTATTCCCTTACACTTCTCTAAAAAAGCAAGCGAACTGATACTCTTTGCGAACAGAGGAATAAATCTCTTTGACACGTTTCAGCATTGACCCCTCCACAGCCCCTCTGCAAAGAGTGCTCTGTAGTAAAACATCTGATCATCTCATATGTGTGACAATCATCAGTGCTTGGAACTCAGTAAAGAAAATGTGTTCCAAAGATATATGACCTCTCACTGACATGATCAGCACACCTCCCTCAGATTCACTTGAATGGACTACAGAATTTTAAGACCACCATTTAGAGGCTCTCCAATGAATTTGGCCCAATGACTTTTGCTTTCCAACAGCAGAGAAAGAGTGAGGAGAGTGGGATTTTCAGCATGTGTTACTTCCCGACATGGACACTCAGTCTTATGGAAAGGTAGTGAAGAAGCTATCAAAATTTCAACTTGTTCAATAGATCTGTAGATTTAAAAGCAAAGGAGAGCTCATATGCTTGTGTATCATTGCTTCATGTCAAAATCTTAAAACTCTATTTTTTCAGTGCTAGAAACTTTGTTAGTCCTTTTGCATTCTGTGAATATGTGCATGTTTGATTTTTTCATTTAGGTCATAACAGCGCATATAACTATAACAACACAAACAGTTATACTGTCTTTCATTGATTTATTGAACAAACTGATCCAACATTAAGTGTCTTTGTTGGCAAAATACATGTAGGGCTATCAGTTTGGTATGGGGATAACCAGGGTCAAGAGGTCCAATCAGATGGATAGCAATTATGTGTGACTGTGGATGACCCTGTCCTAGTTATAAAACATCAACTTCAGTGTCAAAGTCTGGTCTTCATTAAACATGTTTTTAAGTGCCCTGCATGTCTCGGTCACAGGAGAGTTCTAAGATTTCCTAAGAAAATAGTTGTTGATACTCATCAGGCTGGAAGATGTTACAAAACAATTTTGGAAGAGTCTGGGCTTTACTAATCCTCTGTCAGTTAGTGTACAAATAGAGAAAATTCAACACCATTACTACTCACCTCAGTATTCGGCCTACAAAAACCACTCCAAGAGCAAGGCGTATAATATTCTGGGAGATCACAAAGAACGCAAGGGTAACATCTAAGGATCTGCAGGCCTGTCTTGCACTGGCTAATGTCACTGTTTATGATGCCACCAGGCAAACACTAAACAAGGGTATTCTGTAGGGAATGATATCAGGGAGGAAGCCACTACTATTCAAGAGGAGCAGTGTTGCATGCTTAAAGTTTCCCAAAGACCACCTGGATGAACCAGAAGACTACTGAGAAGTACATTATGTGAACTGCAAAAAGAACTTTATGACTTGAATGAAAAACCTTACGTTAAGCGAAAACCAAACACTGCATTCCGGCATAAAAAACTCATCTCAGCTGTGAAACATGGTGCACAGTATTACAGTTTAAGGATGTTATGCTGCCACTGAACCAGGACAACTTCCCATTATTATGAATTATGAACTATGAATTCTGGATTGTACCAGGAAACTGTGTAGCAGAATGTCAGGGCATCTGTCTATGAACTGAAGCTCAACAGAAGGTGGGTCCTGCAGCAAGACTAAAGACTCTAAAAACATCAGTCAGCCTACCAAAGAATGGTTGAAGCAGAAAAAAGTTTTGTATGTTGGTATTGCTGAGTCAAAGTCCAGACTTTAATCCAATAAAAATGTTGTGGCAGGACAACCTGTGGAATTCATGCGAGAAAGCCTACCAACATCACTGAGTTGAAGCATTTCTGTAATGAAGAATGGGCCTAAATTCCTCCAAGTCTGTGTGTGGGATTGATCAACAGTTACAGGAAATGTTTGGTTGAAGTCATTGCTGCCCAAGAGGGGTCATACCAGTTACCGAACGCAAAGGTTCGCATTCTTTTGCCAACAAAGATATTTAATATTGGGTCATTTGGTTCAATAAATGAATGAAAAACTATTATTGCTGCTGTATAAGATTATACAGATGGTTAGTTTCTGTTATGATTTACACATAGATCTAATTTTAGGTCACTTTTATGCAGACATTTAGAGAATTTTAAACTTTCCAGCACCACAACTGCATACTCATCACATTCCCAGTAAATAAGATGTCAGTAAAGACTTGTTAGTAAACATGTTTAAATATTTAGAATACTCCATATTTAGAAAACAGATGCTATTAGTCTCATAGTACAGGCTTGGTGAGTTAGAACTTGATGGCGTGGTTAGCGTGCATTTTCTGTCAGCATGGTCATGGAATTTGCACAAGCCATGTTGTATGCAAAGTTTCAAATGGTTACTATTACGGCTAGGCGCAGGTTTGGTTTTCATACTTTTGTGCTCCAACATACTGTAGTTCCTCCAGCACTCTGAAATGTATAAGAACTTGGTGTTTGAATGTCATCAGAAATAAATAAGTTGATAAATTAAAGTTCACTGAATAAGCCCTATGTGCAAGTGCTTATAGATTTCTGTACTGAAAATTTAAATAACATAATAGAACTCTGAGTTCACCAAGCTTTTTAACTACAAAAGCTACAAAAGTGTGTTACGCCCCATAATATTAAACACAAATGGAAAACCAGATGAACTAAAAGAGCTCCCTTGTGAGGAAGGAAATGCATTGTCCATATGCCACTGCGAGTATTGTCAAGAGCCAAGATCAAATTAGGAAACTGCACATAACCTAAAATGACATGCATACAATGAAACGAGGCCCAGAGAGAAGAATGATGTAAATGAAACGGGTTGATACAATAATGACAAACAAGACCCCGCGGAGAGGAAATGGCCCCAGTGGCTTCATTGGAAACATTCGTGAAGCCACAAGCAGACTTTCCTGTGACCCCTCTGCCTCACTGGCACCAGTGTCAGGTGCTGACTGCTGACACTTTGGTCACTCAGCAGTGAAAACAGGAGATAAAGAAATACAGCCAAGAACATGCTGTTCTACAGTGCCAACCCAACCCACACCATCATCTCTTCCTTCCTGCCAAAAGACACACCAGGCTTAACATTGCTTTCACAAGGTTTGTCTTTACCTGCCTAAGAGTAAACTGTTCGTTCTCCTCTGTTACATTCCATCAAAACTTGCCCAAGCTGATGACAGCCAGGCAGTGCTACACTTTAGATGGTCTGTTTAAAACGTAACCCCCTAAATGGCCACGGGCAGGCCCTAAGTTTTATTACAAACTTCTATAACCTAAGAATTGCCCAGCCAGTTTGCACTGAAGTCCCTGTCGTTACTGAATAATAAACCTTAATATGTAAGAAGCCTGGGATTTTAAGGGGTTAATTATCTACTAGAAAATGTTGTTAAAGTCAAATTTGTTTGCCTGCCCTACATGCTACCCTAAGCAATTGCTTTTAAAGTCAAATTTGTTGTCCTTGCCCTAAGTGCTACCCTAAGCAATTTGTTTCTCTAATGTGTTGTGGTCAGTTAGGGTTATCCTCCTGTCATGTTATAAGAATGAATGTCTTGTAAACTCTCAAGCAACTAATAATCATGACCTCAGAACTCAGTTTTCTGTTAGTGCTGAGTGCTGTTGTGCTGATTATTAATGGGCTGATTGTTAATGGGCATTTCTTTCATGCCCTTTTAGTGCAATGAACTTCCTGGAGTCAAACAACAGCAAGATCCCACCATTCCATCCATGCATTCCTGCAAAATCTGCTAAACTATTATTAAATCTAAACTAATGTTTAATTCCTGACTTTTGGGTCTTGTTCTCCCCCTAACTTCTAATTGCACAACTGTTCTTCCAACTGCATAAGAACAAGAACACCATTTCTGCCTGAGGCTAAAACCACAAAAACTTTGCAGCGTCAGCGTATCTAGACTAGAGAACACAGACAAATGCCTCTGAAATGACATTGTGTAGAAATAATAAAACTGAGTTTCAGCTAACTAAAAGGTCAATTTAACATCAATTAATTCAAAAAGCATATATAGTACAAAAACTTCTTCATAGCTGTCACTATTGATTATGTTAATGGGCTTAACTGAGCAATAACGCACTACGCAGAGCTTTTCAAAAAATTCAAAATACTTTACTAAGAAGGACAAAACTGGTAGCCTTTGAGTATTTAAAATATGTATTATCACAGTATCTGCAGATATGAGCAAATTCAAGTTTCAAGTCATTTTTAAGGCCACTTGGGAGAACTTTTGAGAAAACTTCAGCGCTGCTTTGAGACAGTCATTTCATTAACTTGTCGTGCCCAGCATGTTATTATATAGCAGTGTTTATAGCCAAAATCTTCAGTACCACTGCTACAGTAATGCTAATTTCGGCTAGTGCTTCTATGGGGATTTCGAGTTTGAGCCAAGCAGAGATGGGGACTTGAGTTAGTGACTCAAGTGACTTGGATTTGCTTGTGAATGACTTCTGACTGGACTCGGACTTAAGATTTAAGACCTATGGATAAACTGTCATTCAAACTGCAATGTAATCACTAATCTAATTCATAAGCTGCTTCATGATGGTTGCTCTTATTGTTTTTAGTTACAGTTTTCAGTTTTAAAGTCATGAAATGTATTTTTAGCTACTTTAATATATATAGTATGTCATATAGTGTCCATATAGTCACAAAGGATGTTCAAGATTAATAAACAGTTAAATATAATTTGAGGCAAGTGTGCAAATTTTAATGCATTTTTTTCATGGAGTAATCGTGACAGATGAAATTCCAGATGAAAAAGAAATTGCTGCAGAGAAACTGAGAAATGATATTCACTGTCAGAATTAATCTACATCTGTATCCAGAAACAGAACATGGACAGAAATGGGTACATATGTTTTTACAGTGGTTAAATGAGTGGTAGAAAGGTGATAAGTAAGTGCTCTTTTTGAACCAGGAAGGGTGGATGTAGAGCTGTTTATTATTGATCCCATATGACATTACACTGCCTGACATTTTCTAAACAAAGTTTCATCTGAAGCCTCATACATCTTATGCACTCAGATCACTGCACTGATTACAGCTTCTGACATACGTATGAAACAGCACATGTTCTCTCTGAGGCCTTTGTGAACTTGCGCATTATTTTTGCTGTACACTCAAACTCTTTCATTGAGAGATAATATATTTTTTATGATCAATGCATTCAGGTAAAAATGAGAGACAAGTTTTGTAAATACATAATGGGATAGTCAAGAAAAAAAATCTAATTTAAACAACTTTCCCCTTACCCCAAGTGTAGTCAATTAGCCAAGACATGTTTAGTGGAGCTATAAGGCTAATGCAGCTAACACGTAACGGAAGCTTAGGTTCACAAAATAGCATTATGTAAACTGCGTACCTAAATCACACACTTGCCACAAACTGCAATCAGTGAGTAATCATGAATAGACTTGCTTATGTGGTTTCCAACACTGTTTGACACAATCTAGAAAAATGGATAAAATTACATTGCATAATTAAAAACAGAAGGAGCAACCATCATGTAGCCTGAAACCTGTCGTTTGATCAATTACACTCAGAAAATGGCTCTTCAATGTTTTTTTGTACTTGAAACAATGCTTCTATAAAGGATTACAAACACTCAAAGATCCATTTGAATGCATAAATGGTTATTCATGTGGTTAAATGGTTCTTCTCTATTATGTATATGATTCTTTAAAGTATTTTTTAAAAATATAGCACCAAAAAAGGGTTACACTATTGCTATAAGTCAAATAACCTTATATAGAACCATTTGTAAATTGTACAGTTGGATTAATGTGAAAATTGTGTACATTTTATACAATGAGCATTCATGACCAAAAAAGTAGGAAAATAAAATGTGCCATAAAAATAAATAAAAGTGTCTGTACCTTTTCCTTACCTTCTCTTTTATATTTCATTTAAAAAGCTGAAGAATAGTGCAAAAAACTCTAAACATTGTGCCAAAGTGTGCCCCAAAACACTGGGCATCTGGCTTTGGAGGATGTCAAAGTCCTTAAAACAGGAACAGAACTGCAGTTAATGTCAAATTGGTAACACCTTAATAACTTAGTAACTAACAAATCATGAATGAATATAGTAATGACCTGTTATGTGATAATGTGAATATAGTAATAATACTGTTCAGTGGAGAACACTAATATCTCGACTTGGGCACAGAAATACGTAGTCAAGACGATCATATTAAAATGTACATCAACCAATTCCAATAAGATTATCTAGTATTGAAAGAGATTAACATTTACCGTAAACACCAGTCTAACTGGGACAAAAGCCTTTTTTGGCTTCACAAAAGTGGTTTCTGTTTCCTATAGACAAAAGATTCCATATCGTTCCATAATTCAGAAATGTAGTGAGAACAAGCAGACTTCAGAGACAGCGCTAATCTACAGTGAAAGACAAGGCCTCCTCGAAACCTCAAAGCATGGAATCTGCGACTGATCTGGCTCTGGAACACATCGCTACAATTGGCTGCTGAAGCCTGATGTTGATCTACTGCCCGTGCTGGAAAAGTCAGCTAGTCACTCTGTGAGCTCTGTGCCTCTTCAGCTTCACTCACACACTGGAACAACTGAATTGTTTCAGCAGCTGACAATGAAAAAAGACTTGAAGATCCACTTCCCCTGAACAAAAGACCCAGGCAACAAAACCTGGGGTTCTTTACTTGCTCTGACCAGCCTCTCAGGGACAAGGACATGGTGTGCCCCCTGAACCCGAGACCTAAACAACCATCTCTGTCCATTATCACTGCCTGCTTAAGAAAAAGAAGAAATTCAGCAGTGCTTTAGCATGATATTAGCACACAAAGAGAAGGAACTCATAATTTAATAACATAAAGAGCAGACAGCTGAGGCAGAAAGAGCTATTTATTCAATAAGGTATTCTAAATATAAAAAAAATAATATAGGCCACACTGTAAAAATGATTCAATGTTTTAACTTAAAAAAGTAAGTAACCTGGTTGCCTTACAATTTTGAGTTAATTGAACTTCTAATATTACGTTAACAGAACAATAATGCGTTTTACATTCTGTTGACTCTGTTGATTCTGTTGTTTGAAGTTTAATTAATTCAAAATTTTAAAGCAACCAGGTTACTGACTTTAATATAACCTAATGTCATATTTTGAACGCCACAAGAACATCATACTTTTATGACGTGTTACATTGTCATGGAAAGGTAACATGCCCATTGGATTCCATAATTGAATTAATTTCATGGTTGTTTCTGTTTTAAATAGATTTTTAATTTGTTTTTTTTAATTAGCATTTTTGGTAGTTTTTTGTTACAAATTCTATAGGCATAATGAACATATTGTGGCCGTTGGAACAAAACCTTGTATCAACCTAATTAGAAATCATCAGATGTCTTTTATATGGTCTCACATATTCCATGATGAATTGACCAATAGAAAAAATTAATTGGAATAAATAAGTTCTCCACCAACGTCCATTAAAAGTTAAGGACGGTTTTTCCTTTTCCTGTAAAGTTACCATATTGGAAATACATGGCTTTGTTCTAAAAAACTTGATTTGTCACAGTCGCCCAGGTATGCACTTGTGGACTATGGATCTAAGCAATAATTCAAAGGAAGGCTATAAAATGAAGAAATATTTTCGAGCAAAATGTTGAGATAAACAAATGGGCAGTAGTGTAAAATAACACTGCTGTGTAAACAAATTGTCCTTTGTGAAAAATCGGACAAAACAAGTCCCAGGACAAGTGTACTGACCCTTTGATAAACTTAGAAGATGCTGCAACAGTTGCTGTTTTCTCAAACAGCACAATCACACTTCAGCAAAAGAGGATGTGAAAGTGTGAGCACTAGCCCTAAGCTCAGCCAGCATTCCCTCCAGGCCTGCTGAACCTCACACAACCCCACTTCCTGCACCCTGAGCATGCAAGGGTGGGATCTTTATGGAGACATCACGTTTTGCTGATTCAGTGACCACGCTTGTAAAGGACAATGCCACACACACGTCTCATTAGCGATAATGGAGTGGTAGGCTGTTGGCAGTGAACCAAGTGTATTTTCTCTGCCATAAAGCATAAGCACTTTAATTTGCTCCTCCTTGTTACTGTAAATTGCTAATAATACCCATAAATATAACAGTAACCACTGTAATCACTTTGGGTTGCCTTCACATAGCATTAAATATACTCTTTGTTGACTTTGCTCTGTTTTCAGGATGTTTTAGCCTACATATTTCTGGCAATGGAAAGAGCAAAGCCACATATATGGATGCTCAATATAAAGAGTCTTTTTCAGGCTAAGCAAATACAATAAGGTGCATTGTCAATTATAAATTTAAGTATTCTGACCAACTTTAAATAATAACTTTATGCCTTTAAGGCCTCCTTAGAAGAACCAACAATAAAGTATTAAAACATCACTATCAGTACTCCCTATACAGCACTAGTCTATGATGAAATGATGCTCCTGTCTGTCTGTTATATTATGGATATGTACATGTAAACCCTCTAAATTTGATCACTCTCTGTGACCACCTACAGCGGCTAATGATGACTCTTCATACAACAAGGTTTGGGTTGTATAAAGACATAGACTAGCTCTGTCTCGCCATACACATAATGACAGTGACAGATAAGAATAAACAAGATGATTGTACAGCTTTGAGGATATTGGAGATATGAGAGTCTATCATTTTGGTTTGATGTGAAATTCAACATTGTAGAGAAAATTAATGACTCATATTTCTTTACAGTGGTGGTGATAACAATGTAAGGTTGACAATAGTCAAATTGTGGTAAATCTTTCTTTGCCTCACAACAGCCTGTGTGTACCTCTCTGCCATGAATGCATTTAACAAAATATGTTTTAGGCCAAAGCCATATCTAAAAACTATCATAAAGCAATGTTTCAGGCATTGTCTATGTTACCATGAAAAGCAGAGCATTCTGGGCTAAGCGTCGGCCCTATCATCAGAAGAACGCAAGTTCGGTCCCCGGCGATGTCACAGCCATCTGACATTTCAGAATGTCTCTCCCTCTCCCCTTTCAGCATGATGCTAGCCAGCATAGAAACTCATAATTTAGCTCACGTAACAGAGTTAGCAGAACGTTTTAGTCTTCCAAAAGAGTAGTGCTGCCCAATGATGTTGTGTCAGCAACAGTTTGAGTTTGATGTGGTGGCTGGTTTCATGGGTCTCAGAGGAAGCTCATGCTAGCCTCACCCTCCCAGTTTGCATCATGTGATAAAGGAGACTTAGCTAGTAAGTGGGAATTGCACATGACTAAATTAGGGGAGAAACTGGGTAAAAACAAAAAAGCTGGGCATTTCTAACTTACTAACAGTAATGCATTACATAAATTATAATTAAAAATTAAAAGGCTAAATATTTGCAAAATGCAATGTACAGATACAATATACTTCACTAAGTTACAACATTTTTTACAGCGACATCAATACTTTACATGATTTTCAGAGCTCCTTCCTATGCAGTGCCTCTGCATACAGAGTAACAGGAACAGCAACAGCATCTTAGACAGTCTGACCCCAAAATAAGATGCAATATTCAACCAATCATTGCTTCTAAGCACCACTTCCTCTGTCAAAATATGGAAAAACTCAGACAAAACTCCTCAGAACAAACCTGCAGTGAGAACGCCGACGGCAATAAATCAGAATAAGTCAGAATTATTAGGCTATTAAGACATGTGAAAACGTAATGCTGAGGAACGTGTAATTCAGACATACACTATTTTTAGAGAGCCTTTCCCAGTTGACCATAACAAATCACCAAAATTTGCTGAAACAATGTGGCAGACCATTGTGTTTTATGTGAAATAGAAATGATGTACTGACATCTGAATTCTTTCAGAGAAACTCAGGTATCAGATGCAGAAGATACTCCTACTTATTTGGATTGCTGTTTTGTTCCACCACAGCCTGG
This sequence comes from Colossoma macropomum, assembly GCF_904425465.1. Taxonomy (NCBI): domain Eukaryota; kingdom Metazoa; phylum Chordata; class Actinopteri; order Characiformes; family Serrasalmidae; genus Colossoma; species Colossoma macropomum. The sequence goes on along the minus strand of NW_023494791.1, from coordinate 17,478,046 downwards.
AGCTGCTGCGGCCCAGTTATCTTATCTGGATGCAGATGTTGGTACTTGGAGACTTTGATTACATCAACTTGGGAAAGACTCTGCCAAGGTTTCATAGCAGATTCACATGGCCACTAAGCATGACAAAATACTGTTTATAAAGATTGTTCTGGTCCTAAAATCTGATTGGCTGAGCGAAACCATTGTTCAAAACCATTGAAAGATACATTACATCTGCACACCTATGACCACCTCACACAATGGAATTGTATTGCATTACAGCACAAGGTCACTTAAAACTTCTCTGCTCTGAATGGAATAATCTTTGACTGTAATGCTGCCCGCACAGACCACTGACTGTACTGAGAAAGTAAGAAGCCAGTTTTGCTTAAACTGCGGGGCTGACATTTTCTTAACTAGAGCTAGGCTGATCAGCTAGCTACTAGGCTAAACTTCCCCTCCATTAATATCATAGGCTTTGAATTGAAGCGCTTACCAAATAATTTCAAGTCGTTTGAAGCAAAACAAATCATTTGAATATCTTATACACTTCAAATGTCTGTGTTGGGGTTATTCTATAGCCAGGCTTAATCTCAAATGGATCCCTCTTTCCTATATAGTGCTCTGTTAGACATATCGTGCACTGTCTGAGTGCAGGAGCCAGTATTTTCATTCAGGAGCCAGTATTTAAGTCAGGAGCCATTTGAGATTCAGCCCCTCAAAGAACAATGTGTAATTCTACAGAACTCTGAAGGGTGTAGTAGTCACTTCTGTAATAACTATTCTGTATGGCAACACAACTGCTTTAGAGAAGAAAAAGAGGGTTGCAGGAAGGTTATATGTAGACCATCTAAGGCCATCAGTTAGATGCAATTTTTCTGCTGTATAATTCATTTTTTTTTAACTCGCATCATATGAAATACAGTGTTTGACTCTTCCTTCTGGACAATGCACTTTTTAACCTTTTAGATATTGGACAGTTTGGTTTCAAGTAAGTACATATCCAGAAACTAGTATTTTTATATAAAAAATAGTCAGAATGATACTGAGAAGTGTCAATATTTTCAAGGAGGGCAATTGGAAATAGTTATCTAATAATATAGCCTAGTGGGATATGCAATACAGTATTAAATAAGCCATACATGAACATATATTAATATGTTTTTCAATTGTTTTCTGTTTTTGAAGGGCACTGAAATATCTCTCAATTTCAGAAAATTTTACTCAACTCTGTAGACAGGCCAAATTAAGTACTAGTACTAGATTTACTCAATTATATCTACCTACACAGGCGTATGTTCAGTCCTGTTATCTGTTAGGCTGATACTTACCAAATCATGTGCTTATGTAAAGGTATGAATAGGCTGGAGTGTAGCCCCAAATTTTGGACCCTGGGCAAAGTAGTGTGCCCAGGCCCCTCCTCTTCCCTCCCAAGAAAATAAAGGAAAAAAAAATATATAATGCATTTATTATGGTTTATTTCTTTACGAGGTTGGTTGGTATGCACTGGTTGGTATGATTTGTTCACAAATCGAACATCACTACTATTTGGTAGCCAGAGCAAATCGTAGTATATGAACTCAAGTTTTCAATGTTCACATGCCAACTGTGGTGCTAAATTTTGGGCCCTGGACTCAGTAGTGTGCCCACCTCCCTTTCCCCCTTCTGAAAGAAAATAAACGGACTAAAAAATATAATGTATTTATTAAGCTGTATTTCTTTATGTGGTTGGTTGATATACATTTAAGCTCTTGCCATGGTTAAACACATGGTTACTTGAAGGTTATCCATTAGCTACCTACTCTGGTGAGCTCACCTTATCTTAATTCTTCAGCTGCATCAGAAAAGAAGGGATGCTGCTCTCTCTTCCTCAGTGACTGTGGCTGTTTCTGGAACTAACAGTGTGCATTTTGCCTGTTAGCTGTTGGGCTGAGGCTAACTTCATTGAGTTGTGGTCGCAAAAACATTGTCTGTTACTTGTCTGTTAGCTGTTTAAAAAATGCTTACTTGCTGCATTTAATAAAACCCTGCGTGTTTATCAGTGTTTGCTTGTTACAAATGACTACAAATGAAGCTGATTGCTAGGTAGCTCATGTTATTATGACATATTTACAGTTTGGCACTTTAGGCTCACCTGTTTTCTGAAAGAAACGGGTCAGAATTTGCCTGCCATTTATTTCCCATCTGTCTCTCTCTGCTCATTTCATTCATGAAATCCTGATTTTAATCAGGTCAGAACTGGTAAACAGCCAATGCCTGGCATCTATAGACAACAATGGAGAAGTTACACAATGTGCTGCGAAGGATCAAACCACTTTTATTGTTGGTGATGAAAATGAGGATGAAAATACATTCTCATATTATTTATTTTTTATAACATAGAGCATCAAAATTAGAAACCCAAATCAATGTTTTTTTTCTGAGGCTTTAGGCCCCCCCATTCAGATGGGCCCTGGTTAGACAGCTCCGACCTCCCTGTTAATGGGTATCCTAGCTATAATAAAATATCCAAAAGCATTTTCTGAAGCAACAAACTATTCAATCAGCCAGAATCCAGACCTTCATTGCAATCTCGTAAGAACTGAAACATGAGTATGTTTGTCTAAACTTGAAAAGAAAAACACATGTGCAGATTCATTCTAAGCCTTTCTGTTTATTAAAGAAAGCAAGCGGATATCCCAGTAGACCACAAGATTTCCATATCTTTAGATCAAACTACTGTGCCAAAATAATCAGAATACTAACTGATTGTTTTGGGCTCAGCAAAACAATGGACTGGAGGTACTGTAATTCTTTTTCATCTTTAGGAATTTGGCAAATATGCTGAAGAGTCGATCATCTCTGCATCTGGGGTAACAGGGACTACTAGACACAAACTGACCCATGGGGAATAATATGTTACCTTGAATAGACTGGGCTATGGTGGTCAAATTTAGAGAGAATGTCTCCACAGAAGACTAATAATGAGCAATAACTCTAGCTAAAACATGGATAAACCCAAATCTCATTTTCCTGTAAGCGGCAAAAGCACAAAGATTATTCATGATTAATATACGTCCTTTGGCACTCCAACTGAAAATTAAATGCAGTAGAAAATGGCCTGGGGACACAGGGATGTAAGGTGGTCATTTAATAGTGTTGAGACACTGAATTCTCTCTCATAAAGGGCAGACAAGAACATAAAGAGGAGGTGTCACGAGGGAGGAAAACAATAAGTAGAGCCAGACTTCATACAGCAGGAACAGGCTAAGTCCACAGGGCCTGTCTCAAAGCTGTAAAATTATCTAAATCATTTTGATTTGTTTTAATGAGGAGACTGAGGATGCAACTCCAGTTTCTCCAAACATTTGCACTAAGCTAGGACGATAGGTTCCTCATGTTCTTACACTGAAGGGTCCCCCAAAAACTAGCTGGGAAAACAATAAATATACATACTAGATGTGCACTTCAAACGTTTTGGGTTTGTGTGAGTGTTTTTAATCATGTCTAAGAAGCTAAGAATCTAATTTTTAATTAAACGTTTGTACATTTTGATGTTCTTGGATGTTGCTCAATTTCCCAAGTGAAGCATAACACTGACCAATTTTTAAAAAGAAAAGCTCTCTCTTTTATTAGGGTCACTTCGCCTATGTGAGGACTCTGAAGGACTTGCCATCTCAAATCACAGCCTTCAGAGGGAACAAAGAGCTTTTTATTTTACTAAGAACTGAAGTATGCAGCCTGCTCAGTATCAGACAGGCCTCAGATGGCAGATCTAGACATGTTGTGTTATGGTAGTGCACTCATTTCTTTGGTTATTAATCTCCCAGCAACCGGCTCCTCCAAACCGGTAACTCTAGCCCTTGCAGTCCAGCCAGTGAATGGGGTCCCCCATGCCACGGATGCACAGACACAGCATATATCAGCACTCACACACATACACACACAACTACAGACATGCTTCCACCACCCCAGCCAGATGTCTAGTCATCTGGCTAATCACGATTTTGACTCCAGCTGCTTTCTCTCATGTTTCACGAACCATAGGTTCTCCTCTGCATGATGGTGTTGTAATGTAACATGAACATAGCTATGGTTGTACACCCGTTACATGGCTTTGGTAGTCATGTATGGAACTTCAAATACGCTGAGGTGAAGACATTTGCTGGAGCCAGTCCAGTAATCTGAGCTTTGGTGGACTGTACATACTGTGTTAAAGTCAAGCCATCTGAACACCAGGTGGTTTCAGTAGAGATGCGAGTCTCCAGAGAGAGCGCACAGTTGCTACACAGGTGCAAGCAAAGAAAACAAGCAGCTTCAGCACCTCCAAATCTACTGATGGAGGTGTCAGCTCAGAGGAGGATCTAGCGCACCTTCCTCTAGCTTCCCAAATGGCTTGCAGATGCATATTTAGTAGGCAATGAAAGCAATGATTCCAAGCCAAACACTGCAAAGACCAAAGCCATTCATCACAGTCAAAGTCATGGCTAAGTGTTCACCTGAATCATGTGTAGAAACATTTGGTGGTAAAGTCTTGTAATTACAACCACATTTTAGCTGTTAGCAAGATGAGCAATGGATATGTGTGGGATAGCATAATATGACATGATGCTTTAGGAATGCATGTCAGAATCAAAGAATAATGATCTGTAAGCAACTTTACAAAGATGATATTTTTCTATGCCGCTTATCCTTCTGGGTTGAGGGGGGAGCTGGAGCCTATCCCAGCGGTCACCAGGCGCAAAGATCATATTGCTAAACTGAATTATCCTCGGTATTAATGAATGACAAACATTTTGAAGGCCTGAATGCTGGACTGTTGTCATGGAAACAATATTTTAACAAGTGAAAGCAACTGAAATGTAGGCAAAATATCAATTTTTTTCACTTTATGAGAAAGTTGTAAGCATATTAAGACTACTGAACTTATTTCTAGACAATTTTGCATGTACAAAGTGTAAAATTTGTTTTACATTTTACATCCTTCATGCATACAATAATAAAAAATATACACACTTCACATATTTTACAATCTCATAATGAAAAATATTAAATATATTGCCTACATTTAGGACGCTTTCATTTGCCCAGATCTTTGGTTTGACGCTCTTATCTACAGTCACTTGCAATTCATTCATGTTACAGAGGTAGGCAAGTGAATTATTAGGAGTCTTGCCCAAGGACTCTTTGATATCTGATCGCATTCCACCTGTATGAGTTATGGCTCATGAAATGTATGTATTGGCAGGTTGTTTTAGAATAACTATCTTTGGCTTCACACATGTAGACACTTGACTCTCATTTCCTTCCTCCCAAGCTTTATTTCTATAATACTGCACTGTTGGGCCACGATGAATCCACATCATCACAGCATACACACAGCACTTCATAAATCTCCCTGGGGTAATGACAGAGCCCCAGCTGTCATTTCAAAACTTATTACCTGCAATTGATACAGCAGACCCACTAAACGAAGCTAAGTTCCTCACCGGGTGTGTGGGGGTGCCTGTGGGGCTCTAAGCCTCCCAGCATGTTATTTACATTACAGCACAGTAATGATGACCTCTGCGTTCTGTGCTGGTCACCAGTCTCTCTGAATAGCACAGCCAGAGGACACACTGAAGGGAAAAATAAAGAATAACAATGTAACTTTCTGATGAGGTGTTGGCAGGTATAACTGAACGAGGTACTGGTGGAGTGGACAATGGGCGGCATCTCAAACTTTAACAAGCTGAGTGTTACAGCTGAGCATCACTGATGAATGATGTTATAAAGTTAAATCTCTTAAAGGACCCATATTCTCATATTGTATTTCATTAATTTTTTATTGAAGTTGACTTATAACATTTGTGTGGCCTTATGTACCAGAAACCATGCTAATTCATTTTTACATCAACATTTTCCAGCCTCTCTTCATCCCTTAGAATAAAAGAGGCTTATTTTATCGATGTACCTTTAAAACCGATGAACGTACACGACGTCTGTTCTGATTTGGCCACTCCGTATTGTGCCTTGTTCAGAAAGCAAGGAATGAAATGAACTGAACACTTTGTTTCTGAAATCCTCTGATCAAAGCAGAGGAAATAAACTCCAGCCACTCTGATCAGAGGAAATAAACTCCAGCCACAACTTTTTGGATAACTGTGTCTTTTGGAAGACTTTGTTAATAGCTGTTAAGTTTGGACTGAAATGCTTTGGGATGCTTCCCAACAGCCACATCTTGCACATCTTCCACTTCCATATCTTCCAATAAGACTGTTACAGACTCTCTGAAGCAACAACACTCTTTATCACTTCAGCGTGAAAGGTGATCATATGTAAATGTGTCATCATAATCATGATGGAATTCAAAAACTGGCTCTTTTGCAGGTTAGTTTACATATACAGACTGTACAACTTTAAGAATGAATGACACATTTTTTAAATGTTTACATAGTACACTGGAGCAGGGGCAGGGGGACATGTCCCCGCCACTTTTTTGAAATTCTGTGAAATAATAATTGGGAGTCGCATGATGGTGGTGGAAAAAAGTACACAGCTGAACTGTAAAATCAGTTATTAAATACGCAGACTGTCAAGTACAGTTTAAAGATCTAATTTAACCCAAAAGAGATATTTTTGTTTAGTTACAGTCAGTAATAACAATAAGAAAAAAGCACTAACCTGCCCTGGAATTGTTTCCAACACTTCTTTACTGTATTATGCTATATGATATTATTACTCCTCTCAATTTTTTGTGCTTAAATATAAACATATAAAGCAAGAGATATTAATATGATAAGCGCAACTGTAGCCATGCTTTATTTGTACATTTCAATTGCTATATCTAAGCATCTAAGCTATAGCCTCTGACACAGTACAACTCTTTTAATACAAAATGCAAGGAAAATTCAGCTTTCCAGGCATGGGAATCTATAATTCTGAATAAAAGACAATACATTATTGTCAGTCATTACATGGTTCAAAAAGCTCTGTCTCTACTGTAGTGAAAGATATTGGTAAATTCTGAAGTTTGTATGCAGTTGACATTAACACGTCTCATAACACGTCATCTTTTGATTCTAAAGGATATTAAGAGCCAATATCTTTCTGGAGCACTTCATTTCTGGCGCCATTGTTTATTTGCGCAAGCCCTTGCCACCTGCCTTTCCCCACAACAGCAGAGAACATTATCTTTCAATGATCCACGTCACTTAGTGAGTGGCCTGCACTGACTTGCACTAACCACCATTTCAACTATCATCAGCATTTCAATCTTATCTTCTGTTAAGAACACACACTGTGTAAGCAAGATAAATGACACGCCAGAACAGTTGAAGGGATTATAGGTAGGATGATGTAAAATAGTGTTTCAATTTTGGACAGAAAAGTGGCCAAGATGCCAAAAGAACTTCAGGGTGTTTACACTACCTGTGTACCAGTGACCCTGAGCCCAACTTGTTTGTTGTCACGTACCTCAGCGCATTACAGATGCCAAAAGATTCCTTGGGAAAAAGCCAATAAATCAGCATGCTGATAATGTAAAGGCTACAAATGGGTCTATTCTATAGTTAAGGTGGCTTTTTTTGTAATGGTTTCACTTAGCAACCACCTGGGACACCATAGAAACAGCCCAGCAACACCTTAGCAGACCACTTGGGCTTTGATTGGGTGCCCACTGCTCACCAGCCTTCTGGACCAGTTTGACCACCATGGAGCTTCCTGCTATACTACACTGCAAACCTCACCTGCATGAACTGACCCTCCTGATGCTGCTGCTGCACAGCCTCAAACTATTTAATCATAGTCATTGCCTCACCTGTTTTTCCCCTTTTTCTGTATTTTAATATTTTATACTAACATTAAAACCTTATCCTCTGTTCATTTTGCTCTTGTGTTATTCTTTGCTATCCGGTGTCGACCAGATGAGGATGGGTTCCCCTTTTGCGTCTTGGATCCTCTCTAGGTTTCTTTCTCTTGCTTTTAGGGAGTTTTTCCTTGCCACTGTTGCCTTTGGCTTGCTCATGGGGGGCTTATTTCTTTTTTTTTGAGAAGCTGCTTTGCGACAACACCTGTTGTAAAAAGCGCTATATAAATAAACTTTGACTTGACTTGACTTGACTTGACTTAGTAACAGCCTAGCAACACCTTACCTTGGATTCCATAGCAACTGCCTAGGAACACCTTTGCAACTACCTGGGATAACATAGCAATGGCTTGGTAACACCTTAGCAACCACCTGGTATAACATAGCAACACTTTGCCAACCACTTAAGATTTCATATCAGCCACTTTGTCAAGCCAACTTAAAGTTTGTTCAGGAACTTTACCTTCTACTTCACACATATTGTGCAATTGGGATATAGTCTGAACATGGGTGAACATATAGATTTATATTTTCATTTGCAATATTTTGCTTGGCCAAATTATGCCTTCAACTAACTGCCCCATTTTGACCGTCATCACCATCATCATCAAATAAATAAATAAATTAATAAATAATCACCCCTACTAAGACTAAAGGCTCCAGAATTATATATCATCATTATGTTATGCATAGCTGTCATGCTTGGATAAGACGCTGCTCCATTTTTGGATGAAAAAGTGAAATGTGGACTTTTTTTAATTAAGTCTTCTGTTTATTTTAAAATACTGAGTAAATAAAGTTCCGGATGGATTGTGTGCTTTACTTTGGCCTGCCTCACTTCTGTTTTTAGAACAGAGAATTAGGTTAACAAATGCCAGCAAAAAAATCTGAGTAGGAATCTCTTACAACTCCAAACGTAATTGTGGTTGTACTGTTTTGTGTTCATCTAACGGATAAAACGAAGAGCAGGATTGCAGCCATTTATAAAGTGCCTGACACTCTCAACGGGTCACAGATTAATCAATGAGAGCTTGAAGGCCCACCATGAAGTAATCTTATCCCCAATATGACTTAATGTCAGGGGTTAAAACTACAAAGTAGGGGAAAGGGATGACAGCTTAATTAATAGCATCATCAGAGGTCTTACCTTTTAAGGCAAGCTAACCTGAGATTCACACACTAAAGAGGATCCACTGAACATATAACGACTTCCAGACGTTTCTGTGAACAGAATATACAGATTGCATGATGATGTGAAAACCATGAACAATTCATTATAATATTGCAGTCAAGCAGATACACTTAACTTGAAATAATCTAGTATATCATCACGATAGATATCTTCTTTCGTGAATCTGGGAGTCACATTATGAAAGCGACAAATGATTCAAAGCCGAACGTTATTTGAAATCCCCATGTGTACTGAGCAATATCCTCAGGACAGAGGAGCCCAAGAGGAAGACCCACACAATGAGAAGGATTTGGCCAAGCCAGATTTACACAGAGACACAGACGCCTGGGAGAAACAGGTTTATTCACATAACTGATGCATGTTTCATCAGTGGCTGTTAAGATGACTAAAATATCAGCAAAAAAAAAAAAAAAAATGGCAACTGTTTTTTTCCTCTAGGGGAGGTTTTCATTTCTGTTCTTGCCTTTATTCTGCTGACTGACCCTCACCACGGCACAAAAAGGTCACTTTCTTCAAATACATAAATAATGTCCGATGTACAGTTCACATAAAGTGGATTTTGTAATGCTGATATACGTCCAGGGCAAAACATGTCCAGTGTAGGAGGAGTGCTCATATTCACAAGGTTCAAAATACATTAAATAAAAGGATGGAAACATCATTCAGTACTGCTGTAATCCCATGCCAATTTATTTCCACAAAACCTTTTGATTTCCTTTATGCTTTTAAAAGGAAACACAAAAAAGTACCTAATAGGACTACTAAAAAACCTGGCATGAAGCCCAAGGTCCAGGGAAATGCCAAATATCATCAGACACATGCGTGAATTCCTTTTTGCTGCATTTGATTTTAGTGCAGTGTGATCCATTCAGCTCAGTGAGAACAGTTTACTTATTTTCTACACGTAGCAATCTGCAAGTAAACTGAACTAAACTAATTAATTAAGTAACAAAAAATTAAGTAAGTTTAGTTTCAAGTAAAATCAGTGAAACTAAAGTTAAAGTTTATGGGGCTCAAGTATTTAATTAGGCTTGGAAGTCTTTCAAGAGAAATGAGCGAGGCTGCTTAAAGCCCTAGCCAGAATGATTCAGTAATTACAATTAATGATTTTTTTTTCAAGTTAAATAAGCTGCTGTTACAGCATGTAATACCATCAGTTATAGCATCGTAACATGAACAATTAGACTTAATATGGCAAGTGAGCATGAGCTCCAAGGCAAAAAAAAGGTGTCTTACGCCCTCTAGAGTTTATTACGAAACACTACATCCTTATCCTCTTTTATTTTATTTTATTTTTTTATTATTATTAACGACACTCTTGCTCTAGCCGTTATGAAAGCTTACCATGCCACTCAAGAGGCCGCTATATGTTCTCCTCACTCCTGAGGAGTGTTGAGCAGAATGGTGGTCCTCCACACTCAGCAAACTTAGCACGCTTAGCAAAGAGGTATCATGACCTCATAACGTAACTGAACTAGCTCAAACCAAGTTAGTCAACACATGTCTTTTTATAATTAATTCTTTTCATGTCGGGGCTTTCTCCCAGCTCCAGCCCAACGAGGCCCTCTTGTGGGCCGGGTAGGAAATCTGGGGAAAAAATAATTTAAAAAACCTATGAAAAGTTTTTTTTTATATAGGTAAAATTACATATTTCATGAGCTTATTTTTACAGTGTTTAGTCAGTGTTAGCAGGGAGAAATCCAAGTCATCAATGACCTTTTTCTCTGTGCTCAGGCTTCCTTCGACAGAGCTCACACTTTTATTTTGACGGGTTGTGGAGGAGTGTTATGATGGTATGTGATCTCTCCCTTCACACCGCTGAGAGTACATTGTGTAACTAGCATACGTGTGAGAGTAGTACACTGGTAGAGAGACTCTAGATGGATTTTACTGTAAAACGAATAAATTTTTGAACAGATTCAGGTTTGAAAGGTTCGTTTCTTGACTGATTATAATTTTATCATTTTTGGTAAATGTAGAAACAATTTTTAGAATATTTGGGTAAAGAAGTCTGACTTAGCTGATTAGCTAGCTAACAATAACAAGCTGGCCAAGATCCTCACACAGTAACGTTATGGGGGTTCAGTTGAGCTCGTGACAACTGAATATGTCGTCATTGTTGTTATTATTATTATTATTATTACTACTGTTATTAATATTTTAGTGTCAAGTAGCTTCAGCCGCCTAAAAGCTTTAAAATTCAATAGGTAGCTAGTTGCACAAGTTCTTGGGTAGTCGGCATAGCTGACTACATTTGACAGTGGTTAGTCGTTTGTTTGGGCATTTTCAGAGTGACAGCTGTTTATTTACACTGTGAGTTGTTATGTGCAATCTTCAGGAAGGTAACTGATAAATGAATTGTTCACTTTACCTCCTGGTGTCATAACTGATTGCAGTTGCATGAAAATGCCAGTCGACAATAGTGAGGACCAAGACCCTCCAGTTCTATCCAGTCCTGTCAGTGCTCTAACACCAGGAGGCCAAGAGGACAATGGAATCAACAGGGGGACCACTGGGCTGTCCATTCCAGGGAGAGGCCGTGAAGAGCCAGCAGCAGCCTGTCCTGAGACTGTTGGGTCTGAGAACTCTAGAAAATCCCAGCTTCTACTCCAGATCAACCGTCAGGAGATCCAGGCAGTTGATCAGAGTGCTCAGGCCGCTGAGCTCCAGGGCTTAGGAGTGGATGTCTATGACCAGGATGTGCTGGAACAAGGGGTCCTGCAGCAGGTGGACAGAGCCATCCACGAGGCCAACCAGGCTGCAGCTAAGGCCGAGGCAGAGAAAGAATACGAGTCTGTGCTGGATGATGTCAGGTATGGAGGTGAAAAATTGCCTCCCTGAAATGACCTGGATTTCAAGTTCAGTCAAAAAATGATGCTGTGATCTCCAACACATACTGAATATGTCCATGTTTTGTATTGTATCTTCTTAGGTCATGCACAACTGCTCTAAGACAAATAAACAAAATAATAGAGCAGCTTACTCCTTATGCTACCTCCAGCAAGGACATCAGCCGGAAAATCGAGTCTGTCAAACGGCAAAAGGAAAACAAAGTAAGCAGACGAGTATTTTTTGAAGACACTGCCATCAGCTTGTTATGTTCAGATTGGCTGAATTTAACAATCTATTTTAAAATGGTTGTTCATCACTTTCTCTGAAAGATGTGACTGTATACTGTCCATTATGTTGTTGACACATTATAGCTCCCATAATAATAATAAGACAGAGTAAGATGTTCGGGAGCTACTCCTGTATCAGCATCTTGGTAAGTTTAGAAACCTCTTATCATTTACAGGAGAAGCAGTTAAAAAAGATCAGAGCCAAGCAGAGACGTTTACAAGCCATTCTTGGGGGGGAGGATATCCAGAAGCTTGAGGCAGAGTTATTGACTGAGGATGATGAAGGTGAGAGTGAAATACGGTTCCATAGCTATAGCTGGCATACGTCAATTGCTTTTTAATGCCACACAGTTTCTTTGCCAATGCCTTACATGTCAAGCAGTATCTGAAAGAGTGCATTTTAAGTGAATGTCACATGAAAAAAGTGTTCTGGGTGAATTTTACTAGTACATTATAAGCCAGTAGCATTTAAAAGAATAAAAGAACAGACTATATTCAAATTCATTCAGTCAGTACCTGATTTTAGTTAATCAGTACTAGAGATGTAATGATTAGAGCTTTAATCAGACCTGATTTTTTTGTATGAACCCAAATACAGCCTGAGAACTTCTTGTCCAAGAACTTTTCCAACCTGGCCCACACCACCAACTTGGCTGCACTAATCTGTACTCTCCTGAATCAATTTACTGATGTATTTTCCATGGATCCATTTTCTCTCAAGCATGGGTCTCATGGGCCTCTGTGCTAAATTTTGTCAACAACGCGAGGGAATGACTCCAGCATGCCATATTAAAAAACATTTTAAGCTATTGAAACTAGGAGGGAAAAGTACAGTAAGGAGAACAACTAAAGCAGCATGGAGTATCTATTTAAAAGTGGGAGGCGGAATATAAGAACTCAAATCTGAAATCTGAACCCCACTTGAGCCTGACACAAATTCAGGAAACGATGTCTGGACATGACTGAACCCGATGTGAGTAATCAGCTCCCATCAGGTTCAGACAAATATTTCAAGCTGTAGGAACAATTCACATTTTCATGTTTGATGCAATTTTAGATTTTAAGGTCAGAATTGATTTTTCCTGACAAAATAAGGCCCAAAAAAACACAAGCAAAAAGAAAAAAGGCCCAGTGATTTGAGTGTGGATGCATGCAGACCATAAACCCCTCCTCATCCCTCCCACTTTATTCCGAAAGGATGTAACTGGATGCCTAGGTTTGACAGGAGTTTCCACCAAGACGGCAAATGAGAGACCCCCAGAAGTGACTTTTTCTTTCTTTTTTTTTTTATGTGTCGATACTGCATTGAAATCGTTACTCTTAACTAATGCTGCATCAAATGAAATGAAATGGTACTGAATCCATACAATGATTAGAATGCATTGAGGAGTAGACATGAACTAAACAGGTGTTCTTTCAACCATCTCACAAGACAGCCATGACTTTTTTTGCATACAGTCAATTCTTGTTACTTGTTACTGTGTAGGGCTGCATGATATCAAGAAATTCCAGTATCATGATATTTTCCAAAGAAGCTATGGTATCATAAGATATTTAAGATTGCATTAATGATATTTGAGAATAGATGCTTCCTGAGAACTGCTACTCTATGCTAAAAGAACATTTTGCTAACCTGATACAGCTTTGTTTGAATTAACTGTTTTGTTCCATTTTTTTAATGTAAAATGACTCCAGAGAGAGCTTAACACAGTATTTTAAGTATTTTTAGGAAGGAAACGTCCCATTTATTGAAGTTTTGTGAAGTTTAAACTGTTTTTTTTTTTTTTCAAAACAATCAGAACCCACTCAATGACATACATTGTCAGGTCCTGGATATAATGAATAATGACAGTAGAATAGAAAATAGAATCAAACAACTAGAAACAAACTGCTTTTCATTTTATGGGCATTATGTCATGGATCTGCTCATTATCTATCAAATATATCACTAAAACAGAGAAGCAACATCACAGTATGTCACTTTCAGGGTATAGATGACGCATCGCTCTATTATTGCATTATTGTTAATTTGCATTTATTTCAATGTTGTGTAGTGTTTGTAAGAAAAATGTGCACAATGTCCAGATAAGTAACTTCAGATTAGCTCTAAGCTGCACCAAATATGTAGTGATATTTGTGTGGCTGCACATTACGTGACCATGCTGCTGAATTACATCCCTATGATACAATAATCAAGCATCTTTCTCACTTCCTTTCAATTTCATTAGGGCAAGAACTTTTAGAAACAGTGAAATCATGACACAAGTACACTTTGATGGTACCATGTTAGGAGTCTCACTAACTATAGACATATACTTTGTGTGCATGTTTTTGGCAGAGCCAGGACCATCGACGCTGGGCAGTATGCTCATGCCAGCTCAGGAGACAGAGTGGGAAGAGCTCATTCGCACAGGTCACATGACGCCTTTTGGTACCCGGATCCCTCAGAAGGAAGAAAAGAAGGCACCACGCAAGGTGATGCTCAGCGAAAACTCTGGCTTCGACAAGTATCTTGCTGACCAAGCCGTGATGGCAGAGAGGAGGAAGAAACCCTCTCTGAAGAAGAAGCTCACCAAGACTCAATCAGCAAAGGCTCCCAAGAAGAACGGAACTCTTTCCAAGCAAGAGAAGAAACTGCAGAAGCGCATGCGGAAGCTTCAGAGGACTGCATTAAAGGCTCACCCCAAAGCCAGGCCTAAGGTGGAGAAAGAGTTTCCCCAGGCCAAGAAGAAGAGACACAGGGAAGGGGATTCAGACAGTGAGGCCTCTGAGTATGTGCCTAGTGATGAGCTGATGGACCCTGATGAACCAGAACCAGATGATGAGTTCTGGGTTGATGAAAATGAGGAGTATGAACTTAAGCCCTATAGAAAGAAGAGTGAGGCCAAACCCAGAAAGCCCAGGAAGGAAGAAGAGAGTGACGAATACCTTCCCAGCTGCTCAGATGAGGATGAGGACTCTGGGAGAAAAGGCAAGATGAAGAAATACAAAGACGATGGCGATATTGAATACTACAGGCAAAGGATTAGGTAAGATTAACAGGAATGCCTTGGCCAAAATTTATGTTAATACATTAGAAATGCCATAGTTCTTTGCAAACACAAATTCAAATGATTGAATGATTCATGTAACCATCTTTTGCCTACTATGTGTGCTAGAATAGATAATCCATTGAAGAGATTGGCAGCTGTTCTTTGACTAAGCAAATTCTCTGTCTATTCATTTTTTCTCATTATAATATGCATCTATTTATTCTACAATGCTAATGTGAAAATAGATGGTACCAGACCTAACAAGATTGAGAATTCATATTTATAGTAAGAAAATTGAGTTGGCACAGTCTCTTTCTCCACACTTTCTGCACTATGATTTGGATGTGAATGCAGTCACACATTTCTGGATGCTGCTGGTGGAGTACTACAGTGTGGAGTGGAGGAGGTGGGGAGAGTAAAAAAAAAAAAAACGTAATTAACTGAACCAATGCTTAGTCTTGACTTAATTACAAGTGCAGTCTCGGAAGCCCCAGATAAAGGGAACAGTTTCATTGTGGAGTGACAGGGCCAGGCCCAAATGAAGATGGATTTTTTTTCCCTCCACTCCTCTTTCCACACCTTTCTTGGGGAGCTCAAACTCCTAATTGTCTGTATCAATCTTAATTTGCTTCCGTGATGACACTGCCACTAACTGCCGTATCCCTGCAGCCAGAAGTGGTTCAATTAAAGCTGCCCTGCAAGAATGATGGCGAGGGAGCTAACTAAGGCAGTGCGGTGGCCTCGCTCTATCTCTCTCTCAGACTGGGAAATTAAAACTAGAGGCCAGGGACTAGGACTACTGGTCCATACAGTACTTCACACTCTGAAGCGAACTTTCCCAGAGGTGGTTTTTTAAACAATGCTTGCTGAGTCAAATTAAGAATGTCAGCAGTAGAAGAGTTTCAGTTGCGTGAGACTCCTTTTGGCTAATCGAAACCTAGATCAGACAGTGTGTGAAATCAGCAGGGGAAACATTTTCAGTAATGTAGTGACTGTCATCCTGCAGGAAGTGGAAGAGGCAGCGACTCCAGGAGAAAGAGCGGAAGAGACAAGCAGGAGAGGACGAGTCTGAAGAGAGCGACGCTGAGTTTGATGAAGGTTTTAAGATGCCAGGCTTTCTCTGGAAGAAACTCTTCAAGTGAGACATGGGATTTACACTCAACATAACAAACGTGTTTGCTTGAGAAATTTACTTGCAGATAGAAACAGTTTATTTTATAGTCTTTTCTTTATTTGAAGCTCGGATATATGATCAGTAGGGGTGTTACGATATGCAGGTTTCACGATATGATACATGTTGTTTTTTGCATCACCATATATTTTCAGTGCAGGATGAGAAAAGAAATGCTAACATAATGTCAACATTTATTTATGTAATCATTTATTTTTTTTTGTCATTTTTTATAATTTCCATTGTATCTAGAAGACAGTGGTGCCTGCTGAAGAGATAACTGGCACAAGTCATTTTCTTAGAAGTGCAATATTTATATAAAAGTAAAAAACAATATGTTAAGTTTAAGGCTGCATCTTAATATTAAGTAAACTGAGCATAAAAAGTTCATTTACAACCTGTTCCTGTCTTGTGTAACTGCTTCTTTATTTACGGTGTAACAGAAAATTCAAATTAGAAGCTAGCTAACTTTAACTTTGCATTTTTCTCGTTTTGGTAACTGATACGTTTGCGTTATGTCATCATTAATCAGTTAGCATATTTGAGGTAGTAGATACATTCACGTTATCACGTGTTTCATAGCATGAAATCGAACTGTATTTGATTCCCAGCATGTCTCGCAATCCTCATAAAAAAAATAATATTAACATGTGAATCATACTTCTCATTTGATTCAAATTATTTATTTGTTTGGGAAATTAATGATAAAAAAGAATATGAAATAGTGGAAAGAGAGCAGCACTGATGGATGGATTTATTGCTCTGCATGTTTAGGGCTCTAGGCTTACAACAGGAAGCTGCTGCTCTTGTGCCGCAGCTACGTTTTACAACACATCAATCGGGCAACACTTACAGGCCATTTATTTAGAATCAATAGAGATAATGGCCCTATGATTAATTGATCAGGTGTGGTGTTTGTGTTGTGCTGGGCTGGCGTTTTGTCCTACATGCTTGCTTTTGTTGTCCAGGTATCAGCAGACAGGTGTCAGGTGGATGTGGGAACTGCACTGCCAGCAGGCAGGAGGCATTCTGGGAGATGAGATGGGCCTTGGCAAGACCATCCAGGTAATTGCCTTCCTGGCAGGCCTGAGCTACAGCAAGCTGAGGACACGCGGCTCCAATTACAGGCAAGAGACCCCACATGGCCATACCCCTTAACTGCCCCTGTGGTTCCATATACATCCACTGTCCTGCATAATCTATGTCACACACTAATACAAAACAATTTAAAAATCTATATGCTACTTTCTGTTCTTTTCTACTCTCTCTGTTGTTCGCTGAGATCCTTGTAGGAAATGAGATTATTAAAGAAATCAGCTCTTTGTATTTTCACGTATTGTTTTTAAAGCACATACACACTCTGTTGCCACGCCCACTCTCACCCCACCCCTCCAGACTGAAAGTCTTGATTGCAATGAATATTTCAGCAGCTGGATTGCTGGTGGAGAGAGGTTTGGCGTGAATTATTAAAGACGTTTCAATTATGATATCCCTCTAATTCTCTTAGTGGCGACATCAAAGGAAGAACAAGGACGTGAAATGAGAGTAACTGTAGGGAAGGGGGGAGGGAGGGAAATTAAACATGAAACACATAATTAAATACGTTTAAGGCAGTGCCTTTTTGTTTCTCAGTGCCGTGTTTGCTCAGGGTGGGGGCCTCCTGGCTGGTCAATACTACTATGTCTGGCGTCGCCCATCCGCAAATTGATTGTTTGCAAACTCAATTACGGCTCAATATCAATGGCTGCCACGGTCCGGAATATCATATCATGCTTTAATGCTCCTAGAGCCATTTAGTGCATTTTGTCGATTCATCTCCATTGGAGAACACGCTGGGGGAGCATTACACTGGACTAGCATCAGCTCAGAGTTCACGACCTCCTTATTTAGTTTAAACATGCTCATCTACAGATCTGCACTACTCAAAGTTTTTAAATTCAAAATTAATAACTTTTTCTTCTCCCTTCACAAATGTGGCATGTCTTGTACTGTGCTGGTTAATTTAGACCTGCTGATTTCAAAGTAAGCTTTGACTCAGAATCTCATTTGGATTTCTAATTTAATGTTTTAAAACTTCATTTATGTAATGATATAAATTAATTAGTAAATAGTTGTACTCATTTGTGACATACAGTGCTAACAAAGTGAATCCTATCTCAAGTCACATTTTTCTATTCTGGCTTTGGACTTACAAACCGAGTCAAAATCTTCATCATAAGTGTGATTATGATTTTAACTGTACTGCGCTAAAATGATTTCACAACTTTTGCGTTATCTGTACAGGTATGCAGGGTTAGGGCCTACTGTTATTGTCTGCCCAGCCACAGTTATGCATCAGTGGGTGAAAGAGTTCCATACCTGGTGGCCTCCTTTCCGTGTGGCAGTTCTCCATGAAACAGGCTCCTTTAGTAACAAGAGGGTGAGTCAAAAAGTATTTTCCTAAAATATAACTTTAAAGCCTGTGGGTCCATGTGTGTCACATGTAACTGTGAGTTAATTTTGACATTTATTTTGTAGACATAGTTTGAATGAACATGTTATAATATTCATTAAGTAATATAATTATTTTAAGGAATATGTTCTATTACAATGATAAATCCACATTGAAAATCTGGGATTTTTTCATTTGAACCTGGAAATAAACAACAAAGTTTTTACATTAAAAAAGAAGCAACAGAAAGTTGTTACATTTTTAAAATTTGTAAAAGAAAGAAAAGTTATGACAAGTAAAATACAGAAATATTCAAGATTCTGCATTAATGCATTTCTGTCACTATTCTAATTTAAGCGGATCTACCATGTTAAAACGGTGAAAATGTCCATTTTATTATTTTTATTTATTTATTAAATAAAACATTTTAAATATTCTGTATTTCACTTAAACTGTAGGGCTGATCATTTAATTTGTAATAAAAAAAAACTGTATTAAGTTGCATTGCATTAAAGAATGCAAAAGAAGAAGAATATTCACTAGGGATCTCAGACTTTTGGACCCACCTGCATATTGTATTTTCTTTTGTGGCCACAGAATTTTGTTTAGTATTTTGCATATTAAACCTGTATGAAAGTAAACTTTCCCACGCTGAGTCCTAGCATGACAGCAAGATTGTGCTGGAGCACTGTAGCCCTGATTTTACACTATTCATGCCAGTGTGATATTTTTCCCCTCCGTAAGCAGATATCCTAGTGTGAAGTAGATTTGGCTCCAAGGAAATGTTAAATTAATTAAAGCTAAGGTAGATGGAGTTGCTGTAGGGCTGCTGTGAGGTGTTTACTATGAGGGCTTCTTTCTGCTACCCCCCTCTCCCTGCCTGACACAGTGATTAATGGGGGCTGTTGCCTGGCAGTCCACGCTTTGCCCTCTAGGAGGAGGATTGGTCTCAGGAGCTTGGGGGAGGTGGGGAGGGGGGCATGTTTGTGCTACATTTATGCCTAATGACAGAGTTTTCACGCTCACGCTAACACTGCCGCAGACCAGATGTACCTTATTAATTGGCTACAAAGTAAAGAAGGAGAAAAAACTAGGGGTTACGTGGCTGGTGTGCTTTTAATTGGAATTCACTTGAGGCTTTCGGTGTGAAGCGTGGAGGTGGACATCTAGTGTAGCGATTTTTATGAAGACAGGAGCCTGGTGCAGATGACCTACTATAGTATTTCCACTGTGACTGTAATGATGAACACTACTATAAGCAGGGTCATGATCATAAACGTTTTGTCGTTGTGTTTTTCAGGAAAAGCTCATCCCAGAGATAGCCGCTAGCCACGGCATCCTCATCACTTCGTACTCGTACGTGCGCATCATGCAGGATTACATCCAGAAATATGACTGGCATTACGCCATCCTGGATGAGGGCCACAAGATCAGGAACCCCAATGCTGGAGTCACTATTGCATGCAAGCAGGTGAACAGGACCTTTATATCACAGGGTCTGTACCATGACCATAGGGTCAGAACTACTGACTCTTTACTCGTCAGATGAGGTGATGGAGCTATAATTTATAATAACAAACTGTATGTTATTATAAATGTTTTGCTCCAATTAAGGCATTCACACCACCCTCACTGATAATGCAGGTTCCAGTTGTAGTCTGAAATCTCAGCCTTACCCACTCAGACCTCTTATCTTACTTTCCTCCACTTCTTAATTAATTTATGTGTGCTATAGCATTATGGATCACAATATTAAAAAATCCATTGGAAATTCCACATCTCTTCGATTTGGTATTGAATAAACTGAAGCTAATGGTGCTTTTAGGCCTAATGTATCACAAAGAGTTTTCATTGTCAAATAATTCCTGACTATTGTTAACTGCGTACCGTAATTTGCTTTTACCATTGAGGCTTAAAAAATGTGTTTTGTCATCCACTTTATATTCTACATTCCACTTTATATACTTTTTACTTTGCTTCCACTTTATCTGCTTTGTAGCTTATATGCACTTTCTTTTGTGTGATATCTCAGGAGAATTTTACAATGCTGATAACTTCTGAACTTGTTGCTTTTGTTTTTCTGCTCCTAGTTCCGGACCCCCCATCGTTTCATCCTCTCCGGCTCACCCATGCAGAATAACCTAAAAGAGCTGTGGTCCCTCTTTGACTTTGTGTTTCCAGGGAAACTGGGCACTCTCCCGGTCTTCATGGAGCAGTTCTCAGTGCCTATCACCATGGGTGGATATTCCAATGCCTCTCCAGTGCAGGTAGGAGACCACAATCCACAATCGCAGTCATTCTCTAACATGCACCACTTGAAGCATCCATTAAAAAATCTACTCTGATTAAATTTATATGAATATATGATCTTATTCCTCTAATACAAATGTATATTAAGGGCAAATTAATGTTCACTGTATATTTGCACTGTATATAGCCATGTTTTTTTTTTTGTTTTAAATCACTCAGAGCATTTGGCCACATTCATTGTTGTGTTTTACAGTTTCACACCAATCTAATAAACATAACCTGTGATCAGAAGAGAATACTGCCACAAGAAACAACTCATTTACATATATCTATCTGCCTATGCAGCCTGCAGCAGTTTAGCCCCACCCATTCATAGTGACATTTTAAGCAGAGTTTCAGCTCTGCCTGCTTTATAATAAAGCACAATACAGGCGAGCCGATCAAAACAGTATCCAAATCCTATATCAGTCTTAAAGGCACAATTAACAAAAACACAACGTTGGAAAATGGTCATTTGAAAATTATTTAAGACCATTTTTGGTACATAAAACCAACCAAAATGGATCTCAAGGGGAAAAATAAAACCCAAGAAAAATGTAGGATATGGGCCTTTTAATTAAAGTGAGTTTGCCACTTTAGCACCATGACAATGGCAGCCTACATGCTATGAAAAGAATATGGATGTGCTATTATTAACCTCTTTAATAATACACTTGCTTCATGAATTTTATTTCCTGGTTTGAGTGGTCACTAAAGCTTCCTTTGCCAATAATAAAGACCTTTATAATAAATATTAATGTTATTAAATGGTTAGACAGGCCCATGACTCACGTAGCTTCTCTTCTCAGCAGTCATTATTCAGATACTGCACA
Source organism: Colossoma macropomum (assembly GCF_904425465.1). NCBI lineage: Eukaryota > Metazoa > Chordata > Actinopteri > Characiformes > Serrasalmidae > Colossoma > Colossoma macropomum. The sequence goes on along the minus strand of NW_023494791.1, from coordinate 17,456,175 downwards.
TATGCTTTCTACACATACAGATTTTACCTTTTTTATTCCACAGAAAGACGTAACATGAACGTATTTATGTTTAGAGATTTTTAGGTAAAGTATCCAAATGAAAATTAGCTATCAAATTATATGTCCTCAGTCTGCGTTTTATTGTGTTAAATTCTGTTTGTGAATAAAATGGCCCCTGGTGTCAAGACTCATGTTCCTCTTGAGTTAATCAGCAATGAGAGGAGGACATGATGCCTGAAGCATTTTCCACAAGCTCTATTACTGTAGCATATGCTCTCACACCCTTCACGTGCTTTCATTCAGCTAATCGCACTGTCCTCTTTTCTCTCCCTTTCTTCTTCTCTCTCCGTAGTGCTCTCTCTTGTTTTCTCAAGTGTGCTCTAATCCAGGCTTATTGTGTGCCCTGAAGTGTTGTGGGCCTACTGCTGGCTTTCTTTTGATCTGCGGATCCCTTTAAATTACTGCTAAATGGCATTTGGCCTAACACTGGATCAGGAGAACATTATTGATAAAAGCGTGTGGGCCCCCTCTGGAGTCCAGCAGCACTCTTATGAATCTTTAATGTGTCAATCTGCTGAAAGGAAGAGAAGAGAGGGCTGCTGCTGACATGCCTCAGGACACACAACTCTGCTAGCACTTTATAAAATGTGTACTCATTTGCTGTTATTTAGAAGTGAATATTTACTGTGTACTGTCTCTAGGAAAAAGACAGTGGAATCAAATTTGAATTGTAATTTAACTTCTCTCACTCATGCTATAAGAGATGGCAGTGGGTTCACCACACTTACTTTTTCCTGGTTTTGAAATAATCTTGGAGGTTGTTGATATTTTTGCCCTCTTTGTCTCCTTAGGTGCAAACAGCTTATAAGTGTGCCTGTGTCCTTCGTGACAGCATCAACCCATACCTGCTGAGGAGAATGAAAGCTGACGTAAAGGCTAATCTCTCGTTACCAGACAAAAACGAGCAGGTCTGCACACAGCCTACACCAACAATTTATACATATACGAAAGACACCAGTTGACTGTTACAGTTTTTTGTATCTGCATAGAAAAATTTAAGAACCTTAAATAAATCTGACAAGTATAATAGCTATAGTGGTTAGACAGGAATTTTGAAAATTTCTGCACAATTCATTGGATAAGATATAAAGATAGAGAAACTTACTGAGTCACAATTGTTCACAACAGTAGTGATAGGAAGCAGACGCCTGAAGCATTTAATGCCTCTAAAAGCTGCCTCACAGAAAGTTGTCATATGAAATAGTTACAAACATTGAGGCAGTAGTTTTGTGATAAACATTTAGCTTAAAACATATTTTTTGAGAATATGCAGGGGGGAGATGTACATGCAGAGTGTTGTAAAGCAAAGTCGTCCCCAAACCTTCTATTTTTCTGATTTATCACAGTTTTACCATTTTCAAAATTACATATAAAAACTCAGGAGACGTGTAGATTCACTCATCCTTTTGGATAGTTAATAAAATGGCTATATTTGTGTTGTGACAGTGTGACCCCTGGTTTCTACCACCACTGGTGTTTCTTCACCATTTCATCTCAAACACTCTAAATAACTTGGTTTACTCCTCAACTCCTGAAACAGTGGAATTCACTTTTAAATATATGTAGCTATATGTTTTGTTTTTTGTTTTTTTGTTTTTTTTCCAGGTGCTTTTTTGCAGATTAACTGAAGAACAACGGAAAGTCTATCAGGACTTTCTGGATTCCAAGGAAGTCTACCAGATTCTGAATGGAGATATGCAGGTAATTCTGCTTTTGTCTTCACACTGAAACATCCACAAATGATGAGAAGATGGGCAAGCGTGAAAGATCATAGTGGAGGATGTTAGTAAGTCATTAGTTGGTTAGTACAAACTGACCGCTTTCATATTGAGTCCAGAAACAAGATAAAGTACTGAGGCACAGCTTAAGGATAGTTTATATGTCTTCTATAGAATATATAAATGGAAGATAAATAGAGTGCTAACAGATGGAATATTATATTCATTTGTTGTTCATTTTTAATAATAAGGCACACTTTGTTGCTTCCCTGGAACGAGAAAGCCTCATTCATTATTCAGTTTACTGTCCAGCAGCGTAGCTCTCCCTTTGCTGTCACTTCACACATACATCAGTGCTGCGTGCTGTTTGAAAAATGTGGACAATTGCTTAGTTTTTGTTGCTGAATGTTCAGTTATGTCTGTGAAGGTATCTGTTAATATATTTCAGGTTCTGTTTTTCTTATTCTTACATATTAAAGTTCATATTTGCACAGTCCAAGCATTCTATGGATCGGGGTGCCCATGGAGAACAACCACCGTGGAGATTTCAGATGTAGCACACCTGGCTCTAATAGTCAGATGCCACTGAAGGCCTCTATTACCTGGATCAGGTCTGTTAGATTAGGAGCTATACTCTTCAGGGTGGTAGATCTCCAGTACCAGGATTCGGGTACCCCTGCTATAAATCTGCGAGCTGTAGTTTTATGTGCACACTGTCATGAAGGTTTTCCAAATAAGCTATTCATCACTGAGCTCCAAATGTGTGCGGAAGCAAAGGCTATGGGACTTTAGTGCAGTTTACAAACCTCTTTTGTGGTCACAATAGTCCATTAATGGACATATATAATGCAAGGACCATTGAACTCTCTGAAGTAAGAGACTTCTTTTTACTTTACTGTGCTCAGTGACCGTTATTAAATCAGTTGAATTTATTAAGGCCTTCATGAGCATTGTTTGACAGAAGGTTTCCTTTTTTTTAATTGTTTCCTTAAATATTAAGCTTAAGCCTGCATTCCCTTTGTCTAGGTTTTCTCTGGCCTGATAGCCCTAAGGAAGATTTGTAACCACCCCGACCTGTTCACTGGCGGGCCGCGGTTGCTAAGGGGCGTACCTGAAGAGGAACTGACTGAGGAAGAGCACTTTGGATACTGGAAACGCTCGGGCAAGCTAATAGTGGTGGAGTCTCTGCTCAGGCTGTGGTTTAAACAGGGACACAGAGTTCTGCTTTTCACGCAGTCCAGACAGGTCAGTGTTCTGAATTCCAAATAAGACAGAACAGTACAGACTGATTGAAGAGAGAGAGAGAGTACAGAAGTGCAAATCTACAAGGAGAGGTCTTGTTGGAAGAAAAATACAACAAGGCATTTTTTTCTGTAATTAAACCCTGACTTGTAAATTATGAGTAGCTATAGAAATATTGGAAAACTCAACCTATGAGATACTCTGATTATATCAATAGAAGGGAAATAGAAGACAACTGTGCAAGTATTTGAATTTCAGCTGTATCTCTAACATGGCAAATGTTTCCATTATATTAAGCTTTCAAATAATGGCCTAACTCTGATGAAATTGTAGATTTATTAAGGCACTGGATTAGAAAGATCACAGAATCGAAAAGATTCATTTCAGCTTTTTCTTATCCAAATTCCTTTAAGAGCATCCATTTATCCTTTGCCTCAGTGGACATGCCTTAAGTAAAGAAATGTGAATAAACCCTGTGTATTGATGGATAAGCTGCACTTGCCGTATCTCCAGAAGAAGCCACTAAAGCACCAATAAAGATATTATGTCATTTTTCCCTCTAATAGAATTCATTATGAGCCCTTATTGCATTGTAGGGTGTCTGTCAGGACCCAGCTGTCTTTGTTCAATAGAAATGAGATTTGGCTTCAGAGGGAACCTAAAACCCACACAGTTGGTACTTCTGTACATGTAATATTAATCTCCCTTAATCCTATTAGCACTAATCCTGTTCTCAATGCTCTGTCTGAAACCATTTCTCCCACACACACAGATGCTGGAGATCCTGGAGGTGTTTGTGAGGGGAAATGGATACTCCTACCTCAAAATGGACGGCACCACCACCATCGCGTCCAGACAGCCACTCATAGCTCAATACAATGAGGTGAAAATGATTATTGATTACTTATGCCTGTTGTGCTGTGCTTTTGATGGTTAACTGTTCTGAGAAAGGATTAAAATGAATAATGAGAACTGTGATTTGATTGGTAGTCACTGTTTTGATAATCTTGCATCTTAATTTTCGACAGATGGTTAAGTGTATGTATATTGGTAAAACCCACTGTGTTTTAATATCACTATGGCTTGGTGTTTTGCAGAACAAGGATATATTCATTTTCCTTCTGACAACCAAAGTCGGTGGATTAGGTGTCAACCTGACGGGCGCAAACAGAGTCATCATCTATGATCCAGACTGGAACCCCAGCACGGACACACAGGTTTGAAAAAAGCGTCACCTCGAGTTTGGCATAATTGGCAAAGCACCTCTGTTATTGGATGCAGTTGTTGAGTGGATGCTTTGAATAAAGCTGCCTTATGAAGTTGCATGTTCAGCAGCTTGAAAGAAATGCAGTGGTCGGCTTCATGTGTTTTGCTGGAAGTATGTGATTGTCTTCACACTCACAGATTTTTTGGTGCCATACAATAGAGCGGTTCAGATAGTAAGTGGAAATTGGAAACGGCTAACACTGGGGACATAACCAGATTCTCTTCTACCTGTAGGCCCGTGAGCGTGCCTGGAGGATAGGACAGAAGCAACAAGTCACTGTTTACAGGCTATTGACTGCTGGGACTATAGAAGAGAAGATTTACCACAGGTTAGTTGTCTGTGATACAGGTTTGAGTTATTACATCTGTTGTGTATTGGAAAGTGTTCACTTTTGGTGAACTGTTCTTATTTTTCTGAGCACAGGCTTTTAAAATACATTCCCTTATTTGTAATTATTTCTGCTTTGCTTTTATTTGGTAATAATAAGGCAAAGCAATCCACTCCATAATGCCATTGTCTGCAGGAGCTCAACTGACAGTAATTGAAATGGGTTATATTGTCATTAAATATCAAAACAAATTTGCAAATTGGTCGCTAAAGGCAGCCCTAACCCATTGTGTGATTTCATAAGGAGGCAATGGGAATTCCCAGTGACTATGAAATGATAGATTGTTAACATATTAATTTACCAATTTCAGGCTTACTTATGAGCAGATATACTTTTCCAGCAGTTACACCATTAAGCAGGGACATGTGGCAGGATAGGATCAACGCTGATACAGCTTTATTTTGCTGTCATTATGGGAAAGTCTGAAATGGGAAATGGGAAAGTCCACTGTGTTGTAATAGAGATGACAAAACTAATACAATGCTCCCTTGTCTAATTCAACAGACAAATCTTCAAGCAGTTTCTCACCAATCGAGTGCTGAAGGATCCAAAACAGCGGCGTTTTTTTAAGTCCAATGATATTTATGAGCTTTTCACGCTAAGCAGTCCTGACAGTTCTCAAGGAACTGAGACCAGTGCAATATTTGCAGGTATTTATGTAATTATTCATTTAAAGCCATAAATTGATAGTTTTCCACCATGATTGTGGCCATACGAAAAGTAGCATAATTTTCCAAGTTGAGAGATAAATTAAGAAAGTGTCCACTGTACAGTGTGTTGACTGCATATCACTCATCAGTTGTTGAAATCAAAGCTGTAACCCTTGCAGTGTTGCCATAAATTGGTAAATTTGTTTCTGCATCTCTGTTTAGGTACTGGTTCAGATGTACAGATTCCAAAGAGACAAAAAACACCTCATTCTTCTCAGTCAAACCATCTTCATAGACAGATGCCATCCAAGCCAGAGCAGGCCCAGACATCCTCAGTGTGTGTAAAAAACCAAAATACTTCACCTGAGCCATCAAACAGCGACTCTTTAAATGTGAAACCAGCAGCAGGCTCCACTGAGGCCTTATTAACAAACAGTCCTCAAAAAGAACTTTTTGGTGCAAGCACTCCTCAGAAACACAGGGAAAAGAAAAAGCACTGTGACAAAATAGATGGGACAAGTTTGCCCTCAGATAGACATAAAGACAAGCATAAAAAGCGCAAGCACTCTGACAACGCCCGGTTCGAGGGCCATCGTATTTCTCATCTGGTGAAGAAGAGGAGATACAAGAAAGAGGACCATGAGGAAGAGGAGGAAGACAAAAAGGATGAACGCAAGAGTGATGATTATGTTCTTGCCAAACTGTTCAAAAAATCAGGAATCCACAGTGTCATGAAACATGACACAATCATGGAGGCATCAAACCCAGACTATGTCCTGGTGGAGGCTGAGGCCAACAGGGTAGCTAAGGATGCCCTGAGAGCACTGAAGGTGTCTAGGCAACACTGCAGATTGCCCTTCTCCCGAGGATCCACACCAGCCACGCCAGCACCTGTCAGGTAAGAAACCTGCAGCCACTACAGAGACACAAACATTTCTTTTCCTGAATAGAATGACAGCGAGAAAAATACATGATTTCTGTTTTAGAAAAAGATTTGGACAGAAGAAAAATCCTCTTCTCGCCCAGCCATCTGGCACAACACAAAAGCCATCTGAGAAGTGCAAGGTAAAAATGCAATATACGCTATATAAAATGTTGTAAAGATGAGATTATTTTTTTCCTTTTAAATGTCATCAATGTAATTTAATCTTTGTGCATTTATGTAGGATGCAGCCGTTATAAAGAAGTCAGGCATCAAGAAACCAGGATTGACTGCCCACTTCAGTGGAGAGGGAGTGGAGGAAGAGTCCATTTCTGCCTCCCTCTCCTCATCCTCACTGCTGGCCAGAATAAAGGCCAGAAATCATCTTAGCTTACCTCAGGCACAAGAAGAGGAAGAGGATGAGCAAGCAAGTCAGCCGACTGCCACTCCTACTGAACACGATGAGTTGCTGGTGGACCTGAGAAACTTTGTGGCCTTCCAGTCCCAGGTGGATGGTCAGGCCAGCACTAAAGAGATCCTGGAGTATTTCACCCCGAGACTGACCTCTGCACAGACACCAGTGTTCAGAGAACTACTCAGGAACATCTGCGACTTTCATAGGCTTCCTGGGCAAGAGGGGATGTGGAAACTTAAAGCTGACTACAGATGAAGGGAGTGGGATGCATGTACTGTAATGCAGAGAATTTATAAACTGAGATTGATTACCGTTTGTGGTATGCCTGCACACAGCAGTTGGTTTGAATGCAGTTATTTTTAATGGAAAGGTTAATGTTTAGTATGTGTGTAGACGTAGTGTAATGACAAAAAGGTGCAGATAAATTGTGGTCGTATAGTTCAGTCGACATCACTCCTTTATACGGAATTGCAAGATTCAAACTTGATTACCGACCCTGTATATAAAGGGAGATTGTTGATTTATTTTTGTTTCTGTTCTTTTGCACATTCATTTGTTTTTGTGTTAAACCTGGAATTTACTTGATCTCTATATGCTCCATTTGCTCTGTATAACTGTAAAGAAATGTCATTCAGGGAGACAATGCCAGCCTACAACTGTGATTGTAACTTATTATTTTTTTTAGACTCACAGCTTTGAATGAGTAATTCAAATCTGTATTGCCTTTTTGTGTGGCAAGGCATATTTATGTTTTGTACAGATGTGTACAAGTAATACCACCATCGCTGTTTACTGACTAAGTAGTTTGTAAACATTCCAAGGATTGGTTACAACAATATACAAGTATCTACCTGAAATCTTCTACCTGTTTATGGAGAAGTGTTGACAGGGCTTGGATTTACAAGCCAATAGGAAGTCCACATACCAGCCAAATGTTACCTAATGTATGCTCATGGCTGTTGGATATTTTTGTAGAACATGGAAAATGTAATGTTACCTCCTTAATATTGTAAGATTATCTTCTGATCTTCCAAATGCAAACACTACATTTTTTGCACATATTCATATTTTTCCGTATCTGTCAGATAAAAACCTCTCATCTCCAAAATGCTATTTTTACAGTAGAAAGAGAAACATTCTTAACATTTAAGGCAAGTTAATATGAATAGATTACTCACCCAATTTCTCACCCAAAATGAAGCATTTCTATTGGTCCATTTTTCATGTAATGTTCACTCAGTATAAAGGACAGCCAACTTTTTCATAGTAAGAAAGTGAAAATGACAAAAATTGAGATACAAGGTTTTGTTCTGAGAGCAACAGTACACTTTTTCTCCACATGTGAACATTGCTCAGCTAGGCTATGGTTCTTAAAGACTATGTGAGATGTTGATTTCACCATGATACCTGATTTGACTGGCCATAGAATGTGTGTGTGTTTCAGTCTGTTATGAGTGACTGTCTCATGTGGGTAATGTCATACTCCATACCATTCTCAATTTTTATGAAAGCATTATGAAAAATTAAATTAGTGCTGTGTAATCTCATTGGACTACTTTTCTGGTTAACTCACTGTTTTAATTGACAGATAAAAACGTTTTGATTTTTCGCTCTATTTTGTGTGAATCCTTAACCACCCTTCACTTTTGCTTAGAGATAATTTGTAGAATGTAGACATTTTCTGTCAGTGATAGCTGAGCTCACCAGTGAGTTTAATAACCATATATTAATTTACAATCAGAATATTACAATAATGAGGTCAGATTGCTCTTAGATTAAGGTGGGCTTTTAGACAGCAGGAGCCAAGACCACGCAAGTTACAAATCCCTGAATGCTGCTGGGCTGGTCAACACTGCTGTTAAAGACGCTGACCGCGGTGCTGAAAGTCACTTCTGCTGATATTAAAAGTTTTAATTTTAGAACAAATGCATCATTGCTGTCGTGTTATTGTCTCGAAAACAAATACGACAATGTATTAAGAAGTTTTTAAAAAGTCTTCAAAAAGGCTGGCTTGCTGGACGAATGTGTTTGGACTATAGACTGAAAAGTATTCTAGTTTATTTAATGACAACATTAAGGGGACAGGACAGAGCATAATCCGCGAGGCTTACATTAATCATAGTAATAATAACAATAAATATTATCAATGATTAATAATAGTCATTATTATTATTATTATTATTATTGTTATTATTATTATTATTATTATTATTAAAACACACGTGCCAGTAGTGTAACTACTGAGAGCGAAGTGCCAGTTACTGGCAGTTGTAATGCTATTTTAACATTATTTCAAAAGGACGACTTACAAAATAAACACATAAAACACCGCCTTAAAGTTGTAAAGAGTTATTTGATTTCAGTTTGCCAATGCTTTCTGCCGAGGTCATAATACCAACTTTATTTTCAGCGGTGCATAAATTAATTACACGCATTTAATAACCAAAATATCATTATATTCCCCCCTTAATATCGTAAGCGTTTTACGCGGGGGAAGCGCTTGATCGTGCAGGGCCTCTAACAGGCCATTAGCCGCCTGTAATGCTGTTACAGAGCCAATTAGGCGCCGAGCCGCTTCTTTTTTTGCCCTTTATGTGATTTCAGCCAATCCCGCCCTCCACTCGGAAATTTCAGCTGCTACTCAGAGCCTCATTCTGCGCGTCTGCGCGCGCTGCGCCGCTCCCCCGTGCGCGCTGAAACTAATTGAAAGGGTCCCGCTGCAGGTCATTTAGGCAGCAAAGCTGAATAAATCCTCGGACCCCGTGCTGTGAACAAAATCAAAACCGCGGACGGACGAGCGCTCAGCAAGTGGATCCCCGCGTAAAGTGGACCCTTAACCCATATAAGGAGCAATTACTGCTCTGACAGCCAATTTAAAATCCAAAAACAGTCATCTGGATTTTTAATATAAAAAGATACTGAGGAGAATTAAAAAAAAAACAAAGCGGCAGCACGCGCGTGTTTCTGGTTTGGGAATAAGGGTGCAGCCCACCGGGCAGCGGAGCAGCAGTGGAGAGGCAGTGGAGAGGCAGCGGAGAGGCAGCGGAGAGGCAGTGGAGGTGCACAGCGCAGCCACGCCGCTGAGAGTTTGACGTTGAGCACCACGTGTGCGCGAGCGGGCGGATCTGCCCCAACCACAACAGCACCTAATCGGATTAAGGCCAATTACGCGGGAGATTATAAAGGCAAGTGGCGCGAGCCTGAAACGTTCTGTGGGCAAAGACATCCGGACACTCCCTCCTCGTGTGGGAGCGTCAGGGGGGGAGCAGGGAGGAGGACACAGAGAGTAAAAGAGAAGGACTCCAGGACTGACAGAAATCCGAAGACAGGACGGGAGGGACTCCTATTCTCACGAGCTCTTCATCACAGGACACTCCACAACTCCTGGAGGTAGGAACATTCATTCATTCTCATCTGAGCAGGACAGAGTTAAGTACTGTGGGAGTGTGACAGAGGACACTTTAAAACTTATTCCCATTTCAGCTGAACTCCCTCTGTGTTATTTCTAAATGTTGGGAGTAAAGGAACTGAATTTACAAAGTTATGCCTTTATTATTCAGATCTGTCACTCTGACTTTGGTCACATATAAATATGTAATTGTCCCATATGACCTGATATACCATCATACCTAAATGCGGAGCTCAGTTCTAACCCTAATCCCGCCTCATCCAGTTTATAATGTTTTCAGTAGTGCTTGACGAGTTCGATAAAGTGTATTAGACTGGATTTGAGACCAAATCTGATGGACATATGGAACAGCGTTTCTTGTCAAGTGTTTTAAGTTTTAAGGAATTTTAAGGAATTTACTTTTTTAATCATTCGGCTGGTTCCAGAGATGTTCTCAAGGTTCGTTTCTAAGGCCGCATATGTAATCATTTAAAATGAGACAGTAACAGTAAAATGTTGACTGTGGGCTATTTTTTTATTATTTGTCAGAACGCAGCATCGCCAAATACTCCAATTCTGAATTTGTCCAGTAAAGCCCAGAGGAGCAGCAGCATGTTTTACTTCCACTGTCCTCCTCAGCTGGAGGGCGAGTGCTGCAGGACAAACTCATGTAAGTACTTTTTCTGCTCTACACGGACTGGCATGAAAATCATTTTAACTGTTTAACTGTTTTACGGTTTTGATTATTAGCTGGCCTTAATATTGCTGGAAAAAATAACCCTCAATTACAGTGTTGCTGTAAATTTATTTATGTATGTACGATCCTCACATTTAAAAATCTTGATTAAATTTAATCTTCATGCAGCATAAACCGAAAAAAGGAAAAGAAAACAAAAAATGAAAACAAAATAAATTATTTCAGTGCATTTCTTCGAGAACCAGGCCGAACAGCATATTTCGTGAGAACCGAGAGGTTTTTTTTCTAACATTTTGGCCAGCGCGTTAGTGAGAGCCACTCTTGCCCTGGAGCCGTGGCTTTATTGTTGGGCTCAGATGGTTCATGTGGAGCCTTTCAGTGCTCCATCTCCTCATTCCCCAATTCAGCAACTCATCCTAAATCCCCCCACCCCCCAACTCACCCATCTAAAATCATCAGTCCTGCGGGGAAAGCCGCTGGAGGAATGAAACTTTAAACACGAGCCCGAGAACAACTGTTAAATGACTAATCTGATTTCAAAGACTGGAAATGTTCTGTTTTTAAATTACGATTGTAAATCAAATCCGAACTGCAATTTCAGTGAACACGAACGGCTTTGGGAATCACTCCTCTGGAGACTTCGATGATGGTTTTCTTCGGAGGAAACAGCGGAGGAACAGAACCACCTTCACTTTACAGCAGGTAGACTGAGCTCACTTTACAGCAGGTAGACTGAACTCACTTTACAGCAGGTAGACTGAACTCACTTTACAGCAGGTAGACTGAGCTCACTTTACAGCAGGTAGACTCACTTTACAGCAGGTAGACTGAGCTCACTTTACAGCAGGTAGACTGAACTCACTTTACAGCAGGTAGACTGAGCTCACTTTACAGCAGGTAGACTGAGCTCACTTTACAGTCTGCATATTTCTAAAGGACACAATTCGACTGTTACAGCTCATGTAGCCTTTTGGAAAATATGGAATGATTATTCTTCATTAAAGGAAAAACAAACGAAAAACGAAAAGTTAGTGTGTATTATTTTTTTGTATTTGCAGCTGGAAGCTCTGGAAGCCGTGTTCGCCCAAACTCACTATCCGGATGTGTTTACAAGAGAAGAGCTAGCTATGAAAATCAACCTGACGGAGGCCCGGGTCCAGGTAAAGACCCCCGCCCCCCCGACGACCCCTCTCACTGCCCCCCTCCTGCCCCGAGCTACACTGCGCCCCCAGCCCGGCGGGCCAGAGCCACTCTGTCATTTCCGCGGTGCACTTTAATAACATCAACATAATGCGGAATATTAGATTAGGTTGATTAATCGGTCATTCATAATTAACTAGCGATAATGTTCTCCACTCATTTGCGCGCGTCTCTAAGGTATAAAAATTACTTAGATGCCTTTTTTTCCATTTCTGGGCTTCAGAAAAAAATAACACAGAGGATGCATTGCTGTGGAGCGCTGTGGGAAAGGCGGCCTATAAATGTCCAGCTCAGAGCCAAATGTCCTCTCAGCCTCGCCAGCACCTGAAATGTCTCTGTTTGTATTTTGCAGCTTCGCGAACGCCGGTGATATTATAAATTTGCCCGCGCGTAATTAAATCCAGCGTGTCCTGTGTGTAATTTCCTGCATTCCAGATTCGCTTTTGGGTTTCCTTGTGAGCGCAGATCTAATTGTGAGAAATATAATAGTTTGCCTTTAGTTCCCCAGGGTCATCTTACTATCGCTTAAAACCAATGGCTGCAAAGCGCTAATGGAATTCGCTGCTGTAAATTAGGGATGGTAAACAAATTATTTCACTCTAATCGGATTACCACATTCGTATTATTAAATCTGAACATGAATCAGTTGCAGCATGCAGGGATATTAAACTTACATTATTATTAGGGAATAAATTTTCTCTTTGTTGTAGCATTGTAGGCGCCCTCCTCCCCCCCTCCCTTTTTGAAAGTGTCAATTGGCTTTGGTTGCATTAAGAACAAACTGCAAATTGAGATTAATGGTGCAATTATAGACCATTCAGTGCTGGGGGATCATGACTTCTAGCTGGAAGGTGCAAGGGTGAGATAATGTTGCCACAATTACATTCGGAATATTGTTGTCCTGCCAGTAAACTGTTGTCTCCCATTATGCTGAGTGAATGCTATATGTGTAGGGCTTGTGTTGGGCTTTTTGTTTGTCTGTTGACATCATTGTACCTTTGCACAATGCCGGCCAGGCAGCGGAGATATGACTCCATTATGCCCCCTTTCCTATTCAAATATGATTAATGCGTTAGAGAGCACAGACTTAATCGAATCTGATGTTGTCAAACAATCACTAAATAGGGAAATAAACGACTTCATCATGGCACTCTCTCAGAAGCAGGGAGACTGTCAGTAGGAAGTCATTAAAAAATGATAATGAAAAATTGCTCAATTAAATGTTGTTATAGGCAATGACCTTCATTCAATTAAGATACAAGAACTTGGGTGCATATGCTCAGCAATTGTGTTCATGAAGTTTGAAATAAGTCGCCGTCCACTCGTGGGAGGTACTGCTGGCTGGTGCTTAAGAGCCAGCACAGCGAAAGATGAAGAAATTGTGTATGAAAAAATAAATAAATACAGCAGTGGATTTTATATCTGACTACATGAACACACTAATGCCATTGTTGTGCTGTAGAGCCTCTGGAATGGCATTTTTTTTACACCGAAAGAAGGAGTTTAACACAACCTGTTTACCTCTACATGTCTTTCATGGTGATGCTCATGAATCCAACACTTTCTGTCCAGGTGTGGTTTCAGAACCGAAGAGCAAAGTGGAGGAAAACAGAACGAGGCAGCTCAGATCAGGAGGGCGGTAAGGAGCAGATGAGTGAAGGGACTGCTCCTGCTAGAAACCTCAGCCAGTCCCCTGTGGATCAAAGCAGAAACAAAAAAGAACCTCTGGAAGCACAACAAAAGTGCGTTTATCATCTGTTACAATGATGTATACAATTGCTTATGCATATATGTATTCAGAGGTATAATTCTGTGCGCTTTCTTTCTTGCACATTTCTCAGTATTAACAGGGCGGTTGGTCCTGGAGGGCCTTTTTTCCCATCCTGTTTGCCTGGGACTCTTCTGAACACTGCCACATATGCCCAAGCTTTGTCACAAGTGGCAACTTTAAAAGGTAACTTTTTTCAAATAGTAATTTTTCAAAGCAATATCTTTTTGGTATTACATTCATTTAACATAATGCGTAGATAGGACACACTGTCTGACCAATCAAAAAAAATTATATATTTATTTATATATATATATTATTTTATATATATATATATATATATATATATATATATATATTATATATTATATATATAATTATATCCTATGGAAACTATTACTATATTGTAATATTGTGTATTAGCATGTCCTTTATTTTAAACTTTGTACTGAAAGAGAAATGATATTGATTTAGTTTCTTTGTTAAGGTTTTCACATAATATGGTTTAATCAAAGCTACACGGACAAATTCCTAAGTTCAAGCTAACAGACTTTCTAATCCTATGACAGCTGCATTTCTTTAAAAAAGGGGCTGAAAATGTTATCACCATGTAATAAAAGCAATAGATAGGAGTAGAGTGGGATGAATTACCACCTTAGTAAACCTAGCATGGAGGTCATAAACTGTATCTACCTTTGCCTTATATAAATCTTATTATTGTATTTTCCAGCAGGAAGCCCTCTGTGCTCTTGCTGTGTGCCGGACCCAATGGGCCTGTCCTTCTTGCCTCCTTATGGGTGCCAGAGTAACCGGACGGCCAGTGTGGCAGCGCTGCGCATGAAGGCCAGGGAACACTCTGAGGCTTTGCTGCAGTCAGCTAACCTGCATGTGGCAGGAGCAGCTGGCCTGGGTCAAAGCCCCAGCGCTGTTGGAGGGGGAGACTCCAGTCCTGGCTCTAGTTCCTCAAAGGTCCCAAACCGGGGAACTTCCCCTGACAAGCAGCTGCATTGCCCCAAGGAAGGCCCGGATAAAAAATAAGGGAGCCCTTTTGCCCAGAAAGCACATTTTGTCCCGACATAAGGATTTACAATCTTATAAAGAATGCCTGCTGCCCCTTTCCTCACATGCACTGACATACAACAGAGGACGAGGTGTTCAGTGCATTCTACTGCTGTATACTTTGAGTGTTTGTGCATCAAACTATTTATTCAATTGTAATTTATCTATTATTGTTAAATTTTGTTCATTATTATGACTGATATGTTTGCTCATATACGTATGCCACTGTAACTGGTTTTTGATGGTAGAGGACACTGAATGCACTGTGTAGGGGAAGAGTTTACCCTGGCTGCCAATGTGAATTCATATTTTTCCAACCACTTTGATGTAGGGCTTATACTGCCTTGTATACTGTGAAGTCAGGTGATGTTAGAAACTGCATTGTGTCAAGAACAATTTCTTAATGTAAAAGTATACCATGCACAAATATAAATGACCCAATGTGAAATAATATGCACATGTATATCTATTGTGTTGTGTTGACTCGGCATACGTTCTGGATAGGCAATGTCAGTCTCACCGGTCATGATGATGTGATAATAGTATACAGTATGTGACATGCTTCTTGTCATCACATCTGCAAGGCAATGATAGACTGCGAGCGTTCTCACTCTGGTCCTGTTTTGACACGCTCTTTAAAGCAATTAAACATGTAGGCATTCATGTACATCTCCTGTTGCCTATTGCTCACACCATCTGGCTGTGATCAATTATTAATTGACTTCCCCCTATACAAAAGGTACTGCTGAAAAGTGGATGGTTAGTCTTATTATTTATTTAGTTTAACATACACCACTGACTCTTTCTCACTTGATGCATGGCCAAGTTACGCTGTGTTCCGAACTGAGACTGAGATGATGCTAATTTGGATTGTGTAGATTAGATCTGATATGCGCTGAACCACCCATAAAGTGGCTTGGATGATGCTGCAGACAAGGATATGGATAGATGAATTGGTGTGCTTTAATATACACTCTCAGAAAAAAAGCTATGAAACTGTCACTGCGGCAGTACCCCTCTTGTCACTGTGGCGGTACCCTCAAGGGTACATCTCAGTACCTTCATTCAGGGAACATAATTGTATCATAATCCAATGAAATTATATTTTCTTAGTTGTATTGACTCCACAACCCGTCTCGTCTCCAGGCTTTTTATTTTATTGTTCTGTTTTAAAACTTTAGGTTCTAAAAATACAAAAATGTTCTTTTCTACTAAGAAAAACCTATTTAAGGTACACAATTGGACCTTAAAACCACTGTTGTACTTTTGAGGGTACATTTACATTGTTTGTACCTTGAACAAAAATGTACCTGCACAGTGCCTTTATTTCTCACAGTGTCCAAGTGTGCTGCAGAGCTAGGAATGTTCTCTAACAGCGTACATTTGCGGGGTTTGTCTACTAAAATGAAGTGCTATGGTTGTCTTCATTTCCAAGAAACTATGACAGCCAGGATCAGTCTTAGAACGGAAAGTAGTCCAAGTTTTTATATGTCAGTATGGTCTAATGAAAAATGGCTCATGCGACTGACGTTCGTAAGATAAAACTAAATTCTAGCGTTCCTTTTAAGGAGTCAGCCAGAATACAAGCCGATACATCAATGAAGTGTCAAAGTTAATGCGCTGCTACACAAAAAAACGCATGCTGTTTTATTAATATCATCCTTTTTTGTAGATTATTTCCTCTAAGTGATGAGTAGACATATCAACCTTCATAAGCTTGTAGAATTTTGTGGAAAAGCGCGTAATTTACAGGTCAGACACATGGATGTACAACACTTAATAGGACTGCATATGAAAAGGACTTAAATTGATTAAATTTATGTCCTTGAGGATTTTCAGGAAATTACTTTTGATAGTCAATAACACAATTAAGCAAACTACACACACATTAGCATGAATAATTGATATGGAATTATGTATCATCACAAAGTACTGTTTTAATAATTCATAATGCGACACCCTACCGACATGGCAGAGCCAGATAATGTCAGAAGTGCTGCCTTGTGGCAGAACATAGTCTGCTTTATGCTTTTCAGAAGAACACATTTTCGTAGTTTCATGAAAGTGTACGTGAATGTCTGCACGTGAGCTCAATGTTTAAATGAAGAAGACAGACTTTCATTTAGGATAATAATCCATCTCGTGCAGCCAAACAGATAACCGGTGTAAGCAGTGATAATAAACATCTAATGTTGGCATCACTTTAGAGCTCTGATCATTTTATATAACATTAGAAGATTGACAATTTATTATTCTATAAATCTAAACATTCACAGCAAAAGTTTCACCTTTGACATAAGATTGATGGCATCACAGACTCTCACAAAGAGAAGGATGGAGGAAAGTCATAATTCAGGCACATAAAAAAAAACTATAAATATATGAATATATCAATAATATCAAGTTTGGAAGGTAGTCTGATTAGTGTGTCAGAGTTAAAGTTCTAAGTTTATAAACTGTTGTGTGGTTAAGTTTTGCTGGTCCTCAGAACATCAGACTATCTACCTCAATTCAAAGTTCAACTTTGCACTGTGACACACAATAACAGAGCACTGTTTAGAGGGAACTGGTGCTGTTTCTTTGAGAAACTCCACTGTATGTCTTTGAGAAAGGAACAATTTTAGGAAAATGTCTTGTTAATAATCAATTTTCAAAATGAGTTATTACAGTGTTGAGACAAATGGGTCGCGATGGTTTAAACAATCAAGTTGTTTAGTAAGCTACATTTGAAGGGAGGTCTTAGTAACACTGAAATGTCCATGTGGATTATTGATTATTCAGTGCCATTACATACATTCCAGCAGTAATTCATTCTATTATGAGAAGCATTGTTATATCAAATTAGCTGGAGAGTAGCCAAGCAAACCTAGAAAAAATGATAACACAAATCATTTGTTTCAAATTCTGTTTCAGTGACGTTAATGGGTTCTTTTGTTCCATTAATGATACATTGTCAGTGAAGCTATATCCAAACTCTGGAGAACTGCCTGTTTGGAGATGTACGCCTGCTGCACAGGCCATGATAAGGGCAGCATGTATGCATCACAGCTGCTCATACCTGCATTAGAAGATCAATAACTCAATCAATTTGGTTCATCTGTGGTAAAGATAATACTGACAGGGTATTTGTTAATGCATCTGACAGTGCTCTAATGGTTCCCCATAACTTTCTCAGACAAAAAAATCTAATGGTGACCTGGCATGCTTTTTTTACAGATACAATAACAGAATAAGAGAAGGCCCTATAGTTTTTCATACTTTGTAATAACAGGCAGTATATTGCTAATTTTCAGTGAGATACATGCTAGACATTAAATAATTTAAACAGATGCATGGTAGAAGTGGTCAGATTACCTGTCTTAATATAAGAACTCATTCTTAAATAACATTTGAGGGTAATATATTGTTTAACAAAATTTCATTTGATTCATGGGTCAATATTTTAATAGAATTAATTTCCACTTGTAATACCATATACCACCATGGCATAACAGGTTACAATACTACCAGAGACCACTAGAGTGGTCTGTTGTGCACATACTTTAACTGGAAGCAAATTAAGTCAGTAATAGATGTGAAGAATTAAGATGTTAAACCTCTGAAAGGAAGAAGATAAGACAGACAAAAGGCAGTGCTTCATCTTTAAGGCTGTAATGAATAAAATCAGTGCCCTTGCAAAGAAAAAAGGTACTCAGCAAACACACTTGACATTCATTTCTGTCTTTAATAACCTGGTACTGCATTTCCTTCTGAAAGACTTGAAAAAAATCCACAAAAGCCATAATTTACAAATATTAATTGCTTTAAAAGGTATGAACATGGTCATACAGGATACGTCTTCTGATTTTCACTCACATGTAAATATATAACTCTGCTAAAACACAAGAAGAGTTATTTCATTCTATCTAACAGTCAATTAACTGCGTGGGTGGGGAGAGTCTCACTGTAATCATTTTGACCAAATCTTCTTTTTTTTAATGCAGTTTGTGCACATTCATTTGTTAGGGGGTTTAAAAATCTGGCCATCAAGATGACGATTGTTAAGCAGTTTCAGTTCCAGTCACCATGAACTGTACAGTGGAAACAAAAGCCGTTTTTACTTACATTTACAAAACATTTAAGTGTTTATGATATTTAATGCTAAAGGTAAATTCCTGGGAGATTATCATCCCATTTCCTCCATAATGGAAGTCTTACCCTCCTTTGGTGGTGCTATGAGTCCAGGCAGTGCAATTGAGGCTAGTTGTTGAAACTTGCCCACTGTGAGATAAAATATACGTACACTGCTAAACTATTTTTCAAAACACATTTAAAATGGAATGCTTCACAGATATGTCCTTAACACTGTCTTACAATAAATAGCCCTGCTTTTCCTATAGCTATAGATTGCAAATGAAAAAAAATCGTTGCAGTTTAAAAGCAAGCCTTAAAAATCTACATCAAACAGCAAAAATGTACTTAATGAACCCTTAAATAGGTTCTTATTCAAATATGTCAGATATACATTCATATTTTCAGATTTCTGTAAAGATAAAAATACAGTGTTTACTTTAGAAAAGACTAGCCGGTCAACATCAGTCATGTGCTCTCCATAGCAAAGTCCTCTAATTCACTCATTGTTATGATATCTGTATGTCTTGAAGCAACGTTGACATTATTGTCAGTGTATACAGATTCCCTGCCAGAGTTTTCATGTGTCCCAGGCACAGCTTCGTTGTACTCTTGGGCGTTTTTGTGGTAATTTGGCTGATAAGTCTCCGATCTCCAGGGATCCCTGCTTGCTTCTAGCTTATTCTGTTCCTCCACAACAGTGGCTGGTGCTGACATTTGGGATGACGACCTCATGGAGGGTAAGGATGAGACTGACATGGGCAGAAAACCAGGGTACACTACATATGAGTGATTCAACACAGGCTGTGGCTGTGAAATGGTGCCCTGGGTCCTCTGGCGCACATTGAGCTGGACATATTTACCTGTTTCAGGGTCAAAAAAAGTCTTTGTCTTGACCTGCACTGGCATGTCCACCATGAAGTACTGCCCTGAGTTTGGATCTTGTAAAAGTTTTCTCTGGGTCATTGGGAAAGGATGGGCCATGAGGCTAGGAGCAGGAGGTGCATAACTTGGTTCAACATGGTAGTGGGATATGGGAGGTGAGGGATGTACTGCATGATGTGTCGACAACAGCTCCATAGGTGAAGAGGGCAAACTGGAGACAGCTCGGAGGGACTTGGTCTCAAGCTGTCCTTGGCTATCAGAGGTCAACTTGGCCTCTGCCTTTTGGATTCTCCGAGTAGTAAGCTTCTTAGCACGTCGAAGAGCCTTCTCACTTTTTGGAGGAACAGCAGGTGGTTTGCCCAGTGATCTCACGTCACTACAGGCTGATTCCGGCCTTTCATAGCAAACTGATTCTGGCCTTTCATAACAAGCTGACTCTGGCCTTGTATAGCAAGCTGATTCTGGCCTCACATAGGTATCTCTGTTACCTTTCCTCTCAAAAACATGTGATGTATTCTCTTTCATAACTACAGAACTACCTGCAAAACTCTCTACATCCTCTGACAATGTGCTGACAACAGACCGAGTTTCATCATCGTCAAATACTTGACTCCATCTTCGGTAGCTTCTTGGTTCTTTTGCAGCTGTGAACTCCGAGGACAAACTGTTTTGGGACTGGACCTCTCTCGCTCTAGGAAGTCGATGTGAAGCCACTGCTGGTTCATGCAAGACCGAAGGGTTTGCAGATTCTTTTGCATCGTGCTCGTGACCATGCTCAAGCTCACACTTCTCTGAACTTCTCCAGATCTCTTTTGGGGAGCCAATCCTGAAATCTTCAGAGAATGATCTGTGAAATCGTGGCTTATCAGCTCTAGAAACAGAGGATGTTCTGATGGTGTTATCTTTCACTCTGAACATGGTGGGTTTCCCCATGGCTGGAGAGCACGAGTTGGATCGTGGCCGTGCTGTAGGAATTTCAGTTACCTCTTTCTTTGAAGTTATTCTGTCGCTGAACGGCATTGTTTCATGTATTTCTTTTGGTTTTGGTTCAATTTTTGTGGTACTGACAGTGTAGTATTCGAGCTCCTCCACCTTCTCTCCCTCATTTATTTCTGGTTGCACTGTATTTTGGCTGTCTGCTTGCTTATTTGCTTTATTAAGTACGCTTCCCATTGACACTTGTGGTAGGGAATCCTGTTTTTTCATATGAGGGTAAATTTCTTTTCCCAGACATTTAGCATGAACCGGTTGTCTTAACATGGCTGAGTCAACGTTCTTGCCCTCAACTTGAGTGTTCTTGCCCTGAACTTGTGGATTCGGTGTCTGATGAATTTCATGACTTCTTTGGTATCCACAGTGTCGTTCAGTCGAAGACGTTTTAGTATCTGATTGAATTTGGTTTGTTAATCTTTTCTCTTTAGTACTTTCTGGTTCTTTAACAGCAAATACTCTATCATCTGACCTTTTAGTCAATGAAGAGAGTTTTGGCTGAGGAACAGTTTCATCTCTAGATGTGTATTGATCATGTCCCTCAAGTATTCCCTCAGTAATTTTGCTTCTTTGAAATACAGGCCTATCTCTTTCATGGGCTTGAAATGACTTTGTTGTCTGACTCTCATAGTTCTTCTTCCCAGCCAACTCTCTCTTTGGCTCTGTACCACCTACAGACATAGACAGATTCCCTTCTACACCTTTCTGTGGTGCCAAAGCTAATAAATTATACTTGTGATAGGTGTCAATTTTTTCAAGTAAGTCTTTTTCACTAGTGCTGTCATCTTCAGCAGAGATAACTCTCAGTCTGGCATAGTCTGCTAAAGCTGAAATCTCTGGCCTAGTTGTTTTCTTATCCCTCTTTGTAACCTCTGGCTTGCGGGAAGTACTCTCTTTCTTCTTAAAAGCTGAATCATGCTGACTGGATCCAACAGTGCTTTGTTCATCATATAGACTTTCTTTTGTTTCTGGCAGAAAACCTTTCCCTGGATGATACTGGTAAACATTAGTGCGATCATCATGTTTGACTCGTAAAACTTCTTCACTGCTTGCAACATCCTTTCTAATACTACCACTGCTATCTTTAACCATCACAGAACCAACCTTACTTTTTGTTTGCCCATCATCTTTTCTAACTCTGTCAATTGTGACTTCATCTTTGTCTTGTGGGTTGAGCTGTTCCCTCCTTTAGATTCATGTCACCCTTATTTGATTCACCTTCAATATCTTTCTCAACTTTAACCGAATCTAATGTTTTCTTGGCATTATCCTTATTCACTGTTGTGACTTCATTTTTCATACTTGCTTTCTGACTTGGTGCCAGTTCTAATTTTCCTTTCTGAATTTCAAGTCTTTTTGAACCATCCTCTGTAGTGCCCATAGTAGACAGAGATTTCTGTCCTGTGACTTTTTGAGATGCTGTGTTTTGAGAAATTGCATTCCTAGATAGCACATCTTTGGCACTTGCACTATCTGTCTTAATTTGTTCCTGTTGATCATTTAGGTTGTCTTGCACTGTGACAATGTCTTTGTTTACTTTGAGTTCATGTTTATTCACTTTTTTGTCTTCTAAGGGAGCATTTGGGGTTTTAAATAGACTCTGGTCCATCTTCACGACATTAGAGGCTTTATTGAGTGGATCCTCACTAATACTATAGTTCTCTTTGACTATCTGTTTACTACTAAAGGCAGTAATTCCAATCTCCTTTCTGTCCTTTGTTTCATTGCTTGTCTTGAATTTGTCTTGCTCCTTTTCTGAGAATTCATTTTTCCAGACAAACTCTTTTCTGTTTTGTGAAACTTTGCTGTCTTTGGTTGGAGCAGGTTCTTTACTTAGTGTCTCTGGTTTAACTGCATTAACTGTTTCAGTAATTGCCTTTTGATTGTTTTGAACTGGTGGTATGTCAGGTTTGCGCTTATATAAATATACTTCTGTGTCTTGTGTTGAAACACTGTTGCAGGAGTAAGTCTGGGCCACTTCTTTATCCATAGTTTCACAAACTTTACTGTCTTCTGTAACTGTTTCAGCGGTTTTAGAATTAGTTGGGGCTGAATCTTTCTGTGAGGGGCTGCCAATTACAGTAGTGTTGTTACTTGTGATTGTATAACTAATTTCAGCTGCAGGATGGCTGATATTTTGATTATCACTCTCACTTTCCACTAGTACAGTGTCGGCATTTTTGTTAAGTACTTTGTCACTTTCTTTCTCTTTCTGTCCTTTCTCTCTTGCAAAATCCCCTGCTTGCACTTTCTGTCCAACTTGCATATTGCCTTTTAGTTCAACACTGTCATTTTTTGCACTGTACTGCTTTGAAGCAACAGTAAGCCGAGTATTCTGATTCTCTTCGCAATTTGGCATGACCTCTGATATTGGTGCCTTTTGTTTTTCTGTAATACCCGGTTCATTTTGTAGTTTGCAATTTTCAGGAGTGAACTGCTTTTTATCTTTTGTGTCTTTATCAGAAAGTGCCATGACTCCAGCAGCTGTTTTTGTCAGTCCTCCAATATCTGTCACTGAGTGAGAAATATATTGGTCGTTTTCTCTATCGTCCTCTAAAAGTTCAGTGACTACTTCCAGAGGCTTAGGCTTTCTTGATTCTTGACCAAGTCGTCCAGAGACATCAGTATTTACTGTCTCTGTAGATGCACAGTCATTATCCATTGAGTTTTTCTGTACATTTTCGGAGAGGTTATTTGTATATATTTCAGTTTCTTTTCCTTGCAATTTATCCTGTTCTTTTTGCTCTGGTTTGAGATTAATATTCTCTGTAACGACAAGCCCATATTTGACCAAAAGGCTCTCATACGATGAACTAATATTGTTCACCTCACTTGATCTATGATAATCTTGTTTATCTTTTGTAGCAGGAGAGTCGCACTTTCTTACCATGGTTTCTTTCTCTGCCTTATCAGTATCAAACAATCCTTTGATCTTTTTATCATCACTCGCTTTACTTTCATGATAGTCAGTTTCTTCTGTTTTTGTTTCCTCATTTTTACGGCCAGATGTTTCTTCTTCTTTCTCTGCTCCCTCTGTTGATAGCTGTTTTTGAGCAAAACTGCTTTTCTCTTGATTAACAGGAACATCTGTCAGTGAATTACCAGATAGGCTTGAAACGCAAATGGTATAGATTACAGGTTCATCCTCTGAAACAGCATCTGATTTGCTTGATACACGTATACTGTATATTACAGGCTCATCCACAGATGTATTGTCCTCGTTGCTAGGAATATGAATGACATGGCTTTCAGGCACAGGATTGATGATGTCAGAACTCTTGTCTTGTATAGTCTGGTTATTCGGCTGTTTATCTTTATTATTTACTGTAACATTTACTGTGTGGGGCTTCTCTGGTGACATCTCATATTCAGCACCTGTGGGGCTTGAGTCATTTTCGTTTACTATACTCTTGTCTTTGGACTGTTTAATTTCTTCAGATGCAATTTCTTTCCGTTCATGGAGGTCCTTTTCATTTTGGGCCTGATTTTCACTGCCTGGTGGTCCGTCACCGTCTTGTTGAAGTTGCTGATCGCTGCTTGCTGTGACTGCAACAGTCTTCACCTCTGGGCTGTTTGTTTGGTAGTTTGTACTGTTGATTTCCTGCTTAGACTGAGACAGCTCCAGTGCTTCGCCCTTTTCTGAGTGCATATTCTCTTCTTTCTTTTGATTAGGTTCTTTTAGCAGAGACTGCTCCTTAACTTCAGCAGACACAGGTTTAATTTTTTCCTCCTTATTTGAGTTGGATCGTGTTTGATTTCCTTTGTTTCTATATGCACTTTCAAATGTCTTTACCTTAGGAGCATCAACATGCTGTAGATGCTGGACAGTAGAGGTTTCATTTGTTTTACATGTGCTGTCTATTTGCACCTTAATATTCTGTTTTGCACACAACTCTAGATTTTCTTTTTCTTTGGCTTCTGGAGTCTTTGGCAATTTTATATTTGACATATCATCACTGACAATATCATCTCCACTTTTACCATGTTCCCCTTCTTTTGTAGAATATGCCTTACATTTCGTAGGCAGGCCAGCTTTGGTATCTGCAGATTTCACTGTTGATTCAACAGGGAGAGCTTCAGCTTTTAACCTTGTCCAGTTTGATGGAGAGTTTACCTGTCTTGAACTTGGCCCAAGCTTCTTTTCGTACACTTCTTTTATAGGCGTTTCTTTTCCAGGATTGCTTTGACTTTGGTGTGGATTTTCCACTGGGAGTATGGTTGTTTCTGCGAGGTCAGTGCACTCCAAGTGAGTTGTAACCCTACTAGCAGTACGGTTATCCACCTTGACCTTTGAGGGCTGTACTGTTTTGTTCACAGACAGATCAAGGAGTTTAGCTTGCTCTAAATCATTGTATGAGGTTAAATTGCAAGTTGTTGTTTTCCCAAAGATATATTTTGGACTGTCCATTCCCTTTTCCAAAAATGTTGGATGCTCTGTAGGGCCTGCACTGCACACTGTAGGCAGATTAGAAGTTTGTTCTTCAGTCTTGACAACTGATGCCTCTTTATTGGGAGACTTGATAGCTAGAGAGCTTAAGAGATGTTTGGCAGGAACTGTTTCATGGTTAACAGTTTTGTTTACAGATTGCTCCTTCTGACTGTCTGTGCTGGACTTGCTAAATTCACACGTGTTCTTGTCTACTACTGTAATCCTTTCATCTTGAAGTTGTATCCTTTGAGTATGTGGCTGCACTGTTGTCCTTTCTTTCTCATTAGTAGTAAGCATAGCATCTTTCACTACTTCATTATTTTTCTCTGGGAGGGCAACTTCTGCCCGGGGGCCTACAGCTCTTGTAGGTGATTTAATTTCTTCTGCAGTGAGAGTTTCACATTTTGGGCCATCCTTGTCTTGGTTTCTGTGTTCTTTGTATGAGGTTACACTTGAATAAGTGATGTCTTGAAAAAGGTGATTCAATTTATCTGCAGTTATTTCTTTCTTTGGTGACATAACATCCTGGCTCATGTGTCCTTTGTCAGTGTTTACAGTCGTACTTTGCTTCATTGGATTTCTTGATAAAATACCTTGTTTAGCAAGTCCCTTTTCTTTAATGGCTGATATCTCCTTCTGAGCATGTGCTTTCAATTTTGAAGTGAGTATCTCCTGTTTGGTTTGGCCTTTTTCTTTGTATGAAAGTGTTCTTTCTTTCCCTGCCTTGTCTTTAATGGCTGGATCAATATTTACTAATCCTTCATTTCGGTTATGTGACTCCTTTCTGATGTAGCCATAGACACTTTCATGTTTGCAGCGGGAGGTGGGATCTTCTGTTGTTTGTTGTTCTTTTACATTAAACATATCCGTTTCAGCTGCTTTTTCTTCAGCGACGACAGATGCAACTACAGAAGCTAAATTTTCTAATTTAGTAGGGTCATTAACACTAGCAGTGAGACTGTGTTTATTTTCTCTAATTCTCTTGGCTTGTTCATTGTCTCTGATGGAGAGAATGTCATTAATGCTAAATTTGTCTCCTCTTGCTTGTGAACTGCTATTATTTGGCTCCGTATTTTGAATATTTAGTTTTTTAATGTCTGTCTTCATGTCTCCATGCTTTGTTTGATATATCTGTTTGGGAACCATAGAGTCATTTGGCTGGCGCTCTCCAGTCCTGAGTCGATCCTCGAGAGCTGTTTTTGTGTATGTCATGTTCTTGTGGTGAATATCAGGCATCCCCAACACAGAGTGTGGATAATGTGTTTCACCTGGTTGTTCTGATATCTTTTCAGTTTGCAGTTGTCTTGGTAAATGCACTTCATCTATAGTGCATCTGTTTTCAGTTGTTGCGATATGCCACTGTTTGTTTGGCTCATATTTGTATGGCTGATAAGCAACAGATCCTTCATTCTTTTGATGTTTCTCCTCCAGTGAAGTAGAACATGGTACTTTCTGTCTATAATCTCTTTCAGTAGTTATATCACTTGCAGCATACCTATTCATATTCATATCTCTTTGAAAGCGAACGTCATCATGTGTCGTACTTCTAAATTCTGAATTTTTGGTGAGTTTTGAGTCTTTGGGGGGAGACGATGTCATTTTGTGGAGACCGTTATTGTAGAATCCATAAACATTTTGAGATGTTGAAGGTGTATTTGTGGGATTATATTGTGCAGGCTTGCTTGTATATTGATATTTTTGTGAAGAGCATTCTGTGTCCTGCACCTCTTCCTCTTTTGCAAGCCTACCTTGTTTAATGTTCTCATTCACTTTATTTATGTATGTTTCCTTTCCCACGGTGTAGCTGTCATTGGCCGAAGGTAAGTATTGCTTAGCAGTAGCTTTCCTCTGTTTATCCATTTCAATCAAAGTAGCTATCTCTCCTTTAAATGGTAGTGAATCTTTAATTCCACTATTATTAAACATTTCCCTACTTGTGATATTTGTATGTCCAGAGTTTTCCCAAGAAAGTCTTTCTTCAGTCACCTGATTTTTGGTATATCCAAAATTTGGTTTCATCACAAAGTTCTGTTGCTCTTTAAAGTCACGATGTCCCATGTCTTCTCTCCTGCTGAAGTTCTGTTTTTCTGACATCTGAGCCGACAGAGAGTGCACTGGTGGGTGTGCTTTTGAATAGATATTTTCTGTTTCTGGCCTTGTAGGGTTAAATGTTCCACTAGGGCCATAAATGTGACCTTCTGAATTTTCTATACTTTGATTTTGTGCTGGAAGCATACGTGGTGAGAACTCATACTCCTCATTTTCTTTGTTCAGAGGTTTATATGGGGGGAGAAAGCTACCCTGTGAGCCCCCATAAGAGATCTCGTAATTAGCAGCGCCATTCTGATGTGCTAATGTCATATCATGTAAGCCATCAGCATACTCTTTGTGTTCAACAGTTTGGGATAGGTGGACATCATAAGTTTGCTGGACTACGTCAAGTTCCCAAGCGTTGGGTACTGCAGAATGCTCTTGTGTGGTCACTTGGGATGCTGAAGAATCTGAGAGCCTGGATTCGAGATCCTCTAGCTTTGAGGGCTGCTTATTTCGATCTGTTATCTCTAAACCTTTAAATTTAGAAGGACTATATGTGCTCTTGACTCGTTTTCTGTTATCTTTGAGGTTGAACAATAGACTTGATGCTCTGGATTTGTAGTTATCACGTAGTTGTTTGACTTCAGACAGTGGTTTCAGGTCAACATCACCCTGGACAGAGTAATCAGGAAAAGAGGGCGTATGTGCAAATTGCAGAATTTCTGATGTTTCTGTCTCTTGTCTCCCATGAATGACTGGTGTAAGAAGCTGAGTGATACTGAATGGAGTTGAACTACTAGATAACTCATTGCCTCCCACGTTCTCTACTTTGTGTTGAATGTCATATGTATGTCTATTATAAGAGAGCAAATTAGAATCAGGCCTATGTGCTTTCTCATTGGTTGGTGAGACTGTGGAGGGCCGATTGCTTGGGAGTTTGCTTCTCACAAAATTATTATTTCTTTTCCATGGGGGACAATTAGAGGCCATCTCAGAGTCGCATCTCTTTTCTATGGCTGAGGCTTTTTGGATTACTGTGGACCTAGAGCGCTGAGTGGGAACAACATCCTCAATTTTTTTTCGGTTAAACCGCCTACCTTCGCTTGAAAATGTTTGTGTGGTTGTCAGTTCTTTGTAGAGAGGAGAATCATACCACCTAGGAAACTCACTGGCTGACAAAAACCCTGAAGGTTCCTCTCTTTCAAAGGGGAACCTGTTATAATCCTTCCACAACTGAAAAGGACTGAATTCACTGTGGAAGAAAAAATTAGTGGAGTTCAGTGCATGGAACTTTGTTTTTGAGGATTTCACAAGAGAAGCTGTTGTGTCCATCCGGGACACCGCAGCAGCTGATGCATGAAAATGATTCCTGTAAGACTGAAAGGGACCCGACTTAAAATTCTGATGGTAAGCAGAAGAGACCTCGGATAGTTCTCTCTGAAAGCTTAGCAGAGCTGATTTGTCCCATGACCCATTGTTAAAGTCCCTGTATTTGTCTCTTATCAGTACAGCATCAGAAATCCCACTGTCACAGTAACCCTCCTTTGAGCTGAAGGCCTTGATGAGGGATGACACTCTGGAGGTGCTTCTCCTCTGTTGCCATGTTGCCTCCATAGAGCCATTGCTCATATAAGACATGCGCTCATCTCTGAGAACCTGCTCTTGTGCTACATCCACATAGGAATGCTGGAATGTTGAGGTCACCTCAGACTTTCTCTCAGCCTCTCTGTACTGAATACCATAAGAAAAAGTCTCCTGGCAGGTGGTTTTTACAACTTCCTTCTGCTGGACTTCTTCTGCAAAAGCCTTGTGGCGTTCAGTAGGGGAAGAGATTTCAGAGTCATTGTAGATGGCCTCCTCTCCAATGCACAGGCTCCTGAAGGCACGGTCAGTGAGGTTGCTAACCTCCCTATCTGTCTCGTCCATGAAGCTACCCACACTGGAGGTGTCACTGAAGCCATCAGAGTATTTGTGGTGGCCATGCATGTTTCCCCGCCTGCTTGTGTGGCGCTTTTCCAGAGAGCTCATTTCAAACGCTCGCTCACATGAGTAGGACACAGTTGTCCCTATCTGTCTTTTGAGATTTGTTACTTATGGGTTCTTGCTTTTAAGTAGTTCACCTTTCAAAAGGTGATCAGAATGTCTTTCTTTCCTGCAACAGAAGCACACAATGGTGTCAAAAGTGTGTGCAAGCTAGCAGTAATAAAAAGACCTTCACACATATGCGCTCCTTTCTGAGGATATAACTATGTCCATGGAAATACTAACAAACTTTTTTAATGTTTAATGCTTTTAGTTAATATTAATGAATTTTAATGCATGCTAATTATTGTCTATACTGCTCCTAAAACATGTACAAGCTGTCCTCTCAATATGACCTTCATGCATGTTTGGTTAGCTGAGCCACACTGTTGCTATGCACAAGAAAGACTGTAACGCTCATCACGTGAATTATTTTTAGAGTAGGAAGACGCTTCCCATTTTCAACCTAGGATCAAATATTGAACAGCTCTGCCTGCTGACATATTAAAATGGCCGCCACTGCACCTGGACAGATGATTTTCCTTTTCTTAGTATTTACTCAAAAAGTAAAATTAGTTTACACTTAAATAAAAAAAATGATAAAAAGAAAATCATGTAAAATATATTTAAAGTAAATAAAACTGTTGAACTATTAGAGCCTAGAATAAAAGAAAAAATCCAATGGAAATGGAACATCATTCCTGATTGTATCATATGTACCCTAATTGATCATTTCAGAAATTACCCATATATCTGCATTTTAGTGAAATATAGATGGCTATTTTAATGACAAATAACACTATTATAAATAGTATACATCATTATAAAAATATACTGAGTAATCTGTCCCACCCCTTTGTGTTACATAAATATGCAATACACATTAACATGACTCATAATGTTCAAAGCATCGATCTTTCTTTGATTGCATGTGGTGATGGTTTAAATAATTACATTAATGAAATTATTGGACAATTTTGTTAAAATGCCAGTTTTTTCTATATTTACAGTAACATTGAAAACACTGAAAAGTAAAATATGTAATCATCATTTAACATTAATTTTGCAGCTGCTAGACAGTCTTCATACACGGCCCAGAATAACTTTCTGATCCTCTTTTATCACCTGGCTTAGGCTCCCACTCAGAAACCAGCACTACCATATCACATTCTGAACCGCGTCATGTGAAAATAAAAAAATGTTCAGCTAGTTAGGTTATTTACGGAATGAATATTGAATATACTAGTGTGGTTTTGTATCTAGCACAACGAATAAAGATTTCTGCATGCTGATTATAAATTACATTTTCTGCATTATGCTGTTTCTGTTTTAGAAACTAAAATTAACTGCACATCAGAAATAAATTAACTGTATAATAATAGGCAAAAAATTAAAAAGAAATATATATGCATGCATATTGTACATACACAATTTTAGTTTTGCATATTGCTTCTCTGGACGAAACATAAAAGGCCATCAAGCACACAGCTGAAAACTGCTTTTAAAGAAAAGTCTATCACTGCAAGCTTTCTTCAGCATCACTGGGGTACTGGTAGTTATGATTGATCTGTGCTAAGCTTCTTGTGGGACAGGTTTATTTTTGCTAAATGATCCTATGTTATCTCCCTCACAAAACCTGATATCTTGAGGCCATGCTTAAAATGGAAGTGGCATACTCATTTTCACAATGTTACAGCATTTTCTCTATAAATAGCATAAGAGTTATACTTAATAATTACAGAATGAATGGGAAGTAAATTCACATCTGAAGCATGTTATTTGTGCTACTTTTTTCATTTTAATGTATGTATGCATTTGTAAATATTAAAAAATCAAAATGACTTGTTTTATTACTATTGTTATTATTATTATTATTGTTACTGAAATGAACTATTTCACAACAATTTACAATATTTTTTGTTCAGATATAAAAGACCCATCAATTGCAAAGAAACTAGCATCACAAAGGGAAAAAAGTAATCACTTTTCTTACCGTTTAGCTTTGTATTCCATGTTTTAGCAGTTAAGTTGTTTCTGATCCTTCAAACAAAAGGTAATCACCATCCATAGCGTACTGTGGGCAAAAATCCATAGCATATTGTGGGAAGCCAAATCTCTGCACAAATGGGGGCCTTCTGTAAAAGTTTGTCACTTCACTCTGCAGCACCACTCCTGTTATCAGTCTTTCCTGAAAGGGAACAAAGAGTAGAAGCAAAGTACAGTTACTACCAAGGCCCCTGCTCCACTGGAGAGCTGACAGTAGCCAGGATTCAGCGGCAGAAAACACTGAAATAGCAGTGGCTTCAGGGAGTGAGTCCGTTGAGCGGGTGACATAGGCTGAAGTCTTATGCTAGTGCACGTATTGAAATAACCATCTGGTGTCAAGTGACAAAGCAAATGAAATGAACATGGTCCAAAGCTATTTTGATACTCCAACCTTAATAGTCAAATTTACCTTTTAGCATCTTTGAAGGCTGTAATTCCACTTAAACGGGCCTGATGTTTGAACCAAAAACAAATATTCTCTTGTGGAGTTGTTGTGGTGGCTAGCAGGTATCTAAGCTGGGGCACATGTGCCCAAGAGTAAAAATAGCCTGTTGCCTCACTTATAAGTGTCACTCACTTTTTTGGTAGGACAGTGCAGTTGGTATCTAGTCCCTGCTTGAGATCTACGGAGGGGAACATAGTCATTATTGTAAAACTGCATAGTTTTAACACTGAGTTATTGCACTAACACAGCGCACTGTGCACTTGAAGAGTGTCACATTATTTCAGTGAACTTATGAGTCCTCTTCAGCTATTTCCTGCTTTAGGTCTGGACACTCTGGACACGAATGGATTTTAAAAAATCTCCTTTCATTAATCTCTCTCTGTGGTCATTTACCTCAGAGCAATAAAAGAGTCACAAGGCAGTGGGAGGGGAAAGCCCCCCATTCGAGTTTTTCCATTTACAAATGGCCCCCAGCAGCAAGTCATCTTGCTTTGCTTTGCGCCTGGGCACTGCTATAATAGGACATGGGTGCAATGGATACTTTCCCAGGAGTCCTGGCTGTAGCCTCATGCTGGCTGGCTGTGAGTGATGGACACACACACATGGGCAGTGAGAACAGCAGGGTCGGCCATCATTTACTGCAGTCATCCTCGCTGCTCTTTACTGCTCTGTTCCTAAGCTGCAGTAAAAGCAGTCGCACCCCCACTGTCTCAACCCAGCAGACCCCCCTGCCCTTGCTCTGCGCTCTTCTTACCGATGTTTTACAGGCCATGGACCAAAACAGAACCCACCATTGACTGCTCTCAATAGAAAAGCTAAAGTGAATTAACTTCTTGTCAGAATGAAAGGTGTTTATTTTTTATATGAATGAGGTGGGAGTGGGTTTAGGAATATACTGTCTCATATGCCTTTGTAGAGGATTTTTTATTACCTTGTTTTTTTCCTCAGTCAGCTCCGCCCCGAAGTTTTACACAACTTAAGTCCTTGCACAATTTTCCATGCTTCATTTACAGTTACACAATACTTTCCACTTCAAGACACTTGGCATTGACTCCAGCAACACAAAAAGGCGTACAGTAAATATGTTAGTCACACCTCAAATACAATTCTGTGAGATTTACATATGAGCAGGAAGAGAGGTCATCAGAAAGGGAAAAAAACAGTGCTGTTTTCAGGCTCTGTGCACTGTATACCCCGAAAAGGTTGTACACAATTTATCAGGGGGGTGATGTACTAAATTTACTTGATTCAAATGTGTACCTTATTTCCACATGAATAAATTCACAGATGTACAATTTTGTCTTTCGGTTTACTAATTTTTGTGGTAGTTTAATTTTATTCATGTGGAAACAATGTACACATTTTAACCAAGTAATTCAATGATTTTTTTTCTTTTCAGCGTAAAGACAGTAAGCACCGCCCCCTCACTCCTCAAAGCTTTCTTTTGTTACAAAAGAAGCTTTTTTTGTTTTCTGTACTTGCTTTATTACTTACTTTCCCCATAGGGAAGATTGAATTTTAAGGCAGTCCAAAAAGCTGAGGGGATTACTGAGTGGGAAGTGCAAATGCCCGCAATCCTGTAAAAGCATTGGTTATATCACATGCCTAAACCTGGTTTTAAGGCACTGGGATACACTTTACCACTCACTGCAGATTGATATAATCTGTTCCAGGCAGTGGTTATTTCCTCTGTGAAATTATAAATAGTCCAGATGTGAAATGTTTATCTCTTTTGTCTTTTATCTCTTTATTGGTTTATTTATATGTCCTTGTCAATTTACTTTAATACCTTTGTAATGCTCCATAACCATGTAATGAACCTTTGGAATGACTGAATTTGGGGTGTTGAAAAAGTTTTCCAAACTCAGTTCTTGCATTTGTCGCTCCCCTTTTTCAATTATGATATTTAGATCAATCGCATTGTATTAGTGGCATACTTACCGGCAGTGCATGCCCATGGCATGGGGGAAACGTGGCGACAGGGCCCCCTAACAACTTTATCGGATCCCTTAAATGGCTACTTATGTAATGTGACTCATGTAGCCCTATATATATATATTCCTATATTAGTCAGCAAAAATTATGATAATTTTTCCACTTGAATTTTTATTTTAGATTTTTCTTATATTGTGCATAAAAACAGCATGTCACAGGAGTGACGTCACAGTTGACAAAGTATTACTTTTACGTGAAACAATTTAAATTGTTTGTTTTTCAATTTAAAATTTAAACATTTGGAAAAAAGTATTTCGTTTCCAGCACTGATAGCACCACTAAAAAATCTGATAACATATTTTAAAATATCATAAAAATAACAATTATTCATCTCCCCCGCCTTTGTGGATTTAGAATAAGGAAACATTACAGTTTAAAATTTAGAAATGTAGTAAAATTATTGTCTGGCCTAAGCAAAATAATTTTTAACTACGGAAATATGATTTTATTTTGATAATAAAATTTGTCCCATGATTTTTGTCAGTGGTGGTGCAACAATAGAAAAGTGTCATTTAAAAAAAAAAATCAGTGGGAAGATCTTTTTAAACTACTTCTTGTATGAGTAGCTCATAGGAAGAGGAACTAACTGTGAGGAGTGCAAGGTTTGTGGGATCTCTTTTTATATTTTAAAAAACTCTGAAAAATGTGTCAAAAAATCTGCCAATAGTATTACCCCTGCCAAATGAGGCCATTTTAATTTTTATATAAATATGAATGCAATTCTAATTTTGTACATACCACATGACTTGACAACTGAAGTGACAGCGCACTATATATTTAGTTAATTCTGTCAGTGGTTTTACGGTCCGTGGTGTTGATAACGTAAAACTATTTTACTAATAACACCACTGACATAAATTACACCAGTACATAAAACTGATGCATGATTTGCTTTACCAGATATTGCACATTTGTACACTTGTATTACTTTTGTCACGTATGGATAAATAAAGTGCTGCTGAAAGGCAGCATATTTACAGACATGGATTGTTAATTGATGGTATGGTGTGTAGATGTTGCCATTCAGTTTTTCAGTCGGGAGGTGGGGTGGGGGGGTTCCTGCAGGCTTTTCACTGTGATTGCGGTGTGGTGGTAGTAGACATGGTTTTATTATTTCATATAGTTTTATGAAATGTTCTTCCAGATATCTAGTCAGGATGACATTTTTTTTTTCTTTTTATTACTCAGACTGTCATATTGTCTTTAGTATGCAGGTTCATTTACACAAACATTTGCTATTTATGGATCACTGGTTTTACAGAGTCTAAACAGAGTCTAAATAGTTTCATGGATTTCACAAATTTGTTGCATTGCAAGTTTAATTTGTAATACAAAGAGGAAATGAGGTCATAGAAAGATACATTTTGTTCTTCAGTCAAAATCTACATAAAATACAATACAATTTAGCTGAATGTTTTTGTTTCATTAATGTGTAATTTAGAGAAAAAAAAAGAAAAACAAAAATCCGATTTTTCATCATGAGTTATTTATCTGCTGCAATGCATCTTCAAAAAAGTAACGCAAGTCATCTTTTCAAAAATTCACTAATTCATTTCCAACACTGAAAACACCACTGACAAAAATTATTAACCTCTCTGCCCTCGTAGGTTTAGAATGAAGACATGTTGAATAACAGACAGTATAACAGACTACAGTTTACACTTAAATTACAAAATAAGCTATATATATATATATATATATATATATATATATATATATATATATATATATATATATAGCCATGTTTACATTGCAAAGGTAGAATGACCTGAAAGCCCAGCTTCGATATCTTAATTAGCTATATATTCCAGCCATTAGAGCACCACCACCTCGGGGGAAACAAGCTAAAGTAAGTAAATGGGCAACTTACAGACTATACAGGCCAGAGATACGTTAAGGCTTGAAGTGTCTATATTGCAACCAATTTTACTGTGTTTCTCAGCTTACCTTTTCTTTTTTGTCTTTTCTTGGAGATACGCAGAATATCGGCATCTCTTTTCACTGTTATGGTTTTGTGAAACTATGACTAACGTTAGCTAGCTAGCTAGGTTAGCTAGTTAGCTAACGAACGTTACTTCCATACAGAACGACGAAGTTAGACTTGTCGTGGTAATTTGACATTTTATGCTTGTTACTTACAATTTTGATAAGGGGCAGTTCTGTGCCATAGCTAACTAGCTAATGTTAACTGACTAACGTTACAACGCCATACCATAATGACACAAACGCCTTCACAGTGACATACTCCTGAGTGTAGCTAGTGTCAGATGAGTTCGACTGGATGCGTACTTATATTAGGCTACTTGCTACTGGCACTGTTGGTTAGCCTGTGTGCAGTGCAATCATATATGATCCCTTGGTGTTACAGCAATATAACATTTAGCTAGTTTGGTTACCTAACATGGATAGCTAACATTTACCCTTTGATTTGACTGATTGTTGCGTTGGCAAACTGTTTTTTGGTCATACCTGAATACTGGGAGGCACGTCCAGCATTATGGTTGTGGCCTTGTATGCAGAATGCAGATCAAGAGTATTCAGCTTGACCCCTCATGAACTGCTGTGTCTGTTGTCACCCTCCCCTGTAAAGCACTCTGAATAGCACTTGCAAATACTGCAGCCTTTGATATAAGTCAAGCACCCAAGATAGTCAGTGTACATGTACAGTAATAGTTGTCTATATCTGGGGCAGAGCTAAATTCAGAATATTGTTCTGCAGAGACCATGTGCTGAATGAGATTTGGTGCATTATATCAGATTTTCTGAGAGTTTAATAACTACGACCTCAATTTAATCAAATTACAAACACGAAATCAATTTGATATTGACCAAATAGTCGAAATCAAATTGCTTTTACAGGAAATTGCAATCACTGAGGCAGTGGTACCAAAATCCCACTTATGCTAGGAGTCCGTCCTGTTTTTCCTGTCTAAGAGTCCCACTGCAGAGACCGAGCCACGCTTCTCAGACTTTATGAAAAGCTAATAATTATCGCAGTTCATAACAAGTGTTTAAGTCATCCCATATTTGCTACATTTACATATTTGCAGAGCTCATCTGCAAAAAGCCGCTGAGACGAATTAATGCCTGGTGCCTCAATTCAAGCCTGTGCTGCTGAAGGATATTGATTGCATCAGGGATATCAGTTGGTCCATGACTTGTTAATCAGACCCTGCCTTCTCATAAATAAAGCCTGAGCTAAATTACTCCCCCTTGGGAAGACCGAATTATGTCTTCCTTCATTAAAGTACTCTATTACATCACCATCTTACCTGCCAGAGGTGCAGTGACTGTAGTTTACATTATGTCATGCTCTTGCTTTATCCACAGTGATTTTGCTTTTTTGCTTTAATTTTTGTGTCTTATTTCAGGTTAAAGTTCAGCGTGATTCATCAGTTCATCAAAGCAGCATGATAAATTGTGTACAGCCATTATTTACCTACGTTTACACTCTGAAACTCCCAAATAAGTAAGAATTTAGATTACAATGCTATAAATATCATCATTTTCAGCTTGCGTTGCTTTTGCTATGAGATTATGTGGGGGAGGCAATGGAGCAGGCTATTTCATGTAAGTAATCTGGGTCATTTCCACGAAAGATGTTTTTTTTTTTTCCAAATGCCACACTACTGGTGCACAGGTCTTTAGGACATCTAACAGTATAATTACAAAACCAATTGACTGAGAATAATTTGCCCTAATGGCAGAGCCAATAAACAAGCAAACTGAGCGAGTGATTTAATGGAGGAGGTTTTTTGTTGCCTTGTGAGTGGCCCAAATGAGTTTAACAAGAGCCAAGTGCCCCCACAGGACGACAAGTCTCCTGCACATATGAAAGTGCATTTGCTTTGATTTCCCCTGATCCTCAACCTGCAAATAAAAGCTCAAAGTAGTGTTCCTGGAGCCTAGCCCAGTGCTTAACCATCCCCGGCCCTGACTGGATGGTCACGAGTCTGGTGATGAGGTCTGTGAAGACATAGCTGATATAAGGCGCCTGCCTGTCTGTTATTGTTTCTTGTATCTCCCGCTGACTCATGTATTACATTAACGAGTCGTTTACTCATTGACGGAAAGCCTCTCTCCATGAGCTCTTTTAATCTGCACTCATATGAAATGCTAGATTTCACTGCAGGAGTCAAGTCTGCGGGTGGGCAATGTCTTAGACTTTAATTGAATAACTGAAAGAATAAATCGGTCTGTCTTATTATGTTTACAAGTGATGACTTGGTCGTAAATTTAAATTAATGATAATGTTCTGCCCAATCCATGAAGCCTTATTGCACACACACTCACTCTTGTCCATCTCCAGTAGATAGCCTGAAACCTGTGCTTTATTCCAAGTGGTATCCAGACGGTGTCAGTATGGAGTCCTGCTGTAAAGAAGGGAGACACTGCTGCAGTGCTGCCGGTCAAAATCACACAGAGATAAGAACTGAGCAGAGCAGGTGAACATTTCTCTAGACTCAACACTGACTAAATCTAAATGTATGTTAAATGTACATCTTAAATGTATGGTTCAGTTCAACCCAGAAACATACAGTGCTGTGCAAAAGTCAGAGACCATCCTTCATTAACTTAATTTCCGGTCAAAACAGGCTTTGAGTTATTTGAGTTGGAACGTAAGGAAAATAAATGAAAACAGCAGGAGTTTCCAAAACTAGAGTTCAAAAAAGATATAAGACAAATGGGACAACAATGGGGCAACATTTGCCATCAGATTAACAGTACTTAAAGCTTTCGTCTTTGAGAGATATGAAAAAATCAACTTCCACTCTTGCTTCAGATCTGAAAAAAATCCATTAGTGCTTCTGTCCATCCTTTTGCTGTAAGAAGAAAACTTATGGGTCTGGAAGGATGTGTAGCTGTGAACAAGCTGTTACTGAGAAATATAAAAACAAAAAAGAAGGAAGAAAACAGAAGCTGCTACTGAGAAAAGGAAAAGCAAAAAAAAACAAAAAAAAACAAAGAAGCTGCTGGTGTTCTCAGAGGAACGGACTAACCACCCCAGAGTCCTCACCTCAACATCATTGAATGTGCTTGGGATTACCTGGATAGTGAGAAGCAGAAAATGCAGCCAACTTCTAAGACTGAAATTTGGAGGTATGGAAAAATATCCCTGCAGATTTTTAAAAAAAAAACTGAAAGCAAGTCTTTCGAAAAGAATGGAAGCTGTAATAAAGGCAAAGAGTGGACACAGTAGGTACTAAACAGTTTGATATTACATTTAGTTGTTGAGGCTTCTGTGTAATTTTCTGTTAAACATGTTTTCTGCTTTGTTCTGATGTTAAAAAATGAATAACTTTTACGTAATGGTCATTTTGACTGGAAATAAAATAAATGAAGGGTGGTCTCTGACTTTTGCACAGTACTGTACTTAATGTGGTAATCAGTGCTCTAACTTTTTTATAAGTTTTATGAGCAAAATAACAGTTCGGATTAACAGGAGCATATTGTAGCGTCGGCACAGAAGAAGAATGATCTTTACTGAAACAGGCAGAAACAGGAACTACTATGGGAGAAAGTGGGGGACCAGGTCACTAAAAGAAAAGCACAATACCAAGGCGGCTGTGGAAAGGTGCATGGCATTCTGGGAGTCCTCTATATGCTCCTCTGTGCTCTCCCATTCAGCCCAAACTCTCCAGTGGCAGTGCCACAATATTTTGCATCCATTCAAATCTCATAAACACTTTATATACATGGAAACAATATGCTATTTTTTGCTTTCGCGTTATAATTTTTATAGTAATAGTCTGTTTGGTGAGAGATTGGCTAAGGACCTTTGAAAAAAGTATAAAAAAGAAAAAGAGCAGAGATGTCAGCCTCATGTAGTTATTTCAGCTGATATTTTATGATGTCTTTTATCTTGAATGTAAGGTAAACATGCTATTATTTGTGATTTGAAAATAGCTATAGAATGTCTTCTCATGTGGCTGTCAAATGATTAACATAGTGAATCATTTGGATCATGATTAACTTTCAGCATTGCCAAATTTACCCTGCTGACACATCCTTTAGATGTGATGCCAAGCTTGCCTTTTCCTGCTCATGTTATGCTCTTAGGTTTTAAATTATCGAAGAATTATTGTGTTAGATTAATATCAGGAAAAGCACATTTTGACATAATATGGCACTGTGTTATGTTTCGCATTATGCAGCAGGTGTCTTAGACTTAAAGTGAACCAAAACTGTTTATCTTGCCAGTAAGTGTGCTTTTGCCAGTAAGAACTCTATACAACATTAAAATAAATACAAATAAACATTTATACAGTAGCAAATAACAAGACTGTTTTGCTTTCAAAAAAGTAGTTGATATCTTTTAAGCTGATTAGAAGAATACAAGTTTGATACCATACTTCTTCCCCAGGCATTGCATTTGTTCACATCCATCGCCAGCACACCTGATTTAATTAAATGAGGGACTAATTGTCCAAGCTCGATATTGGATGATAACAACAAATAATTCTGGGCTGCCGTGGGAGGAGGATCGGAAATGGGTAAACAAACACAATGACATCAAATCATTCCCTTTTCTATTAATGCTATTTGTATTTATTCAAATGTTGATGATTAACTAAGCAAATGAATGTTTACTGCCAGATAAATAGCATTTTTCCGTAGGCACATAAGATTTTGCACAGTACTGTATATTGTCACAAATTCCTTCTTTTCCTTCTAAAAACATTTGCATAGTGGTGTGGTGAATGTATGGGTAGGCTACTGGTCTGAAAAGTCTGAAATTGGGTTTTCTATCCCGGTTGCTATACATAAGCATGTTGTGTAATCTCACCCTCCTTGGCAAAGCTCCACAGTCATGGAAACCACGAGCTCAGCACATTACACTGCCCAATAAACGGTTATGTTTCTAACCACAGCGACGGATGGACAGGCTGTATGGGCGTAGGAGAGAAGGGGAAAGCCAGGGAAAGCGAACACATTCCTAACACTCCAGAAAGCAGGCTCTCCCAGAAATCCTGTAGAGTGTGGGAATAATAATGAGCTGTAACGCTCTCAGTCTCACTGCACTGCTGATTCTCGCTGAACATGAAGCGCTGACTCTTTCACATTGAGCTGAGTTTGCTTGGGGTGTCCTCCACAAAAGAGACATTGTGAGGAGTTAGCCCACCATCCTCAAACATTCTCTAAGCTGGGAGAGTAAAGCACTTAGACCTGGATCAGGCTTCTGATTTTCATGCGCTGTAGGTCCAGCTGGAAATTTGTGCTGCTTCCAAAAACTCCTCTCAGGAAATGACATTTCCTACAAACGCTTTACTGGAGAGGGGAGTGATTAAGGAAGAGAGAGAAAGAGAGAGCCAGAGAAAAGAAAGAGT
Organism: Colossoma macropomum; assembly: GCF_904425465.1. Taxonomy (NCBI): domain Eukaryota; kingdom Metazoa; phylum Chordata; class Actinopteri; order Characiformes; family Serrasalmidae; genus Colossoma; species Colossoma macropomum. The sequence goes on along the minus strand of NW_023494791.1, from coordinate 17,415,117 downwards.
GAGGGAGAGGGGTGTTTCTAACTGGGAACAGAGCTTGCACTGTTCCACATTACACACACACACACACGGTGAGAAGGAGAAAGGGAGAGAAAAAGGGGAGAAAATCCCAGGCACTTTCTTTTTCTGCTTGTTTAGCTGGGTGCATGGAGCCTTTGGGTCTGCAAAATGAAACTCTCATGTGTTCTGATAGTTCTCCTGACTAGGGCCTTCGTTGAAGGTAAGCTTGTGTGTTTGTGTTTTTTTTTTTTCTTTTGATGCGGATAGGAGAAAGAAAGAGAGTCTCGTAATCGGGTGGGTAAAACCAACATCAACAACTAAGAAAGTTTGGCAAACTTCAGCTATGCAAAGAGTTACTGCACAACATCAACAGGATAAAGTGGTTAATAAATAGTTAAATCTATATGCCTAAAATAGTCAATAAACAGGTACCGATGCTCATTTTAAAAAAAACTTTTTATTGCACTGATGCATGCAGTCCACTTTTACTGTTTTTCAAACCACAGAAAAATGCAACTAGCATTTTTTAAATATATGCATGTGTGATAACTTTTGGATAACTTTTATGGAGTTCCAGAGTTTGGAAGCTAATAGAAATTTAGTTGAACAGTGTGCTCCAGGTGATCGAATTAGAAATTAGAATATTTCAATACAATCAGCTCTTGCGACTCAGGGCACATTGTTTATGTCCAAATGGCGGTCGTGTGTGATGTGGTTTTTAGACTGAAAACAGAACCCTGCTTAACCAGTTGTGGAGCTTGGTAATTGAGACGGAACATAAAAGCAAGTCTTGCAGCAGCTGGATACAATCTTCTTGTCGTGTTCTCTGCTCTCTGGTGCAAGAAGGCAGACAAATGTTTTCCACCTGCATTTTTTTTCCCTGTTTACTGAGACATACAGAGTTATGGTCATAGGCCAGAAAAAGAGATCTTGAAAATTTCTAGTTCAGTGCAAATTTTCTTTGGCTGTCAGAGCAGAATGCTCTAACACACAAAATTTCTGCAAGAGTGTATAATTTTACTTGTTGTTCTCAGGGATATTTACAGATTGATATTAGGCTTATACAATAAATGACTATGTTAATGCTCACCCATTCAAACATAAGAAAACACACACACTTAAAAAAATGGGTTCTTTAGTAAAGCAAATGGTTTTATTTAGAATCATGAGTTCTATTTAGAACCATTTCATACTTAAACAGTTCTTTGCATGGTGAAATGGTTCTTCAGAATGATGGAGAATATGTTGTACATGGTTCTGTATAGAACCTTTTTGAAAATGGCTCTATATAGCATCAAAAGGGGTTCTTCTTTTGTTATAAGCTTGACATTGTAACAATAGCAGAACCCTTTTGGGTCCTATATAGAACCATATACAACACATTCTTCATCAATTTGAAGAACATTTCACCATGCATGTCTATGTCTATGAAGCTGATTTAAAGGTTATGCAGTTGCAAGAGTAAGGAATTGGCATGGGGCCATATATGGACCTTACATTTTAAGAAGTTAATATTATTGTAATCTCCCAATCTCAGTGTACCCTTTTATATCCCATTCTACCCTTTTCACCCCATCCCGATGCTCCAAAGAGTTGGCCGAAGCTCTGAACGTGACAGTGACCCCTGGGCCAGTCAGTATGTGTTTGGAGGGAGAGAATATCACCGTGTCCTGCCTGGTGTCTCAGAGGAAAAGGAGCAGCAGCGTGCTTGTGCTGCGCTGGATCTACTTTCCCACGCCCGACGACGAGCGTCTGGTGGTGAAGATGAACTTTAAGAAGGCAAAATACTACGGAAACTACAGCAGAAGCTTTGGTCAGCCCAAATTCTACCTGTCGGAGGAGGTGGAGGGGCAGATCTACAGTCTGCTGATCCTGAACGTGACCAGAGAAGACAGAGGCAACTACACATGTAAAGTGCAGGAGATACGCAAACACAGAAACAAGTGGAGATCCTCTTCAAATGGCACAGGAACCATGGAGTTACGAGGTAATAATGGCAAAATACTATATGATAAAATACAGTATAAATGCATTTGATTAAATAACATACATATTATAAAATACACCAATATGCAATAAATAACTTATTACTGATAATAATCACAATAAACACACAGTTTAGTTAGTTAACCATAGGCTATGGCTTTCCATGTAGTTTATACAATAATTTCATGAACAACACAATGTCTTTGAAATAACTTGGCTCATTAATACACAGTTCAGTTGGTGGGTGAGGTCATATGTATCTATATCAAGTATTTCACAACAGCTTTGGACGTTGTTCAGACAATAAAATTTTAGAATCACAACTCTCTGTTTTATAATGGCTATTATGATTAAATGATACCCATATTATGTGCATATAAGAGCAGGTGTCAAAAGAATAGTATGTTAAATCATTGGGATGGCGTTGAAACCGCAGAGGTCCTGGCACTTCACACTAGCAGCTTGGGTTAGGGCTTCATTACCCTTTCCAGGGAACACTGTGTGGTTGTGTTGGAGGGGTGAAAGCATGGTATCCTGCCACGGTCAGGGCTAACCACACAGCAGCTGTTTCCTCCAAATCACAAACTCTGCCATCTGAACCCAAAGTGGGCAATGGCAGTAAATTATTAGACAGTATCCACAAAGTTCTAGTGGTCGTAAGCTCTGCTATTGTTCACAAAGCAGTCACTATGAGATACCACATCTTTGTGGCAATCTCTCAAGCACGAACTGGAGTAATTTTTATCAAGTGGCCTATAAAATCGAAAATGATGTATAAGAAAGTTAACCATAAATCTCCCCATAGGCCCTATAGAAAGCTTTACAGCGCACATTAGCTTTACTGAATACATAAGGTTTGGGGTCCCACCCTCTTTGCATATACATCATTTCCACCAGAAATGTGTTGCCAACACAAACAGACCACAGGGCTGTAAACGTGAGGAGCCTGCACATGCTGTGAGGATAAAGCAGGGAGGATTGGCTAGCATGCAACAAAAAACATTTACTCTGGCTGCTTTAGGAGTTTTCTTATGCTGTTCAGAAAACGAAAGGTTTCTCTTTTACTTAACCCTGGATTATTCATCCAGGTGATGAGAAGCAATCGCCCGAAGCTCATGAGTTAGGAAAGAACAAAGACATTGTAGTGCATCTCATTATACTGTTAAGTTTTCTTTTTGAAAATGCATGATTACTGTTTTATGTGCCTTTACAGATAATCCTTAATTGTATAATCCAAAATAACCTGCCAAGTACCTGTCCTATTAATGACATAAGCTACCTCAATGTCACAGGACAATGAATTATAATGCCTTCTGTTAGCTTGCCTTGCAAAAAGATCTTCTCTTCTTGTGAACTCACTAATTTTCCCCTGATTTTGTTAGGAACCAATAAATACCGTAGGGCACGCAAACAGCAGATATTTTGTAGATTAAAGGATGTGGGTTTTGTTGGTAATGATGGTTAGTCAACCACAGACACATCATAAGCACCCATTTCTGAGAGACAAAGGGAAAAGAAAACAGAGTGTGAGAGTAAACAAAAACGAGGTAATGAGGAAGGAAGTTGAGGTCATGGTTCTCCTCAAAGTAGGGAATTTAAGCTGTGAAAGATAGAGAAAAACAACAAACAACCAGTGGAGATATCTCCTAAACTACAAGTACAAGGAAAAACATCTAATTTATTGTCCATAGTGAGTGACTGTGCACTAAACATGCAGCAGATAGAGACTAGGTTGTAAAAGGAGTATTTCTTCAATGAACTATGCACTTAAATGTTCTTTAGGGAGCCAAAGTTGGCTCTTCAGTGGCTTCGCTCCAAAAAACCCCTTTGGCACCTTTATCTTTTAGAGTGTACTATATGATGCTGCCTCAGATGTGATTCCACCTTTTCAAAGAGTGGGCTTTTATTACCTTCACGCAGACCTAGCGGAAAAACAACTTAAAGCTGCAGGCTTTGCGGGTGAGGTTTCTCTTCGAACAGCAAATGCAGATCAGATGTGGGGTTTGTGTACCTGGTGCGAGTGGAGCCTCTTATTAAAGCCAGTCTGCTCCTCATGTGAGCTGGAGCCAGTGCTAATGAAAAGCACATGGGCCGTGGAGAAGGATGCACACCTTAGAGCCTAGAGCAGGGGAAAAGGGCGATAATGCAAAGTGGGAAGCCAACGAAGGCTCTAATATGTCGAGCATGAAAGCTTCTCTTTAAGTCTCTTTAAGTAGTGCTGTGTTGCCAATACTTTAAAATGTCATGATCATATTTTCGTCTGTGCAATAAAACATTGATTCATTAACACCATGATGCATGTGTTCTGAAATTTGATTGTTGTAATTGTAAATGGAGAAGCTCTGTAACTACAATACGTCTGTGATAGCAGTCCTGCTGAGCAATTACCTGAACATCTGGATACTGTTTTCTCTGACCTCTGAAAATAATCAGATTTAAGAACAAGGCCAGTCTAGGTTTGATAGACAGTGTGAGGGGGGAAAACACCTCAAGAGTATTCTAGAATTCTTTTTCCTTATCCATTCAAATAATTTGATTTCTGTTTTATGATCTCACAGTGAAATTAATGTTATAAATATTACACAAAGCCAAATGCCAAATTTGAGATATGTATGTCCCTGTGCACTCCCTAATGCAGCTTTAATTTAGCACTGAATGTTTATTACTCCTTCAGTGCTGCAGATTTATGAAAGCCCCATTCTCAGGGCCAAAGGCTAAGTGTGTTGCAAGGCCTCAAACATGGCATCCTCTACCACTAAATGTCCTTGGCCTTGTCTTATTGAAGGCTCATCAAGCACAGTCCTGCACCAAGCCACACATTCTCCGTATGAATACAAAGCTCACTGGGGTGCATGAATAGTTATTCAGAATCAAGAGAGATATAAACACTAATAAATAAGAATGAATAACAACTTAGTGTTATAAAGAGCTCATCCTACATTTTGCTTGCATTTTATTTTGTTCAGTTTGATATTTGTGTATTTTTCATCCTTTCTTTATTTCTTAGAATTATACAGGCTGCTTTTTTGCCTCATCCAAAAAGCAATGGAGGATGAAACTCCTTATAACTTCAGTTAGAATGGGTGAAGCCAAACTGCTGTAGGCTGAACAGGCAGATATGTAAATGTGTTGGTTTTATGCCATCACTAAAACAACTCAAAATGAGCTGTTTTTACTTTTGTACTTGTTCTAGTTTCTGCATATATATATATATATATATATATATATATATATATATATATATATATATATACTGAGCATTTTTGAAACTTTAACAGTGTTTTCATACTACACTTCAAAAATGTGAAACACATTAGGTTTTCCATGATATGGACCCTTTAAATATCATACATTCCAAATTTGTGTTCTGTGTTCTTGTGAAAGTGCGGTCTAAATTGAATGCATTCCTTTGAATGAGTGATTACTTAGGTTGCTCTGCAGTCTCTAATTGCATAGTATGCTAAATGTATCTTAAAGTAGTAAACACAATGGAAAAAATGGCACCTTTAATTTTAAATTATCGAAATATGTCACAGTGTTGGTCACACATGAATAAAATATGTTACCAACACAACTGCTGTCTTTCAGTTTACTTCAATCGGCAAGAATTGTGTTGATGTAACACATTTTATTCACATGCAGTTGATTCACACATATGAGTCATGTAAATTCAAAGCAGTTTTCCAGTGCAGATTGAAACCCGAAATGTTCTCTGTACGAAATATAATGCCTGTTCAAAATATTCAGTTAGAAATATTGCATTTTGGTGTGAGAGAGGGGTTTTTCATTTTATTTCACACAAGAGATAGCTGCGAGAGTTTAAGTCACCCAAAAGCACCGTAACCTTGGCCTGCTTGTGCTACTATGTGGTTCTCCTTTTTGCTTATTAACCTGTTTCTCTATTTATGATTCCAGTGCACTACATAGCAGCCTCTGAGAGCACTGATGATATTTGGCGCTTGTTTCAAGGTATGGTGTTATTTATTAAACTGAACAGTGATCCAGTGAACACACAGTACATCATCACTATCATATCAAAACCTCATAACTGCATAATTTTTTTTACATTTTTACTTTTATTCAAAAATGACAGGTGTCATTAACATTGTGATAAAATTTACATCATGACAAACTGACCAATAGTAATGTTCCAAAAAAAGTGCTGAATAAAATCTTGTTACACTAACATGCATTAAAGTTAAGAAGGGTTTTTTTCCCCTTCTTCTTTAAAGTTACTGCTTTGGAGCCACAGCGTTTTGTTATGATAGCAACGGTATACTAAATCCCTTAAAATTCCAGACTTATTGCATCCTAAGGCTTATTATACAGTAACTACATGGACCCCAGAAAGTTATTCTTATGCCATTAAAGTATTTGATAGATGTTTGTACCCATTGGTGGGGTCCTGGCCGTTTAAGAGGTTAATAGTTTGGAGAATACATTCTGTTTCTAGCATTAGAAAGCACTAGAGCCGACTCCTTAATGGCAAAAGGCCACACAGCAGTCCAGAGTCCAGATTTATCCAGGATTAACATCTCCAAAAGCAGCTCTTCTTTGGCCCATTCCTTTGGCCAACCATTTCCCATGAGAGCGCTCTCCACCCTGACATGAAAGCATTTGTTTGACTGCAGTGGAACACAGAATGTTTTTGGGTTCCTCTCCCGTCCAACAAAAGCACAGCAATGTAGTCATAGTCCTTTGTTAAGATTGCATTTAAGAAACAGGGAATAATGTCTATACATTGAATATAGCTGCTTTGTTTAAGTGCATAGAATAAATATGCCACAACAAATTAGGTTTAAATTACATTGCAAAGAAGTTAATGCTGTAGAAAAGTCTTGATATGTATTTTTTATGATAGGACATGCCCTTTCTCACAGCCTTTCCATGTCAAGACCCCATATTGACACATCTTTTCTGTTATTTACTTTTTAGATTTGTATCTGTGTGCAGTGTTAATCTGCTCTGTTGGTCTCCTTTGTTTGCTTCTCTTTGCTGTGGTAATCACATGCCAGCACATACAGCGCAGACAAAGACTAAAAGGTGATTTGCTTTCATATCCATACAATCAAACTGAGAACCATTTAGGAAGCTTTATTTTTAAGAGTACAGTTCTATATTTTGTTTTATTAAGATTGTAAATATGTGGTATAAATATGTATTTCTTTGTTGACTTTCTGATTTGATGTTTATTATTATTTGGATAGTTTATCTAACGGTAAATTCATGTGTATTTTGCATAAATCTAGAAAGTTACCCTTTGGTGAAGTGCTCTGAGAGCAGGTAAGCCACTGTAAGACCTGTCCAATGTGCTAAGCTGCTTGCAAGTAAGTGCTGCCTATTCTCACATTTCCTTCCTATGTTTAAATGTAGTTCGGGGGAGACAGTAACCAGCGTGGCTAGCTCCTCGCCTGGAATGCACAGGAAAGAGAAGAGACACAAAGCATCACCCAAAAACGTCACTGCGCCACCTCCAGAAATACCAGTGAAAGGTAGGAGCTCCAGCTCTTAGAATGACCACTACTACTGAGGCTAGGAACTGACTCGTAGGTGTATCTGATCAAATCATTATACTTTGACATTAAAGTCTTCTATCATAGTGCCACTTTGCCTTTTTGTCAGTTTTTGGCACAGTTAATTCAGGAATACTTGAAATCATCGTATGAGGTGAATTACAGGAAGTGTAGATATCTGCAGACCACTTCATGTGATTTAATATGTATTCAAATTTGGTTTAAAACTTAAGACTGGCTCAGATTGCATCACCAGAGAGAGAGACAGAGAGTAAATGTTGACTTAGCTTAAAATACAAATATCTTGAACTATTTAAAACTATGACATATTGCTTGGTATCATTTAAGATTTTTTTATATTGACACCAGTACGGACACCTTGACTTTGATGCTGATTAACAATTTTTTTTGGGGATATTTTCGATAATTAAAAAAAAAAACAAAGAACAACAAAAACAAGTCAGCTGAATGTCAGTTGCAGTGCTCACTAATCAAGAAGTTCCGACGTTAATAACATGCATTCAGAATGTAATTTAGACAGCCAATCAGATTTCAGTCTAGATAATGGAAGAAGCATGTTGATTGCCTCACATATGCTAATACAGGATACTTATGCTTTGGAATTTGACATTAAATGACAGAATATTTACACACTACTATTGAAGTAATGGTCAGTAACATAACTGTACTTGAGTTCTACATCTTATTTTTATCTAGTGTCCATGAATATACCCCTCGGTGGTGGCATTGATTCTGGAAATGCATATATATATATATATATATATATATATATATATATATATATTTATATATATATTTTCATTTGCAGCTCCTGTCCCAACCAAACCACGCAGAACCAAACTTTTAAAGGCCCAGCCTCGAAGAACTTACATGGTAGGACCTCTTGTTTGATTTTATTTATACTAATTATTTACTCTCTTAGTCTAACAATGAAGATAATTAAGGAATTTTAATATGGCCTCATAATTGTCAAAGCCTATATATGCTATTGCTTGATTTAAACATTTGCATGCATAAGTTTACTTTTACAAATAATATAATGTCTGTATTCTAAAAGCCTCCTGTGCCTTACCTCATTTTTTTGTCAATTGAATTATTACTTGCAAGAAATATGCAAGGGGGAAATCATTGTCTTTTTTCATACAGCCATGTTTGTTGAATATATTGCTGTAGCATTCACCATTTATGAGACTTCTAATTTTATTTGCTTTTATTGCTTTTTGAACAACAATTATTTATTTAACAAGCATGATTCTCATCGCATTAGCTTCCACTGAAATTATTACAGAAAGACAGAAAAAAGGGAGGAAAAATCTTAAAATATTGTGTGATACTCAGCCCCATCTCTGAGAAACGGCACCTGGTCGGATTTGCAAGATAATGAAATTAAATATGTGAGAGATGGGCTTTCATACAAGCTACTGATTGAATATATGTGACTGTGAGTAGTTTTGAGGACAGAGATAGACGAGTAAGCGTGTCCTGTGTCTCTGTGGGTTCTCTGTGGCATCTGTTCAAAAATACTTCTAAGAAAACCATTTTTTAAAATTGACAAACTATGTCATTTTGCCCAACTTGATCATGGGGGATTTGAGATGAAACTTTGAAAACGCAGTCAAGAATACAAGCAACTTTTTTCAATGAAGCCAATCCTAAAATTGGATCTGTAATTTCATGTTGATCTAACCATACATTCCCAGCTCACCAAATCCACTTCCAGCCCTCTGACCGCTTACAGTAGTCTTTACCGTACTGAAACGCCCTTCTCTCTGCTCTTCTCTCCCCTTGCTGCCCTGAAGCTGAGGGTGGCAGATGACAGCTTGACATACGCTGAGCTGGAGCTGGTCAAACCAGTGCCTGAGGCTAAAGCCAGCAGCTCAGGAACTGCACAGCTGGAACCAAAAGCAAACTGCACAGGAACTGTATACGCACAGATCCTCTTTGTGGAAAAACAAGTGTAAATTCAACTGTTTCAAAACAGAATTATTTATGAGTTCTCTTTTGCTATTGTGTATATGTTTAACTGATGTCTTATGTCTAGTATAAAGGTACTATTCGAAGCATCTGGCAGATGTGTTTTCCTGTTCCACTTCGGCACACTCATCACTGTGTGCCTGTGAACTGATGACTTTATCTCATGATATATGACATATATGCCATATTTATTGTTTTTGTTAAGAAAATGAAAAATATATACCATGAGTTCATGAGGCAGTGTTGTGAATGTGTCCAAGCATCTGATAAATGTGATTTTTCTATTATTTTCAGTTTTCTATTTGGGCACATTCACCATAGACTTTTTTTTCCCCAAAAGGAATAAATACTGCGTTATGGTTGGATTTAATCCAGTACATGTATTTAATTCTGATTATATAATTTTGTAAAATATGTCATTTTGTTACAATAAATATTTCCAGGTGTTTCAGATCTGACTTATGAACATTGAATGATTTTCAGTAGTATTTTGCTGACATTATCGATTTATAAATATGCAGAAATTAGAGTAGCTATGCATCTTCATGTGAAGTAGAAATATATTGCTTAAAGCTCTAAATGGGGGCTTCTCCAACTGGTAGGCCAATTTTTATGTATTAGTTCAGATCACGCCTTCAACATATGGTTTTATGAAAAGAGACTGTATGACTGAGTGAGGAGGGGACAGAATTCTTGGCCTGGATTTCTGAGCTGCTTCTGCTTTAAAGGGGAATTACACCAGCTTTTCACAATTTCTGTATAATTCAAACATTGTGATGCAAACAAAGCCATTCAGAGTGTTTTGATGTGAAATGGTTCATTGTATTTGATTTCTTCACAGTGGTGTTAATAGGAACCAGGGGTCATTAAGTCTACTTAAGTCTACTAACTTTTATGTCAACTAACTCGAAGATAATTTTGTTTACTATCCAAAGCCAACAAAGTACCTACATGTGTGTTTTATATGCAATGCTGATAATGGTACCTTAGTGGTAAATCTGAAAATACTTTGTAAACTGCTTTGCCTCATGACGCCTTGCATGTATTTCTCCACTATGAATGAATTGTAAAAAGTAAACTTTAGGCCAAAACCTTCTCTTAAAACTTTCATAAAACAACAACACCAGGCAACATATTCTTAACTATTTCATGTAATAACTTTCTGTAAGGGAGTTTTCAGAGGCATTAAACTCTTCAGACATCTTGTTCCTATCATCACCACATCTGAACAGTTTCATTATGCAGAAAGATTTCCCCTATAAGCTAGAAGGCTGGACTCCCCCTTGATGAAGAAAGGTAGGACCGAGGAACAGTGAGGAGATGGGGTGGGGTGCGGAGTGAAAACTTTGTCACAGCGAAAAGAAGGCAAAGATGAAAACATGTAGGACATTAGCATGGAACGTGTGGTCCTCCTCCCAAGTTTTTGTTTTTTCATAACCCCGTATACACTGCAGTGGAGTATTTCATGGTGTTTACAAAACACACAACATATGCCTTTGCTCTCTCTCTTAGTAAACTCAGAACTGATCCTGGGGTGTTTGCACCTCTATTTCATCAACTCCTGGTTGTGGATTTAACTGCTTGGTCTATAAGACCATCACTGACAGCATGAATAATACAGCCCCATCTCTGAGAGTCTGAGTTGAAAAGTGTCTCTCTCCATCTCCCCCACTCAGAATCAGTGACTGTGATGAACCCTCTAATGGTTACATTTATTAAAATTATACTAATTGTAATCATGCTTAATAATTAGCTTTACAGTGCATTATAATTGGGTTAGGCTACAAGATGGTTCTGCCGAGGTGCTATAATTTATTTGATTTAATTATTCAGAGAAGCCCAAATGGTTTGACATTTAATATCATAAAATCACCGAAGTATTAAAACTGAGATAGCCATTGTCTTTCGAGAAGGTCATTTGCTTCTCTCCATGAGATATATGATGATTATTTTCCAGTCTATTAAGCGCCTCTACTTAGCACAATTAGCTACTCGCACAAAGGTTAAAGAGAGCGACCCCCCGCCCCCCTTCACTGTGGTCACAGTGCATATTAATGAGCAGCTGCAGTGGAAGGCTAGTAGAGGGGCCTTATCAGAAGGAAGGAGAGGGAGAAAGAAACACAGAGAGAGAGACTAGCTCTGGCCGTTAGAATCAAACACAAAGTAAACACACAGTCCATCGTGTCTCACTCACTCCCTCCTCTCTTAAAATAATGATGACCTTGTTCTGTCCTGGGTTATTTTTCTCTCTGCAGGCCAATCCATGCTGTAGCGGTTAGCAGTCTCCCTTATAGCTGAGGTCTTTCTGTGCGAGTGGGGTGAGAGAGGGGCCTTCATGCCCTTTCGTGTGCACTTACACCATGTGCAGATGCTGTAAGTGCAAATAAGCAGAACAAAGAATGGAGCTGAGCCTCACACAAGGAGATCCACAACAGAGCAGACCACAAGCTGGAGGAAGGCTTTAACATGCAACAACAAATGGAGAGAGAATCCAGGAAATGCATCAAACTGCTTTCATCTGCACTCAGTTCAGTTGTGTTTTCAATAGCATTCCCGTCCAAATTCAAACCAGCTGCCAAATGATTTTTAAAAGCTGTTTAAAAAAGAATTGTTCTGACTAAACAGTTCAGAAGTTGAGGTGACTCAAGATGTTGTTTTCTGATATGCTGGACAGGGTTTGCTACAACAGCTAAGAAAACAGCATTCAGCATAACTTTCCTTATCTGTACGTGCCAAACCTTCACTTCAATGTATACTAATGAACCGACACACACTGGAAATACAACCTTCCCCGAAGGGTGACGTTATGTTCCCTATTTCACACAGCGACTCAGCCCCCACTCTGCTTCCCTGGACTAAGGGTTCAGGCTGCTTAATGACAGCCATTAGGAGAATGCAATCTGCAAAGGTTGGGAGTAAAGCAACAATTAACCCTCTCCCCAAGGGAGGCACATGGAGTGTGGCCCAGAGGGAGCTCCTCCGCTCCTCATAATCACAGCTCCTCTATGCCTTGTCCTTCTGCAGCCGGCCAGAGAAGCAGAACATGTCTAGAGAGCTGAACAGGAAACCCCAAAGCATTGCAGAACAGCATCCAGGCTTAGAGCTCACACCTACATAAAACACCAGAGAACAAAGAGGAAATAGTGTTGAGTCATACATTGAGAAACAAATAGTACAATGAAACCAGATGGGCAAGTCCACCTTGGAACTGATGTTTATGTAACAAGCATCTTCAAGTTCTGAATGTTCTGAGAATTAAATGCATGTTAATTTGCTTAATAATTAATAATTAATTAATTAATAATTAACTGAAAGTGTTGCTTTAAAAATAATAATGGCAGAGAAAAGTATTTTCTGACATTAGATTCTAAATGTAAACCTAATTCCAAAAACAGTAGGTAAAAGGCAAATAAAAACAGAAAGCAGCCAATTGTAAACTGTCTTTTATAGGAATTTCATTGAAAACAGAACAAAGAAGAGATATTTAATGTTTTACCTTATCGACTATTATTTTTCAGTTGGATATAAAGAAGCATTCATGAAAACCTCAGTCACCACTGAGAAAAATTATGTGAGCAAGTGGTTCAGCTGTTTAATAACAACATTTCTCAGCACACAATTGCAAGGAATTTAAGGATTTCACAACCTGCAGTCCATAACATTATTAAAAGATTCAAAGAGAAATCTCTGAGTGTAAATAGTAAGGCCAAAAACCTGGGCTCAGAAATACTTCAGAAAACCCCTGTGAACACAGTTCGTCGCTGCATCTACAAATGCAAGTTGAGACTACTATGTTAAGTGGAACCCGTATATCAACAACATTCAAAAACACTGCCGTCTTCTCTGGGCCAAAGCTCGCCTGGGATAGGCTGAAGCAAAGTGAAAACGTGCTGTGCGTCCACTTTTCAAATTCTTTTTGGAAATAATGGACATCGTGTTCTCTGAGCCACAAAAAGGAAAAGGACCGTTTCGAATGTTACCAACGCTCCAAAAGTTCAAGTTTAAAAGGCAGCATCTGTCATGGTATAGGGATGTGTTAGTGCCAAAAGCATGGGTAACTTGAATGTCTGTGAAAGCAGCATATGCATTTTTGAGCAACATTCTAGATAACGTCTTTTTCAGGGATGTCCCTGCTTGTTTCAGCAAGACAATGTCAAGCCACATTCAGCATGTGTTACAACAGTAAGGTTGTGTGCTAAGAGAGTGCGAGAGATCTGTCTCCCACTGAAAACATGTGGCACATTATGAAGCACAATATACAAAATTGCAGACCCCAGACTGTTGAGCAGCTGAAGTGTTATAGCAAGCAAATGTGAAAAAGAATCCTCAGTTCCAGCAAGATTACTGAACGTTGTAAAAAGAAAAAGTGATGTAACACAATGGTAAACATGCCCCTGGCCCAAATTGTGGAACATATTGCAAGCATCAAATTTAGAATAAGCATATATATACAAAAAAACAATGAAGTTAATTAGTTTCCAATTGAATGCAGGTCGAAAAGGACTTGCAAATCATTGCTGTTTGTTTTTGCTCACATTTTTCCTGCTGTTCCAACTTTTTTGGAATTGAGTTTGTACATAAACTTCATTAATCTTTTAATTCATTAAGGAAATTGCATTACATCTTCTCAGTTCTCAGAACAAAATGATGGGGGCTGCTGACAGGTCAGTGTTAATTAAATTTTTATCATGGCTTAACCATTTAAAATCCAAGCCTTATTTAATCCCAAGATGTATTATTCAGTAATTGCATGGACTACAAGGACTATTAATGTACTACAAAGCAAGTTTGTCTTAGGTGTAATAAGAGTTCTGACCTGCTGGTAATGACCTCCTGGCCATTTAAGGGGTTTGTTTAGTGGCGAAAACACAAAACATGTATAAAGTATATGAAGTATACAGTACTGTGGAAAAGTCGGAGACCACTCTTCATTTATCTAATTTCTAGTCAAAAGAGCCATTATGTACAAGCTATTCTTTTTTTCAGGAGAGATTTCTGAGGATTTTAGATACAAGATTATCCAGAGGAGGTGTGGAAAAATATCCCTGCAGATTTTCTTGAAAAAACTGAAAGCAAGCATTCCCAAAATCTTGTTGAAAACCTTGGTATTGTATTCAGTTGTTCCTGATGATGAAAAATGTGTACTTAATGGCCGTTTTAACTGTAAATTGAATAAATGAAGGGTGGTCTCTGACTTCTGCACAGTACTGTATATTGTTTCTTAGGAAACCATTACCCTGTGAATAGTTATCTATGTTTGAGATGACTGTGAGGTTTTAGTAATCAGTATTTGTTATTTTTCAATTCTATAACGTGGATGTGGGAGGCTCAAAAATGTAAGTAGCACAGTAAACTGTGGTTAGTTAATGATGGGAGTGAGGTTGCCTGTGGTGTCAATCCATGCTTGTGGTAATGTTATTTAAAACAGCACTGTTTAGGCTTGCACAGCGCAGACAGGTTGTCTGAGAGAGGATATTAAATCCCAGACGAAAAAATATTTTCATGAAGCTTAGTGCCACACTGCGCAAAATAGCTATGGTTTAGCATATACAGCAAATATGTCACTCTCTACAAAATGTTTTTACAATTACAGAGTACATGCTTGTGGGAAAGAGAAGGTTGTTTTGGGCCAGTTCACTATAGAATTAATACTTCTGGCCTTTTGGTTTGGTGAAAATGGGAGACTGGGAGGTGGCATTTCATGCTTCCATGTTTACAGGACATATCTTTGTAAGGACTGTTGTAGCAGCAAATGTAAAAGTACTGCATGTGAAAGGATCCAGTTTAGCACATTGCTGTTGCAGCTAAGTGGGTCAGAGATTTTATGAATATCTATGACAAAAGTGCTTGCTTTACATTTCTGTAAACCAAAATCCAGACCAGTGCCTTTTCTGGTATCTGTAGGGAACTCCCACTCTAACTGGCTCGGGAAGGTTGATTCAGCCCTTCTGTTTCCTACGATTCCAAGAAAAGAGTGGGGACAGCAAGACCACAGAAACTGTAAACATTTTTTATTCATATTCAATTACAGATTAAAAGGCTGCCAATACAAATCAACATAATTACCGTGAGACAAAAGCAAACCTGCCTTCAAGGAAATATGTAAAATGTAGATTGTATTCACATACATTTACACAACAAAGACCTTTCAAAACAGTAGTTTATGATTCCATCAAACTGGATTCTAGTAGAGAACTGTAAGCAGAAGCCTGCTGCTCACTGAAAGACATATGCCCATACAACAAGAAAACATGAGCTAACTAAACACCATAGGGGAAATAGGAGTGTAGAAGAAAAACACTATCTACAGCTAGGATAATGCATGGATTGCAGACAGCTGGCCTAGAAACTCCAGCAGGCCAATGTTTCTAAAATAAACATGGCTCGGCTTTGGGATCATCCAAGGAGATGAAACCTACTCTACAATAAAAGTGATCTGCAGTGTGGCTCAGACTGGAAAAAAAACTCGCAGCATCTTTCGTTTCTTAAATAAGCAGTGTCCTGTTTCTGGCTCGGACCAGAACATCTCATCAAGTCCAAGAAAGTATGTGTCATCCCTCAAGCCCAGCAGGCTGTGTACGGGTTTGTGGAGTCAGCAGCGGTGCAGGGAACAGGGGGATGGGCTGCTGCTGGGCTGCAGTCCCGGCTGAACGGTGTGTGGGCTGTGATCGATGCTCAGTTGACCGCTTTTAGCCCTCACAAGTCCAGCTGAACACTCTGCCCCAGGCATCACCTACCAGCAGTGTGCCATGAGTCCTGCACACACACAGACAGAGGGAGAGAGACTGTGTATAGGATTTCATTAACCCTTTAACACTCAGGCTTCCTTTACTCATGTCTACACTTTAAATCCACATGTTTACATTTTAAACAGTTTCCAGGAACACTTATAAATGTGTCACAGTGTTGAGCTGTCCTCTTGTTTGAGAACAAATTAGGGAAAGTTTAACTGTAACATCAAATAAACATGGCTGTTTAAAACTGGAACACCATGAAATAAGTCTTGTCTTTAACATGTTTGTTTGATGCTGCAGTCAAGCTTTACCCAGTTTATTCTCAAATAGGGGAACAGCTCAACTAAACACTTTAGCACAAGTTTAAAAAGTGTTTACCGTGTATAATCATTTTCATTTTCCAAATTGTTTATGAATAAAAATACTTTTGAATGTTGACATGCAAATGCGCCGAAGGCTGGCTTTACACTATGGAACTTTCATGCTGGTTGCATGACTGGTTGCAACATAGTTTCTGTGCAACTTGACAGTGAAACAATTCAAAAACAATAAAACATAATCACTCCACTAGTTAGACAAATTAGAAGCTTGTATTTTTTGATACATTGTATTGTTCTTGCTAGTTAAAGTGAACTGCAAAGTTTACAAACAATGTTGCATTTATATGTTTGCAGCGTTTTTGTTATCTTCATATTTTTTCTAAGCTGTCATTGCCATTTTGTTCTTTATCTATATAGCTAAAGAAGAAGAAATGCTAATACAAGCAGCCATTTATACAGCTGTTACTGTTAGCTGGCTAGTTAAGGCAGCTGATGACAGAAACGTTAGCTTTGTTGTCATAGTTTAGGAAATGGAAAAAATAAAAAGCGGTTTAACCGTCCGATAAAATATCTTCTGTTATATTTTCTAGTCCACTGATCCACTGTGATCAACTGTTTAATAGCATGTTGTTTGACTTGATCACATGATCTGTTACTGTCTTTTTGACTGGCTGTTTTATGAAACTTATTTCACAAAGTTGAGCTGCTTGCAACTGTTGTGGCTGAGTTTCAAATGAGTTGCAGGACGCTATATAGAAAACTCAAGTTCGGGTTTAGTTTCATGTAGGTTTCAAGTAACTACAGTTGCATGAATTCTTCACAGTGTAAAACCAGACTAAAGGCTTAATGAGTAGTGGCTATTCATGCAATGAGATCGCTAAAGATCCAGTGAAATTCTCAAAAAAAAACAACTTTATTAAATCAGGCTCCAAACATCAGGCTTTTATGTCTGGAAGAGACTGGCCTGTCAGCCATACCTGGATATGGCCAGTGCAGAGACAGCAGGGTTGTTCTTGTATCGGCGGCGGGAAATGGCTTGACTCCGGTTCAGCTCTCGACACAGGACCAGGTGTCTCTCCCACCTCATGCGGCTGTGCTCTGAGAGAAGCACACAACAAGCAGAAGAGTGAGAAACGAGCCGCTGCTTTTATTAATGGTCAGCATGTTGTTAAATTGAGAAAAATACATCTAATATAAAGCCTTCACTGTTACAAAGAGTTCCCCCAATTTAATTTGTGCATTGTGATACTTATATGCTCTGACGCTGTGCTGTAACCAATGTGCACCAAATTGGATTTGGGTATTATTGCTTTCTAAATTGCATGCCTACATCAGCGAAATTGCTCATCAGTGTTTACCGGCTGTATGTTTAATAACTTTGCCCCATAATTCCTTGCAGCTAGCCCTAATGCCTTGCACAAACAGTGCACAATTATGAACTTTTCTCTGGATCCCTTCGAGTCAAACTTCCGGCTCAGTGTCTCAGCCATGACACTTAAGAGTAGATACAGTATAACTGGATTTACAAGCAACGTTTTTGAAAGACGCCCTGTGTTAGATTCCTATTTCATTTCACACATTACACGGATATTAAAAATAGCCACTTTTATCATATCACAGTGTTGTTTTTTCCCAGTACTACAAGAAAATTTTTGTTATATTGTTTTCATGGACCTCTGCATTAGATGCATTAGAGAAGCTCATGGTTGAAATGGTCTTATAACCAGCCAATCTAATCCAGCACAGCCAGAGGCAACTAAAGACTGAAGAAATTCCAGGCTCTTGTTCAATGCCGCTGTTAAGGTGAAGTGTATTAGTGTTACCTGTGTCTTCAGCAGACGGGGATACAGCGTGCCCCAGAGACTCTGAATGCTCCTTGTGTCCAGGTAATTGTACCTTTGTATATGCAGTCTTCCATATCTGCAAGAGAGTCACACGGCTAATGAAGAAAAAAAAAATCAAACGCAATAGAGGCTATAATCATAAATCAAATCTGTGGGCCATTGATGTAGCACAGGTCCATGCTCCAATTTGATGCCTAATTTAGAAACCATTTTGATTTAATAACTGCTCTTAGCTCATCTAAAGTGAGCATATGTTACTCCCACTGCTTCCTTGGGACTCCATATCACAGCCCGTGAGGCCTTTTTCAATACCATAGTCATCATATTTGAATATTTTGCAGCAGTATTACCTGACTATTAAAAAGAAGAAGAGGAAGAACAGGAAAGATTTATTACCTACACAGAGAAGTTACTTGTTGGAGAACTATGCTCATTTAAAAACTCATGATAGGGTCTAATAATCAATAATGCCTAAAGCAGAAAAGTCCACAGCTTCTATAGATCTGCAGAGCTCTCACCCTGACGACGCCGTCCGCACAGCCGGTGATGATGACGTTGCGCGAGTCCCACTCGTACTTCTGTGTGAAGCAGCAGCACTGGATGCTGCCCTCTGGACCATATGGGGTGTTTACAGAGGCTAGCAGCTGACCCTTCATTGTCCACAGGTACAGATGTGTCCCTGAACATGACACAATCTCACCCTGAGATAAAAAAAAGGCAGAGAGAAAGGCGTTAACGAAAAATATATATATATATTAGGAGTGCACCAATAATGTAATTTCTGTCAAGATTATGATAATCGATAATTACCACCATACTGGGACTGATACCAATAATCAATCATTTTATTTTTTTGCCAAAAACGTGAGACCCTAGCAGATACTTTTATCCAGAGAAACTTACAGTTGTATCCAAAAGTTTGGGCGTCCCTGGTCAAATTACATGTTTTGTGGATTTTCTAAGTGGAAATAAGAACACATCCTCTACAGAGAACACACTTAAATGCACAATTATAATGCTCTATTAATGTATAGTACTGTATAGTAATGTATTGTAGATTTTAACATATTGGGGAGAATTTTAAACACATATTGGGAATGTTAAACTCAGAAAATAGAAATTGTGTGCTAAAAGTTCACAAAAATTACACATTAATGCCTGTTGAAGATGTATGAACTTATTTTCATTTAGAAAATCAACAAAACATTTAGTTTGACTAAGGGTGTTCAAACATTTGCATATGACTTTACAATGTAATTAATAGAATTTATGGTCTTTCTGTCTGGACAAACTACCAGTTTCCCACGTGCAGGGCTGTGGGCTTCAGTGGGTGTGCCATGTCATTGGTTGTAATTATGGGACAAAAAAAAATTCAATATTGGACCTATAATGATAATTCAATTTTACACTGACCACTAGTAAATCATGCACCCCTACCAAAAATATGCGTCAGGCTTTGAAAAGTTTAGACGTGACCAATTCTTACTACCCTCAAAGGGGAATGTAATTAGTATATGGATGCTGAAGAGGAAGTGATCTGAAAGTGCCTATAATTCATGTAAGGATCACATTTCAATACAATGTCGGGAATTCATTTCCTCTGTTCCAGACGTGAACCAGACAGAGAAGTGTGAGAGCTTCGGCTCCAGTGTGGAGGGAAGGATGTGCCCTCCCCTTCCTCACCGTGCTGGAAGGTTCTGGAATACCCCCAGCCTGTCTGTGTGACCTAGAGCACAGACAGTACAACTCCAATCACTCAGCACACTGAGAGCTACCCAGCAGTGTGTGCTCACCGCAGTGCTCTATTACAGAAGATAAGCAGCTAAAGATGTACCAGAACAGTAGAGTACAGACACACTATGTTGGAGTGAGAGGATGTAGAGGCAGGTGGGAAACTACAATGAAGAAGCTGCAAATTGCACGTGTGTAAACTCACAGTCAGATCATTGATGGCCAGGGCAGACACACCAGAGGAGTGTGTAGGTAGCTGTGTGATGTAGCTGAGCTCCTCTAGGTCCCATAAAATGCATGTCTGGTCCTGAGAGCCACTGATTATCACACTGTGCGCCTCTGACGCTACCACACAGGTGACTGTATCTGTGTGTCCGTACAATGCCTGTGAACATGATTAAAACACACTGTCAGAATAAAAACCTACAATTTCATTTTTACTCAATTTTTCTCCACTATTTGTCAAAGCCAGTTTACACTGTCTAACCGGGTCCACCGTTGCACGATGCTACAGACTCCAAAAAACATGAAGCCAGCCACTGCATCTTTTCGAACTGCCCCTAACGCAACCTCACTGGACAGCTTAACATGCATGTAGGAAAACACTAACTTCAGCTAGCATACACCCATGTTGTCCTGCATCATACTGAGTGATGAGGGAAGAGGGAGGGCGATCCTCCACCCAGAGAAAGTGAGGTCAATTTTGTTCTTGTGATGGTTACATGTTTGCGCCATTTGGGAGAGCTGGAAAAACTTAATTTCTGTTAATGCTACTTGAAAAACCTGAAAGCTTTGTCAAAATTTCTACTAGTTCATAAATACCGAACTTTTCACACAATATATACATATATATTTTTTAAATAAAGGTGCCAAAAGGTATATTTGGACAAACAGCCATTATGACCACTATGGATAGTAATTTAGACGACTGTCCTTGTACTTAATCGAAAAAAGGCAGATGCTATTTACTCTAAGCATAAATAGAAGTATGTTGCTATGTACACTTACATTCAGTCTTCATAACATCACGTTATCTACACTTATGTGTGTTATTTTATAATTTAACATGTTAATCAAAAATATTCTGGAATTAAAAATAGTAACCCTAACCACATTTACCAACTGTTGCACTTGTCACTGTCCTGTTGGTTTAATTTCCTTTGGCTAAAAGCAAAAACTATTTAAATGCTAAAAACTAGTTGAATTCATAATACTACTTTTCATCATTTCTTAGACTCAACAGATATTTGCACAATGATGTGTCTGACCTGTTTGAGTTTCATGTGCTTGAGTTTGTCCTTAATGATGGACACATCCCACACACACACCACCGAGCTGCTTCCAGCTGTGATGAGGGTGTTGCTGTTGGGACAGGCAGCACACACAGCCTCGCCCCAGTCTGATAGACCTTCCCACACTGCAAAGTCCTGATACACAGAACACAAGCCATAATTTAACACATACTTCAAAAAAGTCAGTGAGAGAATGAATGAGTAAGTCAGTAAATGACTGAATGACTGGATGAATGTAACATATAAACACCTTCTCTGTTGTGTAATTCCCAAATGAGCATGTGTTGTCATAAAAACCCCAGCAGAAGTATGTATTCCAGAGCGGAGGCATAAGCAACTTGTTCTTCTCCACGACCAACATGTCTTTCTCTCCACAAACAATCTGACCAACCGGTCCATGCATCAGCTCTGGGTGGATCCACAGAGAGGCAGCATTATTTTCACAGCAGCTCAGCATTACAGTAAATGGCAGATTATGTAATCAAAGCGTCTCTTGACATCTACACTCCAGCCTGTACTCACTTTCTATTGCATTTTTGAATCAAATAAATTGTCGGCTGCATTACATGATTAAAAAAACATCAAAGATATAACTGACCAAATATTGCAATTGGAAATTGCTGTAGTGCAATACAGTGGTTTTTCCTTGTGGATCACATTGATGACAAAGTGAAATGTAGGATGAAATAGAGAAAGGAGGAAAGAGAGTTATAGAGTTTGAGACAGAGAGAGCGAGCGAGAAAGAGAGAGAGAGAGTGAGAGAGAGAGAGAGAGAGAGAAAGAATTTTCATCTCATTTTCCAAAGAGACCCTTTTGGGATATTGAGATTATTAAATAAGCCTCAGTGGCAGCATCATCAAGATGCGCCTAACAAATAGAATGAGCTGCTGCCCCTCTGCCTGAGAAAATTAGCCCATGAACAGTCTAGCCAGCATCTTCACTGAAGCTCCTATTGTTCCCAGCGGACATGGCCCCATCTTGTAAAAAAATAATTGAGGATGGGATAAAATAATAAGGTGGCTAAGAATGATTAAATGAGGGTATTTCTCAACCACACTTCCGCATAATTTCTTCTTGAAGTCTCGGCCTGCGCGAGGAGCTCTGTACCTTTTACGGGCTGGGCCGAGGGCTTCAGTTTGTCCAGTCTGAAGAAAAACGGAGTGATGTGATTGGCTCCAGATGACTCTTTGCTTATAGAGCTCTTGTGTGCAGCGCGGCTGGGGTGAGGCTTGGTGAAGAGCTGCCAAACAAACATTTATTATCTTAATGACTGTTCCGTTTATCTAAAGGATTTACCCACTGAAATTCTGACGGGCTGATTATTGTTGTTAACTCCAGCACTTCAAACTGATGTTATACTTATGGCTTCTTTCCCCAAACACAGACTAAAATATAATAATCAAACATAATTCAGGACTAAAAATTATTAATAAAATTACATATAAAATTCATACACGGGAAAGAACTTTCAACGACAGTATTTTAGTCCATGAACTAATTTATAAATCTTGTACAGTTTATAGTAAGCAACACTCTGCTTTGGGTTATTATTATTGAGTGCTTGAGCATGTATGTGTGAGTGTGATGTCTGTTCCTCTTGGTTTAGTACTTCAAGTGTGCTAAAAGCAGGTTGTGTTACTGAGCACCTGTCTGGGGATTTGACCAAAGTTGCTGACGTAGCCGAGGACAGTGTTTTTCTTCAGTGGGTTCTTCATGCTCTCTGTGTCGTGCTTGTCTGTGTAGAAGTAGGGGTGGAAGGTGTTGAGGGCCTCCACTGCGGCCGGACCCTGCTGTTTGTAGCCAAAGATCAGATCAATCCACAAGTGCAGGTTTGCACTCACATAATCACTCTCCAGAGCCTGGGGAAAGGCCACACAAAGTCAATGACCACATCTAGGAGCCTGGAAACTAACGCAAAGCCAAAATAGAACTATTTTCCCAATTATGCAGTAATAGCTTTAGCTGACAAATGCTAGGGACTTTAAATGCGAAACAAAATTCTGCTTGCACAGGCAACATTTTAATGCTTGTGTGATTATAAAGGCAAGAAAAAATATTATTGCACTTGAAACTGGGATAACATTAAAAACACCCGATCCTCAAGATCATAAGAAAAGTTCAAGGCTAAAGATCTTTTTTTTGTTGGTGTTTATATTTGTCTTCTTTCTTGTTCGATGAAACTTTGCTGAAGAGGGCATGAGGGCTAAAGCAGTCCTAATAAGACTATTCTTAATATGGGGGAAACAAGCCAAGCAATAGTAAACGAATATATCAACAGCAGTGGAGGGTCCCTATATTGTCTTTAGTTCATTTGCATATGAAGGAGAATGAGAGGACAAAATAGCTCATTTTGTGTGAACTGGAAACGATACAAATATTGCTCAGTAGATTGGGAACTGATAAAGCCTGGCCCTTATATGCCTGCAGGCATAGCATGGTGAAAAAGAAAGCATTCATTCCAATAAGCAGCAGGCTACAGTAATGGAGTTATGAGAGAGTGCAGATATTGTGCTTGTGCTGAATTGGCCCTGTTATCATGTAATGACAATGGCGTTAAGTAGAGTAATGGGGCTTTCTTGATGAACTCAACAAGTGCCTATTATCTCCACAACAGCACAAACTAGAGCTGAGCCAAAAGCATTTAACTCTTTCCAAATGCATCCAGCAGCATACAAATGCCAAAAGGTGTTTATACAGAATAGAAATGCCATGGTGATTTTATTTTTGTTATACGCAGTGTGTTCAGGACTATGGCTGTGGTGACAGCCTCTATCAGGGGGAAGAGCAGAATGGGAGATGGTACTGTGGTGCAGAAGCTGCTGATGTTGTGAAACTGGCTTGACAGTCATTAACTAACTGAAAATGCTGAGATGGATTACTGACTTCTCTGTGAATCCGGATGAACTCCTGTGGGTCTCCTTTGGCCCATGGTGGCAAAACCACATCACCCAGAGAGGTTCCGTCCTGCATGCAGCCTGTAATCGCAAGCAAATAAAAACAATATAGCGTCCAATAAAATAAAGTGTATTTAACTTGAAATGCAACTACCACCAAAGACATGCTTATGTGCTACATGTGTGTTTCCCAAACTGGTCCTCAGGGCCAACCAGACCAGTTACAGTTTTCCTTCAACCTTATGTGTTGTAAGTTTGGTTGGAGCAAAAATGTGGAGCCTTTGAGGGGCCCTGCGGACCGGGTTAGAAAACCCTGCACTATATTATCTGATCTTTCACACAGACAGAAATTATCTAGAATGTGCATGATTTATTTTATTTAATTCATCTATTTGTTTGCCACTAAGCTACTTATCTAAAGACCAAAGTCAAAGTCTCACCAAACTCAAAGTTATTGGAGTTGACAAGGAAGTCTGGCAGGTAGTAAAATTCTGGAATGAGCTCTCTCACATCACTCATGTTGTCTCTAGAGGCCGATTCCCACTCTTTCTGCATGCTGTGGAACATTCTCTCAGGAACATCAAACGATCCGCCCTGCATATTCCCGTAACAACAATGACAGAAACACAACAGTCATTTACAGGCAATGTAAGAAAAAACAAGCCAAGTTAACCGAATCAATCATTTTAAACCTTAATCAAGGCCATCATGGTGGAGGAAAAACAACACTGCATCTCCCAGTGACAGCACTACAGTATATTGTTATTTACTTGCTATAGCTTAGTTGAGGTTGCTGCTTCAAAGCAAGGTGTCTAGAGAGAGACAGTCCAGAATCAATTCATCAGAATTGACTGAGGCTTTTTCCATGGGTTTAATTCCTGATGGAAATCTCCGGAAAACGTATGTAATTTGCAGTAAAAAGATTACCCTCATTGAATGAAAGTAATAAATACTGTACATAGCAAATGCAGTTAGTGCCCCAAATCTTGTTATGAATATTACTGTACAGAGGAAAGCTGTTCATGTGTGGAAAATATCATTGTGAAGCGTCATCCTAATATTTGTATTGTGTTATACAGAATATTAAATATGCATGACATTTTATTTTAATCAATTGGTTCCTACTCTATAAATAAGATATTTTTAAAGAACAAAACGTGGCTTTGCACATCACTGATGCCAGAGAATTTATTTGCATATATATTAAAATTCTCACTTTAATTCACTTTTGCAAAAACAAAACAGTTCTTGCAAATCCCAACAAGGCAAAAAATAATGGAACTCCTTTCATTTAGTAAGCTTATTTGCAAAATTGCATTTTGTAGAAGACGTACTGACACACTGTGTTTTTTTAAACAGTGAAGCTCCGGATTTTTGCATCATTTAAGAATGAAACAATACGCTCAGTACCATATTATTTGACAACCAGAATGTCAGGAAGTCATTTTTCAGTGTGTATGCAGCAGAGTTTTACCTGCAGAGAGAGGAAAGTCTGGGAGAAAGGCTCCATCCTCACCAGGTAGGATGCCACTATGATGGCTGAGGAATAGTGTGTGCAATAATGACACTGTGCAGAAAGATCACCTGTAACAGTGATAAGCAGCTCCTTACAGCATGAACAGCATAAATTCCTGCATGAACGTTAATTATTTTTATAAGCTTGTAATGAAAGTGAATTGTAGTCTTACCATCATTACTCTCTACTTCATTATATCGCTGAATGAATTTCTCTCTCCTTTTTTCAGTCTGTGCACCCACTGGTTTGGACAGATCCCTGAATGTTGTAGGGGATGACAAATCCAGTGTCTAACAAGCAAGGAGGGTAGTAAAAAGATTAAACTCAGTGATAACGTAAGGCTGGCCCAGGTAAAGTAATCTATCAGTATAATCTCTTCCAAAGAAAATTGATGAACAGACAGTTAGCAGTAATGCACCGATCTGATATGCTCGATAAGCACCAGTACTAACTGCATTAAACGGATCAGATATTGGCCATTTCAACATTTGATAGTTTCTTAGTAATGTTTATATTAAAATTGTTAAACAATATAACTGAAAACTGTACAATACCATATATACACACACACACACATATTTAATATATATATATTTAATATATATATATATATATATATATATATATATATATATATACACACACACACATATATATGTGTGTACATACACATGAACTGTGCAAAAGTCAGAGACCACCCTTCGTTTATTTAGTTAATTTAACTATACTATGTACTATGTACTGTAACTGTACTATGGCCAATCAAAATGATTGTGCCCTCCGTCAAACACTGCCTTATTTTTTATCAGTCTATGTTATCCATCATTGCCTCAAGCCTTCAGTTCTGCAGTTTAGCAATGACACTACACAAGCAGCAGTTACTGATTTTCGGCTGACCTCAGAACAGCTGTAGTCTGGCCATAGACTGAACTGCCTGCTATGTTTATCTAGATGACCTAGACTTTTTGAGATGTTGTGGAATATCACGTAATATAATTCAAAAATCAACAAACATGCTGTATTTTGTCTCATTAACTGTATGTGTAGCCCTACTTTCTTGTTAGTTGGAGTTTATGAAAGACAGCCTTTTATAATGTATTTGTAACATATGCTTTTTTAGTAGTCAGTGAGGACCGAGAAAAGAGAGTGAGAAGAGACAAGCAGAGAGAGAAAAGAAATCAACTAAATTTGAAACTATCACCTGATTTCAAATAAATATGTTTTGACATGAATTTTCAGCTGAAAAAAGTCAAAACTGTTGATGGAACAGTAAATGCAGTTTATGGAAAAATAGCAGGGTGGCAAAGGAACAAATGAAAGGAAAAGGTACACAATTACAAAGGAGTAAAAATCAGCAATAATTTGTTTTAAAAAAAGAAACGGTAGTTGGTGTAATATGCATATTAGAAAATTTGTTTATTCACTTTGTGATGTGGTTCATTTTCAGCAAAATTGACCTCACTATATAGAAACTAGACAGACAGACAGACAGACAGACAGACAGATAGATAGATAGATAGATAGATAGATAAGATCACCTCTGATTCATAATCAGCAAGGACCCATGGAAACACTGGATACTGCATCAAATCATTGTATGTCCTTCCAGCTAGCGTGTTCAAATGCATGAGGTATTCAAAGTTGCTCATTTCTCCTCTCTGTTAAAAAATGAAGATAAAGACAGTTGATGCACTGCAGTAACACAAAACAGAAGAATGCAATGCAATAATGTACAAGTCCTAGTAATGTCCATGTGCAATTCACAGAGGAAAATGGTCTGAGAAACAGCCAGTGTGTTTTAGAAAAGCTGCATACACACATTACCTGCCATTTAATAAGAGCTGTCTTCTCTGGTGCTGCTGTCCTTCTGTACCAGAGCAAAAACAATCAACAGGTTAAATATACAAGACAATATAACAGAAGCATTTTAAATGCATGCAAAGCAGAGAATCACAACCTCACTTTAGAACAATCAAAAGAATTCTGTGCTCAGAACATTTGGAATTTGGCTGTAATGAGTGACATAATAAGAATCTTATTGTGGTTGCATGGCAACAGGGCCCAGAACAGCAAGGTGTGGAGGGATCTGTGTTAAGGAGCTTTTATCCCTGAGCACAGAGAGGAAACTCAGCATGCGTTTATGCTCTGGGAAAGGTAAGCGTTCACACGTTCAACAGAATTCTAGCCTGAAGCAGCAAATGGTGCCATCTATGGGTTTTTCCCAAAACAGTCAACTGGTAAGAGTTCATGAAGAAATGTACTGCCATTAATCCTCAACAGTTTTGCAATAATGTAGTAACTCCATCAAATGCAGAATAAAGTTTATATAAATTAGAGGTGTCTGGTTATTTTTACACCTTTTCTGAATGCCCTAAAATAGGAGCTTCAGCGCATATGAAGACTGAGGATTCTTCACACACGTATGCAGGTAAGCCATGTCTACAGAATAATAGCAGGTAAGTTAAATAAGACAGCTTTTACAGCTTAAACAATTTATACAAAAATATTTTGCACTACCTGTAGATAATTTAAGAACTCAGCACAATCATAGTCTGATGAAAACGACATTTTACTCATCAGTTTAAATACTATGCTGGGATTCTAATGTAAGTAAATTTCAGAAGCATACAAATGCAAATTGCCACAGTTCCTTTTCTTTTTTTTTTGTTTTGGGGGAGGTCCAGTCAAAGGACAATAAATGCTCTACACCTCAGGCATGTGTTGCTTAGCAACAAAGTTAAAACAGGACAAAGCTTCTTTAGCCTTCCCTGACATGGCTGAGTGAAGAGGCCGTTTCAGTTTGTCTGAAGTTTGTCTAAAGATTCTCTGCTTACTAACTGAGCTGGAAATATGAAGTCTATTTAAAACTTGGGAGTGAAGTGAACTTATCGAAGAATTCCTACTTTGAAACAGGGGTGAAAGAATCCTGGACAAGAATGGCTGTCTTACATTGATACGAACAAGGACTAACCTCACTGACCACACCGCAATACTGATCATTTATACGCAACCGCCATAGGAAGTCGGTAAGTATAATGTCAAATATGATATGCTAAATGATATGATCTGCAGTTCTGAATGACAACTAACTGGTTTTAGGTTTGATATAATGTAAATACAAGACAAGAAACTAGATGCTTCTTCATTTGCGATATTTTAGCAATCACAGTCAGATCTTCGACAAGAGTGAGCCATTTATTCTATTTATAGACCAAAATGTCAAGAAAAGTGAAAAGGAGAGAAACATTATACAGTACAACCATTGCCATTTAGATTTCTGAAGTAAAATGTCATTATAATATTTTATGACTAAAACATATAATTTATCAGCATTTCAGTAGTACTGAAGGTATATTTCATGGTATATTTTGGGGCATTTCTTAACCCCCTGCAGCTAGCTTACCACAAATAATGTGCTTTAAAATGCTGTAAAGAGAACTATTACCTATTACATTCTATACATCACAAAAGTATGTATTCATATAAATGAAACAAGGTGTTCAGTTTGGGTGAATTCTCAAATCTTTTAAAAAGAACACACGATCCTATTGGTCAGTCAACTCTCTATAATTGCACATGTTTGAAGGATTCACACACAAAAGTCTAATGGAAACAAGCTAAACCATATTAGCCTTGTATCTATATGCACTTGAATATGATTAATGAGTCGCGAAAGGGCCCGAAGGGCTTACAATGCAGCCACTCTTCTTTTTTAATAGGGAGGTGTGAGGTGGGCAGGTTTTAAATCACTTCCCCGAGTGTCATTTATCAAAGCACTGATTTGACTCCATCCACACAATCGCACAGCCTGTGAAAGCGCTCTGGATCAATCAGCTGTAACGCAAGCAGCTCCACACCCTCACCAGCAACAGTCATTTGTTTTTCCCGGAATTTACATTCATTGCTCTTGTCCTCATTGTTATCTGATATTAGCCTCAATTAGAGCGCAATATGATCTTAAGAGATCCCTTTAGGGTGAGATGGGTGAGTGAGCTGGAGTATAAACATTACACCCTCCTCATTCCCCAAAAGACCTTACATTTTCCCCTGAAGTGCCTCAGGGCCTACACGATAGCACCACTCCTATGTAAATAACCGAATTGTTGTCATTAAGTTGTGCATGTTTAGTTAAAGATATTAGGTCCAGAGATAATAATTACACAGATCAAGTTAAGACTCAATCAGGTTGACACCAGTGCGAAAAAGGCTTAACCATTAATCTGTGTTCTCACAGCACCATGGCGAAGGGGAAGAAGGGTGGACCAAAGGGCAAAAAGATCACCCTTAAAATGGCCAGGAATGCCCTCAGGATGACTCCTGATGGAAAACGGCGGCTAGATCTGAGCAACATGGGAATCGATTCTTTCCCTAAATGCCTTTTGAAACTGACCGATGTGGAAGAGCTGGACCTGAGCCGCAATCAGCTGAAGAAGATACCAGAGTTCATTGGTCAGCTCACTAGTGTCCGCTGGTTGGACCTCCACAGCAACTATATCGAACAGCTGCCGAGGAGCATCGGACAGCTGGAGGCCCTGTGCCACCTCAACTTGTGCAACAACAGCCTGGGCTCTGCTGGCTTACCTGCTGATATAGGCAACCTGAGGAGCCTGCAAACACTCAACCTGGGTATGAACAGGCTGACCGCTCTCCCTCAGACCATGGCCGCTCTGACCAACCTGAGAGAGCTAGGCCTGTTTGATAACCTGCTCACTGCTATTCCTGAATGCATCAGAGTGCTACCCAACCTAAAGAAAATCAACACCACACGCAACCCCATAGCCTACGCTCAGGGAGACACCAAAGACGCCAAAGCGAGCGAGGGGATATATTTGGTCAGGGAGGGGGATCTGTGTAAGCTCTGCCTGGAGAAATGTAAGGAGGAGAGACAGAGATTGAAGCGGAAAAGACTTTCTGATCAGTCTCAGAGGAGGGGTAATTTCTCAGGGCTGATCACGCCAAACTCAGTGGCACAGAGCAATCAGGAGCTGTGGCGATAAACCCCCACCTTGCTTCTTGCTGCTCAAAAAAGGGGCCTGACCAACCTGATGAAGATAGCATTATCATTCAAATGGATTTTTAAATACAGAAAGTATATTAAGATGCAGTGCTTTAACATCTACTGAATTATTTTTCATGCAATAAAAATGCAAAAAACAAGCTGACTAGTTTTAAAATAAATAAATAAACTACAAACACGATCTGCAATCTGTACTGTTAACTAAACACCAGTATTAGCATTACTCTTACTACAATTGCAATTGTAGTAGAAAGTTATCATTACATTTGTTGAAAAATAATCTTGTTTGGTTTTGAATTTAACAAATTTACACTTATATCCCAGGGCAGCAGCAAAGATCAAGTATATTAGGGGCTCATTGTCTTGCAAAGTAAAATTGGAGGAAGTTTTGATGTCTGCAGGAATCAGTTACTGATCTGTTTCAGCATGTTGAATAAGGAACCGAGAGTCTTTCTGTCACTCATTTACAACGCTGCAATTCACATATTAGACAATGTATACAATGCGGTTCCCAGAAGCCTTTAGTCAGTAGCTGTCTCCTCAAAGTCTGTGTTTGGCTGTCAGTGTGCAGTAACTGCAGGGTCTCTGAGGGGACAGCTTGGGAAAAGATGATGGAGCTTTGAAACCACGGAAGCCCAGGGACACTTACCTGACATTATGCATAGCCTCTGTCACCCCTCTTCCCTTTAATGAAGGCACTACAGAGCACAACCTAGAGAGAAAAAAGAGAAAGATCAATCTGACTCTGCCCTGTCTAATCAAACCAACTCATCGATCAGCACTCGTATTCCTTGTTTTTACCGCTTAAAAGCCCCGACGTGGTCTTTGTTCGTGAACACCAGGAACACAGAAGACCCATTCTTTATGAAGATCTCAATGGCATTCTCCTACGTGAAACAGAAAAGCAAATGCTAATCTAATACAACCGAACAGCTTTGTATAGCATCAGTGTTCATGAAGAAAAGTAAAATATATATGTATAATAAATGTATAAATATATTATAAATTCATAAATGAGATGGCACTGATACAAAACCCACTATCAGTTTTGGGCTGATACCAGCAGAAAAAGCAGGATCAAATAATGGAGGATAAAAAAAAACAAGTGACAAGAAATTTTGTCTTTTAACAAATCTATGTGAATTTTCACAGTTTGTAGCGTAACTTTATGTAAAGCAAAATAAAACAGGTCAGATGATAACAGTAGCCTGCATGCAAAATGTAGCCTAACGTATAAACAATGAGTAGCTGGATAAGTATTCCAGCGAGGGGAAACAAGTATTCATACACTTCTGTTTTTGTTATTTAATATACTTCTTGTGCATATATCCACTTCAGATTTACACACACAAATTCTTTTGACATTGCACTTTTAGTTGCAAAGCAGGTAATCGTCTATGGTAAAAAGTAATTCACTTTTTACAGCACTGTGATTCAGTTTTGCCCACACCTCTTAGCAAACTGTCTTTAATTTCCCAAAGTTATGAGAGTCCCTGTATTAGACTCACAATTTCAAAATTCTCCATAAATTTTCAATAAGATTGAAGATGGTCCAGAGTCTGGCTAGGCCATGCAAACACCATCATCTTTTTTAGAAATTAGTCTTGAGCTATTTTGGCTGTATATTTCAGGTCATTGTCTTGTTGAAACGTCCATCTTCTCCCCAGATTCAGTTTTTTGGCCGATTCTCTTCTAATATGTTCTGGTAGATAGATCCATTTATGCTTCCTTTAATGATGTGAAATGCTCCAATACTGTTTGCCATAACCTTACCTTATCATGATGCTTCATACTTCACTATGGGTGTGGTGTTCTTGGGATCATATGTGGAACCTTTCTTTTTGCAAACATGACTGAGCTGAATTAGAGCTAAAGAGTTCTATCTTTGTTTCGTCTGACGAGAGTGCACAGTTTCAGAAGGTTCTGATTTGTCTAAACGTTTGTCTGCAAACTGATGTTCATCTCTGTGCTTCTTTTTTTAGTAAAATTTTGCATGGGGTGTAGGAACAGAGATACCTGTGGTGCAGTTCATTGCTTATTGTTCTCGGTGAAACTGTTGTTTTGCACAAATTTGCATTAGAGTTAAACTATATTAAACAAGTAGCTTTGTATAAATCATGCTGTTGGCTAGGTATTTCTTCCTGTAGGGCAGCAGAGTGTTTGAGCAGTTTGAGCATTGTACTTGTCAATTGCACTCATTGTGACATACATCTAAATTAAAGCACTTTATTTATGGCTCATTTTAAAGATTTGTAGTTTTTAAAGAAAGAAAAATATTCAATAGTTATCAGCATCAGCTGATGTTGATCAGTTTCAGTATCGGTATAAGAACAGAAAAAAAAAAGAAAAAAGACTGAGGGGTGTCTTGCCATCTCTCATACAAATAGCTGTGCTAGAGGACAACACAAAATGGACGTTTGACTTGGGAAACCTGCCTTACTATTGCAGCACAAAGCCTCACCTCGAGAAGGAAACGCATGAAATGAGCATCCTTAATGTCCTCATATGACCAACGTCTACAGCTTTGGCTTACTGAGCTCTGTTCCTTCTTCAGCATGCCACAAATAAATGAGTCTCTCACACTGGAACACACCGGGGGGACAACCGTTAGCATTAAATTCTTTCAACATGGTAGTAAATAACAGATTAGAACTTACAGTATTACCACCATACAGCTATTTAACATTTTGACACAGTAACAATTTAGCTTACTACAAAGTAATCTTACTATACATTTCAATCAGTAGGCTAAGGGCTAGGACAGTTATACTCAATTAAGTAGAAAATGAATGTTGATCACTAAAAGGAATAAAATAGCAGTCAGAGCAAAAATGAAAGACAGTAGATAAAGCTGAGAGGGAACAGGAAAATGACAGCAGCTTACCTGGTGGGGTGGTGGTTCCTACAGCAGACATCTCCACTGGAGGTGAGGGTGAAGCCTTCACACACATACAAATCTTCCTTTCCGAACAACAGTACTCCCTCTGTCAGCACATGGCCACTGACTACAGCCACACACTGCTTAGCTTTGACCTGGAGCAGGACAAACAGTTCTCAGTCATTCAGAAGTAAGCTCAAAAAGTGCCAAAAAGTTCTTTGGAGCAATGCTATATAAGAACCACTTTTGGTTCTCTAAAGAACCCTGCAATGAATTGTTCCTTAAAAATATTTTTGTAAAACGAGGAGTCTGAAAACCTTTTTTTTTTCTCCAAGTTTGAAGAAGCTTCACATAATGTACAAGTTCGCCTAGAACCATTAACCCAGGTAAAGAACCATGTAAGAACCTTCACTTTTTATATCAACTGCTTTCAGCATAAATATGCGCTTGTGTTTGTGGTGAAACATTTCAGACAAACAGTTCAACTAGTAACAAATAAAACAGTTTAACTTCAGGCTTATTATTCAGTTATTAACCTTATAATTTATCATTAAGTAACTACTATAAATTACTTAATAACTATTATGAAACTGATATGTAAGTTATGCATACTTCAAAAAGACATCTTTTCACAGGCAAAAATGATCATTTGAGCTCAAATGATCATTTTGTAAAATAACAGCAATTGATCCTGTAAACAAATAACAGAAATAAAATGTAAATGTAAAAAATGTAATTTGCTGTTATTTAACAGATTTCAGGATTTTTTAGTTTTGTTTGCTTTGCCACATTATTTACAAAGCTTATAATACCTCCATGTGTAGATCACTTCCTCAATACATCACAATGATCAATATTTCACAACAATTAAATAGCATTACTTATATTCACACGCTTAGATTTACAGACATCAGCAAATCCATTAAAACACAAATGTGCTTATGTCACATTTTTTTGGATAAGTGTTGCGAACGTGTATATAGCTCCTACATCCTGCACTCTCACTGGATAAATCACATGGCATCAAATTCATAAATGCTTTTATTTTGCAGTTATTTTCATGTCTATATATATAGTCATTTAGCTATTCACTTAGAAAACAGATGACTGACAAAATACTTATTTTAACTGTTTAATTTATTGTCACTATCCGGTGAAGTAAGAGTCAATGTAATAAAAACAACAGCTCCCAATTACAGCAGCATTCATCCTCCCAAATATCTCAGGTGCCTAGGGCAGGGGTGCTCAAACTTATAAACAATATACAAATTAAGAAAGTAGGCAGGCTTCAAATTGAGCTTCTAAAAATGTATTATACAACATTATACACTACATATATTTATGTTACTAAATTACTTCAACAATACAATTTTAAAAGGAAAGTAATAATTGAATAAATTAGGTTTTTACTATAAAATCTGCTTGTTCTCTTATTGGGTGAGGGAGTGGGTTAGGGCCAAATCAAACATCCTCGCAGGCCAATTTCTGCCTGCAGGCCTCACTTTGGGCAGCCCTGCTCTAAGGGTTCACCTCATCACCAAGAGATTTTGAGTTCGAATCCTGGATACCATCTGTGGCCAGGAGTACAAATGAGTCCTAACTAATGGGTAGAAACTGACCATAAATATAAAATAAAAAAATGATAAGTCTTAAGGTTTTTCAATATGATTACATCTACAGAAATAATTGTTATTTAACAGTCTGAATGACTTCCACTGTATGTTTTTCTCTGGGGTTTGTTTTAACAGTGCTTTTATGAGAGTGGAATTGAAGTGTGGACTCACATTTGGGCTCTTGCTATTTAAAAGGGGTTAAGGCCTATTTCGGATCTGGGAAAGGCATGAGAACATCGGATGAATGAATAATGCTAATGTGAATACCTCTATGTTAAGCTAGCTGTTTAACTGATGGGTACATAGCCTGCAGCACATGCTTCTAACCCTTTGCTCTGGAACTAGAATGTCAAAGAGGTACAGCCCTCTCCCTGATTGATCACTGTTACCACTTCATTATCTAAACAACATGGTGGTGAAACAAAGCAACAGAACCAAGAGCATGGATGACTGGCCTGTTTGGGAAAGAGGCCGGAGCACCGCAGGCAGTGTCCTAACAAAACCCTGAAATTATGCACAGCTAATTTTATTGTCTCCCTTCATTTCACACCACGCGTCTGCACCTGGCCCCGGCCCCGGCTCCACAGCTCCGGGCCCTTGGGACCCGCGTCTCTAAAACATATGGGGCCCTGCTGCACCGGCAGCCGCTCCACAATTAATACAAATCAAATCAGAGGCTCCTCTCCATGCCAGCACCCCCTCAGCACCATGAAGAGGGCCCCACTGTTTATTACTAGAATTAATCAATGACATACACACAATAGCAAAACACTAATTGATTAAAGCCTTGTTTCAATGTGTGGTACACCTGGTGGGCCTTCAGTCTCAGGTCAGAACTGATTCAGTTTTCAAGCACTTTCTAAGATTTGATTCTGCAAAGCCAGGGTGACTCAGCAAGCTTATTTTAAAAGCCATTTGAGTTCTGGGGGTTATGTAAGCATGCCATAAAGAGGTCAAACACAAAAAAGCCATAGAAACATCAGCTAACATCCTATAATTTCTGCTATAAGCATACATGAGTTTCTTTCTATGTACACTGAGGCTAAACATCAACTTTTCTCTGACCATGTTTGGACAAGGAGTCGTTAACTGTGCATGTGGATTAATAAGCATGGAGAGAACCATTCATCTGACAAACAGCACAGCGGGACTTGCCACCTTTAAAACGAATACACGACAGCTGACATCACCCCCTACTGCTACTTATTAATACTTCTGTCAAGAGCTCACTACCCAGTTTATCCTGAAGAGGCCTGTCGGATCACGCCCAAGTCTTCCCCCTGCCATAATGATACTACACGCATATGCTGCAGTGGACAGCCAGACAATAGAGCTCTACATGCCACTAATTATGGGATGGGTTAGAACTGAAGTCAAACTGAGGTCACCCTTGGCCCCTGTTGGCTGCTCTCACCTCCTCATTGGGAACCAGCTGCTGTAGTATGAGCTTGGTCTCTGTGCAATGCTCTGAGAAATCCTCTACAGGGGTCGAAGCCTCGGTCAGCGAGGGGAAAAAGGTCAGCCGCTCACAGTCTGATCCAGGCTCCTCTTCAGCCTCCGGGCCTGGCTCACACAGGATCCTCAACTCTGACACACACATATGACTGTTTTTATATCTTGGCAGCAAGTGGGGTCATACATATGTCCCATACATATTATTTACAGTACTGTGTAAGTCAGACACCATGCTTCATTTATTTAATTTCCAGTAAAAACTAATACTAATAATAATAAAAGTTTTTCATTTTTAGACATTTCAGAGGAGAATATATATACAATAATCCACTTGCATAAGGAATGAACACTTCAAAGGAAAATAACTGAAAAAAATGAGTTTCCAAAACTGGAGTTAAAAATATTGTTTAAAGATATAAAGAAAATGGAACTCCTAACAACCACGCAAGACTTGATAGATCCAAAACCATCACCCTCAGATAAGCAGTACTTAAAGCAATATTCTTTGAGGGCTAGGAGAAAATCAAGCTCCACTCTTGCCTCAGATCTGAAGGTGTTTCTGTCTATCCTTCCACTCACAAAAGGATGTAAGAAGACAAATTCAACAATATGGGTCTTAAAGGGTGTGTAGCTGTCAAGAAGCTGTTACTAGGAAAAGGGAAATAGACAAAAAGAATAAAAATTACAAATCCAACAAAGCTGCTGATGTTCTGAGAAAAAAGGACTGGCCACCTCAGAGTCCAGACCTCAACATCATTGAATGTGTTAGGGATTAATTGTACCATGAGAAGCAGAAAATATACCCAATGTATAAGACTGAACTTTGGAGATGTGGTAAAATATCCCTGCAGATTTTTTAGAAGGACACAGAGCAAGTCTCATGAAAAGAACGGAAGCTGTAATAACGGCAAAGTGTGGGCAAAATTTTGAAAAATTCTGTGCAATTTTCTGTTAAATATATGCTTTCAGCTTTTTTGCTGACTCTTCGCTGTTTATCTGATGGTGACTGTTTTGTTGGTCTACCAGGTCTTGTATGGTGGTTAGGACTGCCTCCTCAGAAATAATCTACAGAAAAATGAATACCTTGTACTTTATGACCGTTTTGACTGGACATTACATAAATGAAGGTTAGCCTCTGACTGGTCAGCCACTGTACTGTATATTGTTGTTTTAACAAAACCTCTTCTCTCAGAAATGAAAACTTGCTAAGAGAAGAAAAAAAAACACTTAACTTCAATGTAGGTTAATGTAACAATATTTCATTCCAAGCACTTTTGGGCAATTTCTATTAATTTATTCTGCATGAAATGTTCACACAATGTAAAAAGGATAAAATAATGATATTAAATGGCATAGAAAAGGGAAATAATTGAAGTAAGAGGTTATTCATATGATAGCAATGATATGTAACTACCTACATAACCTCTCCAACAGGTTGCTTTTGTAAAGCACTTTACAGTCAGGACCGTTTTGGTGCTCCTGACATTGTAGGTTAGACCTGTATTTTCTCTGACTTTCCTACACAGATAAACATCCAATGTATATAAACACATACAAATAAAATGTAGAGAGGAGCTCTCTGCTTTCTGCTCTACACTCACTATGTTAAGTTTTTTAAAGTATACTGACAAAATTGCTGTACCTGAATCTGCACTGGGCAGTTCTGCCATACCTCTGTTTTCCTCTACAGGACCACTTTTCATATACTGTCCTGACATCAGGGATGGTAACTATAACAGGAAGATCATGTTGTACATCATGTCATATGATATAAGCACAATTAACAGGAGACCAACAATTGCTTCTTTTTGTGATGATAGGTGACCTTTTTTGAGCGTCGCAGAGCCTTCCTGCGGATGCGGGGTCTTGTTCTGTTTGGCCCCTCAGCTGCATCCTGAACCCAGCCTTGGTTGATGAAGACCCCTGGACCAGGGCCAAAAAGCCCCCTCTCACGAAGCAAATCTTCTTCTATCCTCAGCCACTGAACAGCCATTCGCTCATTCTCACACTGAAGCATCTGCACAGCACAGCACACCACAGCACTTCCTATTGAACTCCTCCAAGTGAGCGGCAACGCAATTTCAACTCATTGTCCCCAGACATCAATCAATATTTATAATACATAATATTACTATGCAACAGAACAGTTTTAATCCTGCATAATACATCGCTTGTTAATAGTTGGACCTACTTCAGATGCTCCTGAGGAGATTCTGTACTATTCTGTATGGATTTCTGTATGTATTTGGCATTATTTTTTACTTAAATGTTTTACACTGTATGAATACACTGTATATTATATTGCAATAGCATAATGTATATATGCAGTACTGTGCAAAAGTCTTAGCAACTAAGCACATTATTTAAAACCCTTTATCTTGGTCTTAACCATAATGTGTGCTTGTGCTTGTCAAAAGACCATACAGAGGTAGAATAAATACAAATAAGCATAAACACAGTACAAAATATCAAGTATTTCTCGTTTACAAATAAGTAGTTAATATCTTGTGAGCTATTTATTCACCAGCACACTTGATTTATCATAATGAATCAGTGGTTAGCTAAACCAGGTATTAGATGATAACTACAATTAATACTGAGCTGCCACAAAAGAGGTTTGGAAATGGTTAAATGAACATGTTGACACACCTAATCATTATTTATTGTATTAATGTTATTTGTATTTATGTAATATTAGTGTTTCTCTGAGCAAATAGACACATACTGACCAGTTAAACAGCTTTTTAAAGCTACATTATGTAAGATATATTTGTTAAAATTGGAAAAAGTTGCATTACTGAGTCAGGAGGGGAAAAAACAACAAAAAAATGCTAAAATATGGTGTTTGTGCACTGCTGCGAGTCACTCTGTAAAGCCTGAAATAGCTATTTAAAAGTCAGAGGTCTCAGTCGGAGTGTGATACATCTTTATGTGTTAATGTCATAAAACATCTGACTCAATGTCTAATGTCAAATACAAAATCAACATTATACTGATTAAGATTTGATGACTATAGTGTATAATTCACTCACATCCTTGGAAAACATGTCTCTCACCAAGTTTTGCCTTAGTTCTCATTGAATACTCTTTCAATGCACTTGCAATCATAAGATTCATCCACTCAGGGGAAGAGGTCAGAAGCATGACCAACATTACTAAATGTTCTTCTGCATGTTTTGTATAATTACACATTCCCAGTAGAGAGGTCTCCAAATCCCCAAATCTTACATATTGCAAAATTTAAATCACATTTTCCCCAAGTGCTTACAACCTTTGCACAGCATTGTATAATCATTTCATGCAGCCCCAGTCAGTACTCTAATCCATACAGCATTCCAGAACCACCCAGAATTTCTTATTTACTGTAATTACATCTCAACACAAACTCTGACAAACCTGTGCATGATTCTTCAGCAAGCTCTCAAACATCTCTTCACTGGTCTTTCTGTGAACTTCCATGTCTGCCAAAAATGTCTGAGAAACACATTAGAAAAGTATAAAGTGAGCTTTTGATCGGTCTTTGTAAAGTACACATTTATGTAAGCGTTCTGTGTGCATACTGTTATAACTCCATTTCATAAAGTGCATTTATCTGGCAAACAAGCTAGTGGCTATTGAACCCTACAATAACCCAGGCTCCAAATGTAATAATTCTCAGTGTGCAGTAATTAAGTTAAAGTATAATATCAGCACAGTGTGAGGTGGCTGCTGGCCGTGTGCCACAATCTGTGCCCAGCTGATTTATTACACTGATTGGCATTAGCCCTTCAGGAGGCCTGTGTACTACACGACCAATGTGCTTGTTCTAATATTTACTTAAAGAGTCATTAAGCTAATCATCACAGTGGTATCCTCTTAAAGCGAGTCAGGGAACTACAGGACCCGGCTGTAAAGCCTAACTCAGGAAGCGCATTAACTCTGCCTCCGAGACTGATACTGAACCCTGTGTCCTGCCCTGCTCAGCAGGAGCTTCACTGATGCATCTGTTAGGCAAAGCTACTGCAGGACGGCAGGAGCGGCTGCTTCCACAACAAACAAACATGGACCATCTGAAAAAAAGGCCAAATGAATATATCATGCAGGAATCTGACTAATAATACTGACACCTTCATGACAAAAAGCACAGATTCAGTAGGTACAGTTTGCAGACATAAATTTTCCTTGAGACTGTAAAATTTCCAAAACTCAAAGTCAACATTACGGAGCAGTTCAATTTTCCAAAACATACAAACCCAGATGATCCATAGTTACTAGATTCACTGGAAAATATTGCCAATTACATCACAGTAAATTAGAAAATGTCTGACCAAATCTCTAAACAGCACTACAGAAGAGCAATAAACTCTCAAACTTTTAAACTTCTCAAATTACTAGTTACAAAACTAGGAGGAAAAAACAAAATGATGCATTTGTGCTTGCCAAATGGATGGGAGGATTAGGAAGCGTTACAAAGAGAAATTTACGGGAGCAATTACGGCCCTGTTTCCACGGATAAACACTGAATCATCTCCTAATCTTATTCCTTTATTTAGAGAATCATAAGTAATATATAGCATTAATTACCCCATTT
Source organism: Colossoma macropomum (assembly GCF_904425465.1). Classification (NCBI taxonomy): domain Eukaryota; kingdom Metazoa; phylum Chordata; class Actinopteri; order Characiformes; family Serrasalmidae; genus Colossoma; species Colossoma macropomum. Next base: position 17,373,762 of record NW_023494791.1, on the reverse strand, counting down.
ACCAAACAGGAAAACTCATTGGCCTCTTAAACGTGCCACATTAAATAGCATCCCCTCTGCAATTATCATCACACTGATTTACATTTTAATTACTTTCCAGAGAAAACACTACCTTTGATGATAACATAACATAACGTCAACTTCATTCTGAGCCATTGGTGAATGTGTAATAAACTTAACTTGATCATTAGCCATGTTAATTATCTTTCTGTTAGGAAGATAAAGATATAATTATGCTGACAGTATATTTCTGAAATGAATCCAGCGAAAAGTTTGTGCTGCGGGATGTGGGATGAGTTTTCTGGCATTCGTGCTTTGGGGCTATTACTGGTCATGTCAGTGACACACTCTAGAAAGTGCCAGAACTTTCAAGCTATATATATAATAATATATGTAAACATTTAACACCCCAGTCAAACTGCATATTTTGTAGACTTTCTAAGTGAAAATAAAGTCACACAACCTCTACAGAGAACAAACTCTAATATGGCACTTTTCTGCAGATTTTAGTGTACAGTTTTGATTTATTTGCTCAATTCAACATATCAGGAAAAAACATAAAATATAAAATACCATAACTTTTACACAAACCACATTTTATGTTTTTTTTTTATAATATGTAAAATTTAGCAAATAAACAAAAATTCTCTGTTCTCTGAGAGGATGTGTTAACTTATTTTGACTTAGAAACTATACTGAATGTAAATGGACCAGGGGCGCCCAACCTTCTACATATGATTGTATTTGGATAATTCTACCAAATTAGTTCACACTGCAGTCTCACAGTAAAAAAAAATATTAAAACCAATGAAGTATCCAGACCTTACATATTGATATATATTATGTTATGACACATTTAAACCCAAGGCATTAATTGAGATAGTAATAAGCTAAATACATAGAATAAAAACTTACTTATGGGGTACTTTCTATTGGGAAGTGGTTGTCCCAAACCCAACACCTAAATTTCAACCTTTCAATTTTGTTTATAAAAAGATATTTTGATTTCTTTTAAAGTTGAAAGATTTTGATTTATCATGAGTTTTTAAATAAGAAAGCTTTATTCAAAAATGACTGTCCCATGTTTTCATGTCACTACAGAAACACAAAGAGCTTTAGTGCATAGGTGGAGCCTTACTTTAGCCACACCCCTGTATGTCAGAGCAGGAAGTGAGACTGCATCCCTGTCCCTCATGGCTACATGGTGAGCAGTTAGATCTCATTGTTTTGAAGTAAATGCGTAGCAAAGTCTGGAATTCAGTGTGTAACATCAAGAATGTAACTCCCAAAACACATTTTCTCAGCAATTAAGTAAACATTCTGTGTTTTAATGAAAAATATTATGATGCCACATGTGTACAACTGTTCAAAGCTGTATTTACTAGTCATGTATCAACTAGTTTTTTTGACGTATGCTCAAAATTGGCTAAAACTGTCACTACCGAAACTATCACTACTGAAACATTTGGTCAAGGTTCATAGGAGTTATTATTATATTAGTTGTGACAAAATGGAATGTTCAATCATTTATTTTAATAAAATAAACATACTTATGGCAAGCGTCATTTAAAAGTCAGTTAAAAGTCTGAAATATGTTTTGAACTCTGACTTTGAACACTTTCAGAAACTGCTATTCACACATCCAGAAATTTTAAAAAGCTAAGTTTAATTACACATTTTTGGTTAACTTGACAAAATAATAGTTTATAAGTTTAGTTGTTTAGTTGTTTAGTTGTTACTAAATTCAAAAGTATACAAGACTATATCACTCCACATAACTTCTGTCCTTTTTTTAATACTGGAATGACACACAGACTCCCTAAAATAGAGATTTTTTTTTTTTTTACCAAATTCCTCACAGTAGCTTTCTGAAGGGAACAATTCATCAAAAGAGTTGATAGGCTGTCAAGAGTTGATATGATAAAGAATAACACAAAATGAATAATGTTTTCATCAGATTGTGACTGCCTATAATTACCGCCCCCTGTTTTTGAGGCGGAGACGGAGACAGCAGCAGTTGCACAGAAACGGTAATTTCATGCCTCGTGCCTGAGTAATATCTCTGTGCATCCTTTTCCAGATGGCGACGTCTTCAACAGTGGGAACTAATGATGTGGGCCGAGTTTCAGGGGGAAAAACAACAATAACAGCGTCTTTAACCTTCACCGGCAAGCGCAATGTTCTACCGAGTGTTCCCGTGGAAAAAATTAACAAATATCAATTACATTGCCCACTGAGGTGTACTCAGCTGTAATGATCCAAATTGATTTAGAAGACGGATTGAGACAGTGCCACAGGGTAGGTGAGGCTGCTGGGTGTGGTGACTTTGGGAGGGTGGCAGGGCACAATGGTCAGGATAAGCACCTGTGAAACAGCTCGCACTCACTTAATAACCCATTTCCTCTCTCTGCCAGGCTACACGAGGGCCAATACTGAGAGAATCCAAACAGCCAGTAGCAGAGTCTCTTACCTCCACGCTAGAGCCTGAGTCCTTTCCAGCTCTCCTGTGAGGCGAGCGCTGCACACTGCTAAGAAGACCTGCCTTCTTCTGGCCATTATTCATCTTCTTCTTCTGAGAGTCTGAGGAGAGATTGGCTAATCTGAGCACATCCAAATCATCAAACAGTAGGGTCTGACTGAAATTTTGTGACTGATAGTGATAATTATTTTTTTTATATTGTAATTGTAAAATTATACAGTCATATGCAAAAGTTTGGGTGCCCTGGTCAAATTACATATTTTGTTGATTTTCTACATGAAAATAAGTTAAAACATCCTCTGCAGAGATCTGCACATTTACTGCACAATTACAGTTTAATACAGTAGGAAAAAAATAACGTCGCCCGTGCAAAACGTTACTGCAGATTTAGATATATATTTTTTCAATATGTTAGATAGAATAGAAAAATACAGAAAAACACTGAGTTTCTTCCTTGTAGTGGATGTGTTAACTTCTTTTCACTTAGAAAATCAACAACATATGTCATTTGACCTGGGGTGTTCAATCTCTGCCATATGGCTGTATCTACAGCATATCTGCTTATTTGAAAATTACATATTAATAAACTCATCACTGCTCCACTCAAATTTTTAAACCTACTCCTATTACTGATTTTTTTGTAAATGTATGTATAAACTTTCCCAACATCATTTTCAGCACTAATAAAAATTTTGCAAATAATAAATAATTCAGGTGATTATTTAAACAGACTGAAGATAAGGCACCAGTCATCGCACCAGTGAAGCAATGGAAGCCATGGGTTCAACAAAAGCCAGAGGCAAAGTACAGAATAGTAATGCTGAAAAGATGCACACAGCAAAGAGAGAGCCTGACCTATGAAAACCTGCCATGCTTTTACTGCTGTCTCTTCCCATAGAGGGCTCACATCAGTCATGGAGACTGGGACTTCCCTGCCTGCCTGCTTAGCCGATAGGTCAATCTTATAGGCCTCCTCCAGCGACTGTCTCCTCTCCACTATCACTTTACTCCACGTGCTCTCCACGAGCCTCATCAGCTCCGACTCCACTGTACACAACAGCAAAAAAAAAAAACAAAAATAAAAAAACACAAATCACCAATGTTATTCACGTGTCGGCCATTTGATCAGCATCTCGGGAGAAGACGGACAACTCACCCTCTGCTGAATCTGGGATGTCAACTGGGGCCATTGTGCGGTTGTTCTTGTGTGGGAAAAGGTGTCGCCAGATTTTTCTAGATGGCTTTTTATGCATTTCACAGCCAAACCCCTCAGGAAAGCTGAGAGTGTAAAATAAAAACATAAAGAACAGCATTACTGCCTTTCTCTAGCTTTCAATATAAGGGCATAAATCTCGGACCTCACAATGAGTCAGCTGAGAGTCTTTGGTAAATAATTCAGTGCATCATAAAATCTCAAATTTCTTCTGATTATTTAATTCATACTTATTTGAACATAATACACACATTATGAAGACTGGTATGCAACAGTGGAATTTAAACAACAAAAACAAAGTATCAAACTTTCTTTTTGGATTTTTACATTTGAAAACAGCCCTCTACATTTAATGTGTCCATAAAATCACAGCCTATTGTACTTTATTGAATATGATTATAATTGATTTTAGATTCCAAATTGATACAGTTGAAATGTTACTTTTAGATTGCTGCATGCATTTGTACACCTTCTTCACTGATAATCCCACAGAATGGTAATAGGAGGAAAACATGGTACCTTCCTGAGCGGATCAGGAGCAGGCAGTGCAGTAAGCAGCTGATGAAGTGGACGTTAGCGTTGTAGGTGGCCATGATGACGTCCCATTGTTGCTGCAGCACAGTGAGGGTCCTGAGGATGAGCTGCTGCTCGGCCGGGGTCTGCCTTGGCCGGGACAGGAAGTAGAGCAGGGCCCTGTTCATGCTTTTGTATAGAACACTGACTGTGGACTCTCGCTGTGTCTGCCCCTTCTCCATCGCCTGCCACACATATACAGGAAGTCATCAGTAAAACACTATAATGGTCTGCAAAAATCAAAAGCTTGGCCATTCTCTCACTACACATACGTACCACAGCAATCTGCTCTGCTACAAAGACCAGCAGGTTTTCTGGATCCACCACAAACATGCCAGTATAGAGCTTCTCCACCAGCATCTTACTGAAGAAAGCTATGTTATCAATCAGTATAGCCACCTTCCCCTCAGGCCTGGATTTGGACGGATTTGGATCTGCAAGTAAAACCAAAATAAGCAGGCTTATTGCTTTAAGAGCAGCACTGAGACATGGATTTTGTTATGGATTATGAACAAGACATAAAACAAAGAAGAGGGCAGAAATATTTTGTGAATGTTATTATCCTTAAAAATATCATTCTGGATAGTATAATTAAAAGTCAAAGAAAGTCAAAAGAAGAATTTATACCAAAAGCTTTGGTAATATGAATACATTTAGAGGGAACTTTCAGTTAATGTCAACCAACATTTCAGTATTTTTTCCCCACAAAAACACAAAAAATACAAAAGTCTGCCGCACCACATGGGTAATATTACTTTACCGTCTCTGGCCACATGTGTAGACTGACCCTCCTCCTGTCCAGTCATGTGAATGATGTCCATAAGAAATTCCAGCAGCTCACTCTGAAAGCTCTGCTTCTGCTCCTGACACACACCATCTGGAGAGAACTGAAAACATCGCTGCAGTTTTAAAATAAACACATACACACGGCAACATTTAGTACTTTAACACACCATACCTATACACATAATCATATTTCACGTTAGCTGGCTTTGCAAAACACAGAGTCTTCCAGTGAGGAATAGATGTGCATGTGGTGCCCATCCCTCAAAACTGGGCCAAGAGTGGCACCTTATGGAGAAAAAATTTTACACACTGGGCCAGTAGCAGATGATTACACAATTAGAAATGTGGAAATGGTATATTATTCGTGTAAAATGTACAATATACAGCACTGTGCAAAAGTCAGAGACCACCTTTTTATTTATTTAATTTCTAGTCATAGTGGTCATTACAAGTATACGTATAAATGATCCATTTTGCAGGAGATATTTCTGAGGAGATCAGATATGAGATAATAATGCATAAAGAAGGAGAGAAAGTCAAAGGAAAATAAGTGAAAAATCAGGAGTTTCAACATACTATTAAAGTATATAAAGAAAACAGGATTCCTAATAACAATGCCAGATCAGGTAGACCACCAAAAGTGTCACCATCAAATTAGACAGTACTTTCAGCTTTGAGAGACAGGAGAATATTAAGCTCCACTTTTGCTTCAGCTCTGAAAATATCCACAGATGTTTCTGTTCATCTTTCCATTGTGAGATGACAACTCAATGCTATGAGTCTGTTACTGAGAAAAGGAAATACACAAAAAAGAGGGAAATTTGCTAATCAAACAAAGAAGCTACTGGTTTTCTCAAAACAATGGACTGACCACCCCAAGGTCCAGACCTCAACATCACTGAATGTGTTTGGGATTACTTTGGTTTTGCAGAAGCAGAAAATGCAACCAACTTCTAAGATTGAACTTTGGAGGTGTTCACAAGAAGCATGGAAAAATATAACCTGCAGATTTCTTTGAAAAACTGTAAAGTGAGTCTCCTGAAAAGAATGGAAGGAAAAGAGTGGACACACTTAATACTGAAAAATCTGTTATTGTCTTTAGTTGTTGAGGCTTCTGTGTAATTTCTTGTTAAATATATGTTTCCTGCTCTTTTCCTGACACTGAATGAATTTTAACTGGAAATTAAATAATGAAGGAGGCCTCTGACTTTTGAACAGTACTGTATATACACCATAAACTTTGCTCTTGCACTTTGTTTCCCACTATAGCCATAACCTCTAGCTGCTTTTGCCAGCGATAACAAAAGCATGTCGTGGTTTATTTTCACTCACTTATTACACAATTTTCCTCACTCACATGCAGTTTCTCATGACACCACATCTGTGTTTATAGTGTTTATAAGTAAAAGAGGAGCTGTTTTAGTCTTGCTTCCTTCATATTTTTTGCTATGTGTCATTTGTTGACATCAAAATAAATAGGTCAGAAGTGCAGACTCAAACATGTTGCTACAGCATTGAAATGTAATTCTTTATGTAACTAACCATGTAATTACATTTAAATAAAGTAAATGACAATGATAACTCTCGACTTCTAAGGGTTAATTACACATGTCCATGCGCTGCTAATGGCAGAGGCTGCCTATCCTCACCTCCAGTAGCTGAATGAAGGGGTGATGCTGATCTTTGGCAGGAATGTTTATGAGGCTGTCCATGAGCAGAATGCGAATGAAGTCACACACCTGCTTCCTAGCAGGGTGCGAGAGTCGGGCTACTGGGGATTCCCCCACAGCCCCACCATCAACGTTACCCTGGGCACCTGCAGGGCTCTTCATAGAAAGACAGGAGACACACATGATCAGAGCATAAACGGCTGAGTTGATTTTCTCTAGGGCATTAAAAGCTGCATATCAGGCCTGTAATTTGATGTGCAAGGAGCATGAAAGGTACTGTCCCCTCATGTCTCACCTCAGTGGTTTCAGTAGGAAAAACTGCACTGGCCAGAGAGTTGAGGAAGTCAAGGGAAGCCCACAGAGGATCTCGGGGGAAGAGGCTGTGGAGTAGGCAGAGGAACTGCATCACACTGCCTGGGTACTGGACTTCCCAGCTGTCTTCACTTCCTGATATTGGCTTTTTGGAGAAACGAAAGCAAAGTATAGAACAGTATAAGTAACAGTCAACCCTTAGAAGTCAGTTATCATCAGTTAAAACAAAAGCACAGCTTTTCACTGATCGCTCAAACAAATAGAAACATTTTGAAGAAAATTTACGTTTTAAACCTTCAAACAATATCAGAAAAAAATATTGGAAAAATGTGGAAGAGCAAACTTGAACCTGTTGACAAAGAATATACAGTAAGTATAAATTATTACATAACAAACTTACAAATAACATTGTTTTATTGCATTTGAATGTACAACTTCTAAGAGTTAAGCACACATATCATGTGGATTTAAGTTCATACAGACCTTGGTCTATAAAATGTCACTGATTTTTCTCACCTTACAAATGATCATCTTGACCAGCTCTATGAGAACGCAGGCTGCTTCTGTGCAGAGCTGAACTCCTTGTTCATTTTTGGAGCTGTCAATCACACTCTGGAGTAAGCTGTCAAGATCCACCTGGAATCAAAATGGAGATGTTTGAGTCACTGAATAAAATACAAGAATCATCTGATTTTTCAGGCTTTTCTAAAATATAAACTTTTTCAAAATAAATCACAATCTCATTATCTGTGTGTCTACTTGCACTTCCAATTTATTCAGACACTTGTGCTTCTACAATGCATTAAAACCACCTGTCAAATTTACCTTTCCATCAGGTATGTGAAAATCTGCTTTTCCCATCAGCAGTGCAGCGAAAGCTCCATATATCTGCGGCAAGCTAATATGACTGAGAAGCAGCCTGGGCAGTACATTAAAGCCTGGACACGTGCAGCTCAAACACTCATATGACCAAGAGTGTGACCCCAAGTTACCTGAGGAAAATGGCAACAGATTAACACAAAAAAAAAAACAGTATAATCTTAAATCTGCTACATTTTTGTTGCTGATAGCATGACTGCTGACTGACTTCAATTTCAGAACTGCTACAGAGTCATGAAAGAGAGTGAGCAAAACCATCAATCAACATACTTCTCACATATCGTCTAGTGTGTGGGCTTAATAACAGGCTTTTACAGTTTTCAAACAACGAAATTGCTGTACCTATGACTCTGGGCGGCATGTCCATGCCTTCTGACAGTGTTCCTAATGACACGCCCTCTCTGAACTTGGTCAGTATGCTCTGATTCGAGATAAAATGGATGAGCAGCCTAAGAGCCAACAGAACTGTGCTGGAGTGGACGTGTCCCTGTAAGAAGAGGAGGAACCAATCTGACCCCAGCGTGAGGAATACTTCTTCCTGGTTACTACCATGCAAGAAACATGGGAGCGTTAGAGAATCAAAATTTGTTACTTTTAAGTACACTTATGAAAATTTTTGGTAAGAAGTTCCCTTCACTACAGACTCACTTGTTAGGTAGAGGGTTGTCAGAGATGATTAGTGAGGACAGCACCTCAAGCAGCTGGTTCCTGATCCAGACGGTTCTTGCAGGTGTTTGGCTCAGGGCTAGACAGAAGTTCAGGCAAAGCTTCACTCAGCTTTAATCAAAGCATCCAAAGAAACATGTAGACTTCAATACTGAGAAACACAGTCCTCTAAATCAGTGTTTCTCAACCCTGGTCCTGGAGGCCCACTGTCCTGCACATTTTAGCGCTTTTCCTGCTTTAACACAGCAAGTTCAACTTAATTATGGACTGTTAATAAGCTGATTAGTTGGATCAGGTGTATTGGGAGCAGCAAAAGCACTAAAAAAAGGCAGAGCAGTGGGCCTCCAGGAGCAGCGTTGAGAACCACTGCTCTAAACACAAACTTCTAATGGCAATTTTTGTTTATATGTAGTGGTATTTTTCTTACCTTGAGACTGATCATCTGAAACTATACATGGAAAGGCTGTATTCTCATTAACATCTGGGGACAACAGGGTCTGAATTAAAAAGAGTCCAAGCCTGCGTGAGCAAAGACAAAACACAGAGGTGGAGAAACTTGCTTTAGTTACACACGTATTAAGTGCTTTACCAATGCAAAATTAAGGCCGCTTAGAGTCTGTCATCTCTAAAACAACCTTCTGGACATATTTGGGGCAGTGCTAGGGTGTGCATCTTTAATTCATGTGTTAAGCAAATCGGGCCCAAGTAATTTTATTGTCCTAAATCTTGCATGGTAAAAAAGATCTAGCACAGCCAATAGTTCCAATGTGGTATTGCAACCAAACTGCCTACCAGTCTATAGGTATGATGCTGTGTTTAGATTGTTTACATACATGAGAAAACGAATTTTATGATCATGGAGGGATAAATAAATGGTCTACATTAGTCTGCTCCAAGAAACTGAGAATTATACTTCTATAAAGTAATGTGCAAAAGTCAGTTAAGTTATTCATTTTTCAGTGTCAGGAAAAAAGCAGAAAACATATATTTAACCAAAACTTACACAGAAGCCTCAACAACTAAATATAATTTCAAATTGTTTAGTATTTAGAGTCCACACTTCGCCTTTATTAGAGCTTCCATTCTCTTTAGAAAAAAACTGGTTTTAGTTTTTCAAAGAAATCTGCAGGGAGGTTTCAAAATTCAGTCTCAGAAGCTGGTTGCATTTTTGCCTTCTCATAATAAACACATTTAGTGATGCTGAGGTCTGGGTGGTCAGTTTGTTGTTCTGAGAAAATCAGCCACTTCTTTGTTTGATTTGCAAATTTCCTTTTCTCAATAACAGCTTCTTGACAGCCACACATGATTTTAGACCCACAGCACTGAATTGTCTTCCTACAGTGGAAAGATGGACAGAAACAAGGATGTTTCCACCACAATGTGGAGCTTGATGTCTTGGTCTCTCAAAGATGAAAGCTGATGGTGATAGTTTTGATGGTCTACGGTTGGTAGGAGTCTTTTATTTTATACTTAGCACTTTTAATCTTTTAATTTGTAATCTTAATTTCTTTTACTCCAGTTTAGTAAACTGATGTTTTTTCACATTTTATGCAAATGGATTATTTTATGTCTACTCTTCTCAGAAATATCTTCTGAAAAACGAATAATTAGTACTTAATGGTTGTTCTGATTGGTCTCTGAGGCACAGTACTGCATTTAAACTGACTATCTAAAATTATTAAAATATGACATAATTACAATGGTATGTAGAAAGAAGTTCTAATTATTGGCTAATTTTGTGTGCTTTCATGAAAAACCTCCTTATATCTAATATCTGATAACAGTCAAATAAGAAATGTGCTAACATGTAACTCCTGGAAACAAGCGCAAAAGAAGTGTGTAAGTGGAATGAAACTTAAGCACCCAGAGTAAGGAATAACCCCAAGAACAGACTTTATATGAGCAATTGAACATGCCAGTGTTAGGCCATCAAATAGACTGTTCTTTGCATGCCTGCGGATGTCTGTGGTGCTGAAATGTCCTTGGAGCAGGTATGTGATGATGGTGCAGATGACAGTGACTTTTCTGTGTGTCACAGTGGCATCCTGCAGCAGGAAGAGGAGCTTGGTCATCAGATTGAGGCTTTGCATAGCCTCTGTATTCCGCAGATCTCCACTGAAAAAGATTGGCACAATCAATCATATGACAGATTAATGGTGACAAGTCAAATGTTATGTCAAGCAGAGTGCTACAGCATGTTTCCTGTAAACAGATCATGCATGAGTGGAAAGAGGAAGCAAGAATGCACTCTGTAATGTACAAATCAATGCATGTTTACATCAAGCCCTGAAAAGTCAATATACAACGGCTACATGGTTCAGTTTGAAGTACCTTGATGATTTCAGGATATCTGCAAAATGATTTAAAACAGCGAAGTCAAGACTTTCTGGAGCCTTCTGCCAGACCTATAAATAAAAGAAATTAACTATGAGGCATACAGGCCAGACTAAAAAAAAAACAGTGACATTGGCCATATATACTAGAAACTGTAAGTAATTCATGACATTTTACATATATAAACATAAGCATACCTCAAAGTCACAGAGGATACCCTGGAGGGCAGTGAGGTCATGGATATATATGCAGCCTGTTCCCAGCTCCATGGTGCCCACTATGGCCAAAATCAACTGGAACGTTCTACTACTGATCAAGTGAGCCTTTGACTTCAGGAGGAAGGCAAAGAGCTGCAGACAAAAATAAGTCAATCAAACAAAGATGACTCACTAGTATACATGCTTAAGTAAATAATATGTACAGAGGCAAATTTCTTTTCCAAAAAAGCCACATAAAGCTTATAAAGAGCCTGTGCAACTTATTGTATTAAAATGTTTTATTGTAGAACATCCTCACAGAGACTGTACCTTATAGCCATTTATGCGTTTCATCTCATGTCTCATCACTGGGTTCGCATCTAAGACAGACAGCAGAACTTTGACAGATGCATACAACGAGCCGTCATCTGACGCCATAGCGACCAGACTGAGGACAACTGCAGGTCCGCCAATGTACTGGAAACTAGTGGCAGCACTGTTCGCCATAAATGTCCTGACCCCTGCAAGATGAGGTAGAGGGACAAGGCAAATAAAATAAAGCCATATGTCATCAACCAGAAGTAATAATTATTTCAGTAATGATGTAGGTAGGGTCTAAAAAATTATAATTTTTTACCAAAGCGACCAATCAGGGCAGCCCCAATTGTTCTAGCAGTTCCACTAAGGTGCTGACTGATATTCCGGGCTAGAAAGATGGGAGTGGAGTTATCCCGTGATGGGATGCCCATCTATAAGTAAATACAACAGAACTGAAACTGTCTTCATCTTTACAGGCAGGCATCTAATGTGTTAATATACTACATATAAGCCAGAACTAACAAAATAGTGGCACCTCTTTGGCTATAAGACGGCAGTCCACCTCGTTGTGCTGCTCTCTGATCTCCACTACTGTAGTGACAGTAGACACTGCTGGGTTTATCCCGAAGGAGATCCTTTCTGGAGGAACTAGCCTCACTGGAGAATATTCTGTTTTTCCATTTGAGAAAAAAAATAAATAAATACAACTGCTTCTACACCAGTGTACTATACAATCTGCAATGCAGAAAAAGCATTTTATTGCTTGGTTCACAAATATACTGGCAAGTTTCAACAGAGCAAAGTTCATCAAAGACAGTTTTTGAGGCAAAAAAGCAGCAACAAAAACCGTGTTGTTTACCTACCTTGAGCGCCAAGAGCCAGGTAGTTGCCTAGGTACTTAGTGCCCTGTGCATACATGACCTCTACAGCATCAGAGCTCAGAACTTCTTCAAAGAGATATGCAGGACCAACTCGCCAGACCAGAGCTGCATGCTGTTTCCATATAGGGGGAGTGCCAATAATCCCACACACGTCAATAACTGCTGATGCATCCATTGCAACGCACTGACCAGGGAATGGCTGAATATACCTCATCTATTGACAGACAGACAGACAAACAGTATGCTGAGACCAACAGGTGTGCTGCATGATCTGAAATTATAAACACAATTTTTAATAACTTTTAAAAAGCAAAGAAGAGATGTACAATAGCCCCGAAAAGTGTCTGGACACTTTAACCATTGGCCAACTTTAATGATATTCTTTATGTTACTTCATAAAATGTTTTCAAAAAATGATATTTGTTTTAGCCCAACATCAAACTGACAACAGAGTCATTGTGTGAAAAAAGCCTTGACAACAAGTCCAACCAGACTGCATTAAGTGTACTGTAAAGCACAGAGGTGAGACGTCAAAATGTGTTTTTCTTTCAATAGTGTCGGAGAGTTCGTGTTCATTGATGGGATCAGGAACTCAACCAGAACTCAAACAGGACTGTCTTGGAATGGTCTGTTTAAAATAAATGCCACTCCGTTTGGCGTTTTGTTTCCCAATACAATTTTTTATGTATGGCACAAATGTCCTAATACTGGTGCCACTGTATCTGTAACACTTATACCAACCTTTGATGTCCCAATCATCTCTCCGTTCAGATAAGCAGACACTTTGCAGCTCTTTTTGATGTCTTTGGCCATTGCAACAACGAGGTGATGCCACTGACCCGGCATCAGCTGTCTGGAGCACTTGAAGCGCACTGAAACCGGCAGTGTAGTTGGAGTCCGTACCTCAGGCTCCATTATGTCTGTGGAATAAAGATGTTTTGTAATGAATTTTGTGTAATCTGTGCTGTGTAAAAAGAATCTGACAGCTCTAATTAAGGGTGGGAGATTCCTTAAAGATGTCTTGAGATCACTCAAGTCATCTTCATCACACAGTACGTGTATGATGATATTTAGTTATTATCAGTTTTGAAAACACGCTGGAATGAACCAACAAACAGTAGTGCCACATTTAAACAAGGCTATGAAAAACTATACATGAGTGAATTTCATCAAATGACTGTAAACTAAATAAACTATTTAAGAAGGACAATTGGAAAAAAAGTGAACAAGAGAAGCACGCTGCATTTAGGGTAATTTATCATATTAACGATATAACCAAGGATATAGTAATATTGCCCACATCCAGATATGATTCACATTCAGCATCAACACTAACTCAGTCATGGTCACATAATGTCAGGCATATATCAGTAAGGTATGTGTTATGCACAGTAATCAATGTAGTGTCAACAGAGTCGTCACCTAAGAACTGGTAGGGCTCCTCTTCGGTGGAGATGACCAGGCAGCCGTCAGAGGCAGAGATGCTTACTGACAGACAGCTGTACTGCTGCTCAGCACGGGACATGTGACGCACCACCGTCAGTAGACGCACCGGGTGGGAGTCACAGGCTGAGCTGAATCTGCTGATCAGAAACCAGCAGGAGAAAGACAGGCCAGCAGAGGGAGGAAAACCTCGGCAATCTGAGAAACAAGGAGGACAGCAGTGACACAGAGGCCTAGAAAATGCTTCACTGCATGCTCAGTTCATTAGGAGACCTACTGCATCATGTCCATTCTTAGTCCAATAATGATTTGCCTGATTTCAGATTTTTTAATATCGTTTAACCTCTTAAACCCTTAGGACCAGTTGGAGGGTCCAAAAATCTAACATATTATTTTCATAGTACTTACTAGTAATTACTTAGCAATCCAGTATTTAATGGACAATCAGTATAAGATCAATAACTGAATAACAGGCTTACAGCTTAAGGGTGTAAATGACACAGATGTCTGCATGTTTCTGTTGATGTTTCAGCTGTATACTTAAATATCTGAGAATGTATGTCTATGATAGCAATCAGTGCTGCTGACAAAACATTGCTCACCACTGCCGATTCCTCCTGTAGAGATGGAGTCTGCACTGACTCCTTTCACTGTGGCAAGAGATGGTAGAAAAAGACACCTGAAAGGACAGAAGGCCCTCTATGAGCTTGTGAAATTATAAAACTAGGATGACTGATAATAAGCACTGAAATTATGTCATGCAAAAACATTTTGTGAGACTAATTTAATTACTATCAGCAAAGCTGATTCAAGAGAATTCCAACATAGCCTACTTTATTTAAAACAGGAGGTTGCTGAAACCCACCCAAATCCACTGTCAGTCATGTCGAACTCCACAAACGAGGGGGATACAGACACTTTGTGTGGCCGGAAGCTCCGCGGCGAAGTCATTGAAACAAGGCTAATGATGCGGTGAACGGGAATTGGTGTCCCACTGTTTGGGGATGTCCTTAGTAAGCTGAAACTCCTTTTAAATGACTTCTTGGACCTTTTCTTGTCAGTGTCTACACAATCATCTGCTTGGTCAGTGCACTGGCCTTAAAAATACAGGAATTATTTTTTTAATACTGAGCCAATCTAAATCTGAAATATGATTTCTCAATGCTGATGAAGCATTTATTTAAACACACACACACACACACACACACACACACACACATACACACACACATTGACAGAAAACATGGTACCACATAGAAAGCTCCAATTCCACATGTCGATATATTTTACTAAGCTGAACTTAGACATGCATACAGCCCTCCAGGGGCAGATTTCAAAACTTTATGACAAAACCAGAGTCTGTGAATGTGTTGCCAGCAAGATGTTAGATAAGACAGGGTTAAAGAAAGGAAGATTATTAAAATGTACCATTAGAGAGTGGTAGGTCAGCCTCTGAGTCAGGGGGAGGGATACACTTCTCAGCATTACACATAAGAGGTTCTCCTAAACACAGGAACTGTCTGAAGAAAAACACAAAAGCAAATGACACAAACAATACAGACATAAATATCTATTTGTACAATTTGGATATGAACGCATCTGAAATCAAGACAACATGAATATGAAGTCATGCAACAGTATAGAAAAGTAAACCACTATAGATATTTTTAACATCATGTAGCATCCTCACTTGTTTGGGCTTACCTGAGGGACTTATGGTCTATGGATTGGGAAGCCAGTTTCTCCAGGATGCGAACCACCGGCAAGTGCAGTAAGTGGGTGCTGTTGCTGAGGATGTCCCGGCAGTGAGTCAGCAGAGTGACCAGCAGGCCTGACTCACACATAATCTGTCTGTTTTGCTCTGACTTCACCACAGACTGCACATGATGAGCTACAGCTAACTGCAGCTCTGCAGACAGCTACAGAGGACAGACCAGAGACACAGGAATGCTTCTGTACAGCAGACAAGAGCTTGTAAAAGTCATCAATCTTAAGAACAGCTTTGGCATTACATTTAAATAAATAAGAATTATGTATTATTGTACTACTAACCTGTGGGTCACTGGGAGAGTAAATATGAGGCAGCAGAGTCATGAGGACCTTAATTGCTCCAGGGTGCAGTATTGTATGATCACAGGAAAACCTGAGTAGAGAGGAATGTCTGTGATGGGTACAGGAAACAGAAGCACAAATAGAGGTCTCATGTTGATGCAACCCTCGGGCAGCCCCTGAGGTTAAGTGACTTGTCAGAGAGATCAAAAGCATCAGTGGCTGATAGAGACATTAGCCATCTGGCACTACACTACACCAATATGACCATGTTGCCCTTGTTTGGAAAATCGCTTGTTAATTACTACTGCAATATTAGCACTTGTGACACTGATTTCGCAGAGGTGTGCAATAAGCAAATGATCTCTCCAACAAATCACTGTTTCTTTACTGTGTGCTACGAACATCTTGACTGATAACAAATAATCCAGTTGAGTTTCTGCAGAAGCTTAGGTACATCAAGGCATTTACATGACTTGACATTTTGTCAAAAATAAAGCAGGACAATTTGCTAATATGTTTTAATATAGCTCAAGGCACTTGGCAATCGCAATACACAACAGGGTAATCACAAAATAGTATTTTGTCAGTATCATGCAGCCCTATTACCAAATGGCCCCTATTCCAAATTTTTTCTTGTATGTTATTTTCCCCTGAGGTCCACTTACGATGGTTGGGTGGTTTTATGTACCAAAAACAGCCCTAATTATTTTTTACATGATCATTTTTTAACCTTTCTTTATCTCATAGAATTAAACAGGCTGTTTTTGTTACTGTGCGTTCCGGACTGAAATAAGATAAATGACCTCTGTTTTGATTGGCTGGCCTGTATTATGCCTCATTCGTGAAGAATCCAGAGCTGAAACACTACCTAGAATATTAATGTGAATGAATAGGGCTAAACATTGTAGGTGGATATATGTAAATGTGTTGGTTCTCATGACATCACAGAAATAATCCATTCAAAACAGGCTGCTTTTGCAACATAGTTTCCATGTATGAACCATATGGACAAAGTACTGAATAGTATATTTTGAAACTTTAACAATGTTAACATATCTCTTCAAATTCCTTTATTTCCCAAAATAAGAGAAATTTGTTTTTTTTCATGAAATGGGCTCTACAAAGCAAAAGCTAGACTTCATTGCAAGGAAGATCTGTTAATTAAACATTAAATTAACATGTGCTGTAAAATACACGCAAAGGATCACCAAATAACTGTTTTATAACAAAAACCATTGCAGATATATTCTTACTTCACTGAAAAGTACAAATTTCAAAACGAGACAAGCTGTCCCCGAACATCTGACTCACCTCCCTGACTCTGTAGACCCAGAGGAGATGGTGAGAGCCGTGTTTCTGATACGGCTTTGAAAGTCCTCCTCTCCTGCCCTGGGGCCTGGGGGAGACTGCTGACTCTCCTCCACCTCTGTGGCCTCCTGCAGGCCTGTGCACAGGTCCACAGCCACAGTGACCCCTGTAGCAAACTGCTCCAGAAAGCTAAGTAGCCTTACACAGTCCTGCAGGCAGGGGTGAAGAATATGACAATATGATGTCATTATCACGATAAATTACTTCACAATAAGCTTTTCTGAGCATTTACTAGGTCTCATTAGCAACACCGACCAACTTCATGTTTTGTTTTTTTTTTTTTAATTATTGGGAGGCTCCCAAGTGGCATAGCTATTTAAGGTTTCACTCTTTTGTCTGGATGAATCTGAATATCAACAATTCCAGGAATCCAAGAGAGAAAAGTAGTCCTGCTCAACTGAATGGAGCGCCACGCAGTATTTGCGATACTGTAAACGTTTTCAAGTATCGTGACAATAGGTATTTGCCATTTTTCCCAGTCCTACCTGCAGGGGTACGGGAAGAAGGGGTCTGGAGCTTTCAGCTGCCTCTACAAACTGCTGGAAGGTCTTGTGGCATGATTGAGAGTCTGTGCCCATGTCTGCTTCCATCAGCACCCCGCTACGGAAACAGCCCAGCTGCAGCAGTGCCTCGGCCAGCTTCTCATAGTGGCCGGTGATGTGGAAGAAGTGGGCATTGACAGGATGCAGATGGACGGCCAGAGCGATGGTGTGGAGGGCGAGAAGCAGCAGCTCCATCAGGTTGCCATGGCTGAGAGAGGCCCACACCCCCAGTGGCTGCTCCAGCAGAGCCCCTTCCATGTCCACCACCATGGAGAGCAAACCGTTAAAGCCGCCCGCTGTGCGGAAAGCATTCCAGCTGTTTGGGTTGTCCAGCACTTTCAGGATAGACTGAGGATGGGAAAGATGAGTATATCAATAAAAAAAAATGTTGCAGTTTCACAATTACATCAGCTGTGATCATCAATATCTGGTTTAAGTACTTTAAGGTTTCTCCTGGTCAGTCCATGGCAAAACTGGAGATGTGTGGAAAATGCACCGATAAATTATATATCACTCTAAAAGAGGGGGGCTGTGGAGTGAGGTTCGAGTTTCATGGGGCTTCACAGAAATTGGTTTAGCCTTTATTCAGTTTACCACACTAATATATCAAAGAGCTAATGTGTCATAAAATGAAGCCCAAAACTAATTAGGACCAATAGAAGTAATCAGAATAGCTTTGACATATTTCACACAGTGGTCGGGGTGAATCCAATTGCTACCTGCCTTAACCCAGTTACAGTGTAATAGTCTGCAAGTTAGTATTCTTGTACTTGTATCTAAAAAATGGACATGTACAGTAAGTAGCTAATTTAGTTACATATAATTAGATTTCTTTCACATTCACTGATCTGATATTGCTCATAATTTCCGTCGTGTCACACCACCAGGCTGCGATCCTAATCAAATCGAGCCCGAGTTAACAGCTAAACGTATATTAGCAAATCAATCTGAATTTGGCTGTAATGTGATCAGACTCCCAAAGGCTAGGATAATAAATTCAAACACTTATTATGCTTTAAACTTGTTATAATTTGTTAGAATTAGAAATAAAAACAGAATCTGGAGGTAGCCCCCCAAACTTTGAGCTCAATTCAGGGTGCAGCCACTCCCCTTCACAACTGGTCTATTTTCTCCACATGTGAGCATAAACAAAGAGAAAGAGAGCAGAGTGAGAGGGAGATAGTAGAGGTAATGCTTAAAGACAGAACTAGAACAGATAACAAGAATGACACATAAGTGATTGAGGGATAAACAAGGAAGGAGAAAAGGAACGGAGGATACAGAGGAAGAAACATGACATACCTGCAGCAGATCCAGTTTGAGTCGCAGTTCAGTCTCAGTTGAGGAGCAGAGGGCTCCTATAGCTGTGCTCATGTACTCCTCTGGGTTCATCTCAGACAACTGCTCCAGTATACAGAGAGCCGGACTGCGGAACTGCTCATCATCCAGGAAGATCTTTACATAGGGAATCATCCCCAAGTCCCTTATAAACGCTAATACAATCAAGAGAGAAACCAATGGCTATACTCTTAATTTAATCTATGTATTTTATTATGTGTTGCTAATTCTCAACATTACTTTGGCTCTCATCTCCTACTTCAGTCCACTGCTGCCTCATGAACTAAGCAAACAATTCACCATATTCCAATAACAAAATCTTGCAAATGTGATTATAAAGTGTGGAACTATGTAATTTTCAGTACGTCACCGATACGCTACTAACGAGACTGTTCAGTTTAATCACCCTTCAAAACAGTTTTGTTACACTGAGATTAATAACTGGTCATCACAATGGTTTTAGTCTTCTTAGGCTTTAGCAGGAATTTATAGTTTATAAAGAAGTAATGTTGGAGTTATTCATTAGAGTAAGTCTATCCACACCGTGCACTGATTTAAAATAATTAATAAATAAGCATAGATGGTATTTCTTCCACACACACACACACACACACACACACACACGTTTACATTTTTACATTTTTTGGGTAAGTATTCCAAAAGTATTCTCCTAAAAATGTAAAAAGTAAGAGTGTTCTGAATACTGTCTTTTTAAAATGCAACTTGGACTGAATACACATTCACATACTTGTATTCTGTCACCTCCCAACATTGTCCGTACTATGCAGAAGTTTTGATTACAGCGGAAACTGTGATTTGAGACTTAAAACTGAAAAACTTTCTTTAACTTTGGTTTGTACATACAATATAAACCCCCCTTGATAAAACAGAATTTCACAGATTTCTCAAAATGTCTGCATAATGTAAACAATTCAGAGTGGTTTGATGTTGAATGCCCCTTTTTAGAGAAACCTAGAACTGTTCACAGTTGTGGTGATAGGAACCAGCTGTCCCTCATACCTCCCTCACTCAAAGTTATTACATGAAATGGTTATGTATAAGCTGCCTGATGCATGACACATTGTTTTATGATGGTTTTGAGAAGATTTTGATCTAAAACTTTTGTTTAAATGCATTTATGGCAGATAGGGTACAAGCAGGGCATTGTAAGGCAAAATATTCCCCAAAGAAAGGGAATTTTTCAGATTTATCACTATTTTTCCATTATCAACATTACATGTAAAAACTCAGAAGACACACACAGGTTCACTAGCAGTTTTGGATTGTAAGTGAAATGGCTATATTTGTGTAGCAGACATCGACCCCTCATTCCTATCATCACCACTGTAAAGAAATCAGTGAGTCAGTAAGCTTCTCTACAGTGAACCATTTTTCACATCAAACAACTTTGAAAGGAAAGTACTTATGTATACCTGTATTTCTGATGGACCTCAGTGCCAGAGCTGCAACTACACTTAACATGTTGGTGGTGAGTTGCCTCTCACAGTCCTCCACTCTCAGCTCATCCTTACTTGCTGCATAAGAAAGAAATCTCAGGTCAGCACTGTGGATTTCAATATTTGTACACATTAAATCTTTAAACCCTGGAAGTTGGTTTCCCAGAGAGAAAACCAACTCCTGGTTTCCCAGAGTTGGTAATCCCAGAGATTAAGACTAAGACTACATGTACTACACAGCACTCTGAATGGAGATTCTCAACTAAAAGAAAACCATAGTTTCAGCAATTGCAATGAATAATTCAGTTAGTACTATGACACTAAGATGTAAGGCAGGAGTTTTTATTTAATCGGTGTGAGATCTGGGTTGTAAATCTCTGACCTTACAATGCTTTGATTACAAATCAATAACTGATGGAAATAATTCAGTGCACTTTATTGCTGTTTAAAATACACTGAAGGAACAAATGTGGATAAGGGATTAAGATTTTCACATTTGAAAACAGCTTGAGAACTTTATTTTGGTAAAAAAAAATGAGAGCACCCTGTACTGATTATTACTATAACTGATTATAGGGATTAACCAACATGGGAATTCTAATACATTATTATACGCCTGGTTCAAACTAAACTCTGTAGGATAGTAGATCTAAAGGACTTGAGTTGGACACCCCTGACGTGAGTAGTTATGAGAGTGAGGAAGGCAAGTCTGGATCCACTGATGGGTCCCTTAGGTTTAAGAGGTTAAACCACA